>NC_090443.1:293344505-293655496 GCF_031143425.1 Pleurodeles waltl | reverse complement strand
CATGCTTGTCATCAAAAGATCTTTGGAGTGAAGAAAATTGCACCACCAAGGTCTGTTCCTTTAAGAATCTGGTGCAAGCACAACTCATGGTGGTCCCATTTGAACCAGTACACAACACAAATGGTACCATTGCAAAGTGAATAGTGCAAACCATCCAGAGCTGCTACTCTTTAGCAGGGTAAACTCTGGATAACAGACCAGTCGCGCACTCCACCACGAAAAAGGGGGCCACACTAGCATTCATTGCAAATGTCTCCATAATTGACATGTGAGTGGCTGCTACATTGTCATCACTCCACACCTTCATAAAACATTACTTCATGGACATCCTTGAGGATAGAGAGGACCAAGCAGGGTAGAACGTCTTAAGATAACTTATTCTAACCACACACACAGTTCAATTCAGCTTCCCACAGTGATAAAATACTGCTTCATAATCTGTTGGCAGTGTGTTAAAAAAAAAAAAAATCATGCTGCAAATAACTACTTACCTGAAGTGTGTAGGAAAGTACCCTCTTTCTTGGCATGGTTACCTCAATTTTCTGCCTGCTGTCAGTGTGTTTGACTGTGCTCACTGGGATCCTGTTAACCAAGACCCCAGTGATTATGCTCTCTCACTTCAAACTTGGTCACTTGTTCCATTTACACCCCACATTTGGCATACTGGTGCCCCCATGTAAGTCCCTAATATATTGTACCCGGGGCATTAGGGTACCAGGGGATCCTCATGCGCTGCAGCATATATTATGCCACCCATGGGGAGCCCAAGCAAAGTGTATCTGTAGGCCTGCAATTGCAGCCTGTGTGAAAGAGTGCATGCACCCATTTCCCTACAGGTCACTGCGCCAGGTCACTGTAAATCACCCCTATGGCAGGCCCTCCCAGCCCAGAGGGCAGGGTGCCAGTACCTGTGTGTGAGGGCACCCCTGCACTAGCAGAGGTGCCCCCACGAACTCCAGTTCTATTTTCCTTGACTTCGTGAGTGCGAGGACAGCATTTAATCCATGTACTGGACATAGGTCACTACCTACGTCCAGCTACATAATGGTATCTTCGAACCTAGGCATGTCAGAATCATACCCCAATACTGTTGCCAGTATTGGAAGTATGATTCCATGCACTCTGGTGGCTCCTTAGAGGACCCCCAGCATTACTCCTACCAGCCTTATGGGGTTTTCCAGGCAATCTAAGCTGCTGCCACCCCTCAGACAGTTTTCTGCCCTCCTGCTGCTTCGACAGCTCAAGCCCAGGAAGGCAGAAAAAGGATTTCCCTTTTTTTGGGGGGTGGGGGGGGGGTGTAGGTAACAACCTCTTCCTTTGGAAATAGGTGTTACATGGCTTCAGAGTAGCCCCCCCAAGCCACTGGTATGCTTTGAAGGGCACATTTTTTTGCCCTCTGTGTATAAACCAGTCTACACCGGTTCAGGGACCTCCAGTTCCTGCTCTGGCACAAAACACGACAATGGAAAGGGGAGTGACCACTCCTCTGTCCATCACATCCCAAGGGTGGTGCCCAGAGCTCCTCCTGTGAGTCCCTGAGTTCTGTCATCCTGAATCCAAGGTTGGCAGGAACCTCCGGGAGCGTCTGAATGGACAGATCAGGCAGGTGACGTCAGAGCCCCCTCTTGATAGGCAGTCGCCTGGCTAGGGGAACCAATCTCCTTTTCAGGGCTATTCAGGGTCTCTCTCATGGATGGGTCCTCTGATTCATTTCGGAAGATTCCAGCTGGACTTCTCTGCAACCTCTGCTTAGACTTCTAGCCACTGGAACCGCGACAGGACCCTCCAGGAACCGACAATCTGCATCCACAACAAAGTCCCAGCCTTGTCACAGAGTGGGATGCGGTCAGTGAGACTGCTGACCCCACCCCACTCTGTGACGAAGTGTCACTGATTGACACTCGCCCTGGGCACTTCACGGCTTAACCCTGAAACGCCCAGGGAGAGTGTCGATTGATTATGTTTTCCTCGTCACCCAGGGGAGGGCCTCGAGGCACCTTTGCTGAGCCGAGGAGGTCATGCCCATAGGAGCTGGGACCTCAGCCTAGCAAAGTTCAGCTCAGGCAGCCAGGAGTGTGCGTAAATCGGCCATGTCTGCTTCTGGCTGCCTGCGCTGAACATGGAGTGTGTCTGTCAGGCTGAACTTTGTTCAGCCTGACAAACACTCTTCATGAGGGGCAAAAGGTGGGGGGGGGGGGCATGGCCCTTCCGTCATAAAGGACGGGCTGCCACTGTCCAGGGGATCTTCAGGCTCTGTAGCCCCAGCACTCCTTCCTGCAACGCACAGCCATCTGCGTGCTTCTCATGTGGCGTGAGACCCTACTCCAGTTGTGCTGTGTGGGCTCCTCTGCGACTCCTGGTTCCTCATCCAGTGGGTCCCCTGTCAGGGCTCCCTCTTCTGTGGACTTTCTTCCACAGGTCTTCCTCTTCAGGAATTCACTGTTGGTTTCTTGCAGTGTTGTCTGGGTGTTGCATTTTTTCTTCTTTTCCTTCCTTCCTTTTGGGTGGTTTGGGGAAGATCCAGTAACTTACTCCTTTCTTCCTGATCACTGGAGGGCACTGTGGTACTTGCCTTTGGGGCTTCCTAGTACCCTTCTACACATTCCACTTACCTTGGTGGGGGCTCTGCATTCAATTTCCATTTTTTTTTGTGTGTATGGTTTGGGCTCCCCCTAGGATCACTACTGTCTGTTTGCATTTGCACTGTTTTCTATTGCTTTCTATGCCTATTTCTGATTAATATTGTACATATTTAGTGTTACTTACGTCCTACTGGAAGGTTGCCTCTTTAGTATTTTTTGGTAATTGTGTCACTAAAATAAAGTACTTTTTTTTTTTTGTTTTGTTTTTTGTAACACTGTTTATTTTCTTTTATGTGTGTAAGTGCTGTGTGACTACAGTGGTATTGCATGAGTTTTATATGCCTCATAGATAATCTTTGGCTGCTCATCCACAGCTACCTCTAGAGAGCCTGGCTTCTAGACACTGCCTACACAACTCTAATTGGGGATACCTAGACCGGGTATAAGGTGTAAGTACCTTAGATACCCACCACAGACCAGGCCAGCTTCCTACACAATAGTTTTGCAGCTTGACGATTTTTCTGGATTTACATGCAGCCCACCCACCTCCCCACTGAAAGGATATGTTTGCACAACAAGGAATAAAAGCAGTAGAATATATGTACAATAGTTATTAAAGTAGAAGAGGTTACCAGAGGGATGGAGGGGGGAATCTAAAGATGGTGAACATGCACTGGGGCATTGTGGGCTTACATTCAATGTCATGGGTGGATTGCATTCATCACCTATTAGTTGGCACCAAAAATGGGTCAAAAAAGTAGATAAAGTTCCAGACCCAACTGTCGGAGGCTAGCCTGGCTTGTAGTGGGTACCAGAGGTGCTTACACCTTAAGCCAGGTCCAGCTATCCCTTATTAATGTAGAAGAGGTGTTTCTAGCAGCTTAGGCTGATAGAAGGTAGCTATGGCAAAGCAGCTTAGGCTGAACTAGGAGAAATGCAAAGCTCCTACTATACCACTTATATCATATGCACAATATCATAAGAAAACACAAAACACAGTTACTAAAAATAAAGGTACTTTATTTTTATGACAATATGCCACAAGTATCTCAATGAGTACCCTCAGTAAGAAGGTAAGTACTATACACAAGTTATATGTACTGTAAGGAAATGCCTCCTTGGCATGGTTACCCCCTGACTTTTTGCCTTTGCTGATGCTATGTTTTGACTTGAAAGTGTGCTGAGGCCTGCTAACCAGGCCCCAGCACCATTGTTTTTTCCCTAACCTGTACTTTTGTATCCACAATTGGCACACCCTGGCATCCAGATAAGTCCCTTGTAACTGGTACCTCTGGTACCAAGGGCCCTGATGCCAGGGAAGGTCTCTAGGTGCTGCAGCATGTCTTATGCCACCCTGGAGACCCCTCACGCAGCACAGATACACTGCTTACCAGCTTGTGTGTGCTAGTGAGAACAAAATGAGTAAGTCGACATGGCACTCCCCTCAGGGTGCCATGCCAGCCTCTCACTGCCTATGCAGTATAGGTAAGACACCCCTCTAGCAGGCCTTACAGCCCTAAGGCAGGGTGCACTATACCATAGGTGAGGGCACCAGTGCATGAGCACTGTGCCCCTACAGTGCTAAGCCAAACCTTAGACATTGTAAGTGCAGGGTAGCCTTAAGAGTATATGGTCTGGGAGTCTGTCAAACACGAACTCCACAGCACCATAATGGCTACACTGAAAACTGGGAAGTTTGGTATCAAACTTCTCAGCACTATAAATGCACACTGATGCCAGTGTACATTTTATTGTGAAACACACCCCAGAGGGCACCTTAGAGGTGCCCCCTGAAACTGTATCCAACTATCTGTGTAGGCTGACTGGTTCCAGCAGCCTGCCACACTAGAGACATGTTGCTGGCCCCATGGGGAGAGTGCCTTTGTCACTCTGAGGCCAGTAACAAAGCCTGCACTTGGTGGAGATGCTAACACCTCCCCCAGGGCAGGAGCTGTAACACCTGGCGGTGAGCCTCAAAGGCTCACCCCTTTGTTCCAGCACCGCAGGACACTCCAGCTAGTGGAGTTGCCCGCCCCCTCCGGCCACGGCCCCCACTTTTGGCGGCAAGGCCGGAGAAAATAATGAGAAAAACAAGGAGTCGTCACTGGCCAGTCAGGACCGCCCCTAAGGTGTCCTGAGCTGAAGTGACTCTAACTTTTAGAAATCCTCCATCTTGCAGATGGAGGATTCCCCCAATAGGATTAGGGATGTGACCCCCTCCCCTTGGGAGGAGGCACAAAGAGGGTGTACTCACCCTCAGGGCTAGTAGCCATTGGCTACTAACCCCCCAGACCTAAACACGCCCTTAAATTTAGTATTTAAGGGCTTCCCTGAACCTAAGAATTTAGATTCCTGAAACTACAAGAAGAAGAGGACTGCTGAGCTGAAAAACCCCTGCAGAGGAAGAACAGAAGACACCAACTGCTTTGGCCCCAGACTCACCGGCCTGTCTCCTGCCTTCCAAAGAAACCTGCTCCAGCGATTGCTTTCCAAGGGACCAGCGACCAATGAATCCTCTGAGGACTGCCCTGCTTCACGAAAGACAAGAAACTCCCGAGGACAGCGGCACTGCTCCAAAAGAACTGCAACTTTGTTTCAAGGAGCAGTTTTAAAGACCCCTGCAACTCCCCGCAAGAAGCGTGAGACTTGCAACACTGCACCCGGTGACCCCGACTCGACTGGTGGAGAACCAACACCTCAGGGAGGACCCTCCGGCGACTCCACGACTGTGAGTAACCAAAGTTGTCCCCCCTGAGCCCCCACAGCGACGCTTGCAGAGGGAATCCCGAGGCTCCCCCTGACCGTGACTGTTTGAACTCCATTTCCCGATGGCTGGAAAAGACCCTGCACCCGCAGCCCCCAGCACCTGAAGGATCGGAACTTCTGTGCAGGATGACCCCCAGGAGGCCCTCTCCCTTGCCCAGGTGGTGGCTACCCCGAGGAGCCCCCCCCCTTGCCTGCCTGCATCGCTGAAGAGACCCCTTGGTCTCTCATTGAAAACCCGACGCGTGTTTGCACACTGCACCCGGCCGCCCCGCGCTGCTGAGGGTGTACTTTTTGTGCTGACTTGTGTCCCCCCGGTGCCCTACAAAACCCCCCTGGTCTGCCCTCCGAAGACGCGGGTACTTACCTGCTGGCAGGCTGGAACCGGGGCACCCCCTTCTCTCCATTGAAGCCTATGTGTTTTGGGCACCTCTTTGACCTTTGCACCTGACCGGCCCTGAGCTGCTGGTGTGATAACTTTGGGGTTGCTCTGAACCCCCAACGGTGGGCTACCTTGGACCCAAAACTGAAACCTCTAAGTGACTTACTTACCTGTTAAAACTAACATTACTTTACCTCCCCCAGGAACTGTGAAAATTGCACTAAGTGTCCACTTTTAAAACAGCTTATTGTGTTTTATGTAAAAAGTATACATGTTAATGAAATGATTCAAAGTTCCTAAAGTACTTACCTGCAATACCTTTCAAATGAGATATTACATGTAGAATTTGAACCTGTGGTTCTTAAAATAAACTAAGAAAATATATTTTTCTATAACAAAACCTATTGGCTGGATTTGTCTCTGAGTGTGTGTTCCTCATTTATTGCCTGTGTGTATGTACAACAAATGCTTAACACTACTCCTTTGATAAGCCTACTGCTCGACCACACTACCACAAAATAGAGCATTAGTATTATTTCTTTTTGCCACTATCTTACCTCTAAGGGGAACCCTTGGACTCTGCATACTATTCCTTACTTTGAAATAGTGCATACAGAGCCAACTTCCTACATGTACACAAACCAAAATTAGGTAAGTAATAGCAAGAAAAGTAATGCAAACAGTGTAGAATTACAATAGGTTGCAATAGGCAAGCATAGGTATAGGGGCAACACAAACCATATACTCCAAAAGTGGAATGCGAACCACGAATGGACCCCAAACCTATGTGAGCTTGTAGAGGGTCGCTGGGACTGTAAGAAAACAGTGAGGGTTAGAAAAATACCCCACCCCAAGACCCTGAAGAGTAGGAATAAAGTGCACCTACTACCCCCAGAGAGCACAGAAGTCGTGATAGGGGGATTCTGCAGGAAGAACACACACCAGCGACAACGGATTTCCAGACCTGAGTACCTGTAAGACAAGGGGACCAAGTCCAATAGTTGCAACAGTGTCGGGGGGGGGGGGCAGGAGCCCAGGAAACCCCAGCTGAAGGTGCAGGGAAGCTGCCACTGGTTGGAAGAAGCTTGGAGTTCTGCAAGAGAGAAGATGACTAGGAACTTCTCCTTTGGAAGACGGATGGCCCACGTCGCGATGAAGCTTGCAGCGGTGTTCCCACGCAGAAAAACCGCAAACAAGCCTTGCTAGCTGCAAGGGTCCCGGTAGAGGTTTTTGGGTGCTGCTGAGGACCCGGAGGGACCAGGATGTCGCCTTGTGGAGGAGGAGGAGACAGAGGGGGTGCTCAGCAACTCAGAGAGCTGTCACAGAGGCAGGCAGCACCCACAGAAGTACCCCAACAGGCACTTAGAAGAAAAGTGAACCGAAGTCCACGCGAAGTCACAAAAGGGAGTCCCACGACGCCGGAGGACAACTCAGAAGGTTGTGCACTGCAGGACGGAGTGCTGGGGACCCAGGCTAGGCTGTGTTCCACAAGATCCCTATGGGCTGCAGCATTTCTTTTGCCACCCATAGGGAGCTCTGACAATTCTTACACAGGCCTGCCACTGCAGCCTGCGTGAAATAACGTCCACGTTATTTCACAGCCATTTACCACTGCACTTAAGTAACTTATAAGTCACCTATATGTCTAGCCTTCACCTGGTGAAGGTTGGGTGCAAAGTTACTTAGTGTGTGGGCACCCTGGCACTAGCCAAGGTGCCCCCACATCGTTCAGGGCAAATTCCTCTGACTTTGTGAGTGCGGGGACACCATTACACACGTGCACTATACATAGGTCACTACCTATGTATAGCGTCACAATGGTAACTCCGAACATGGCCATGTAACATGTCTAAGATCATGGAATTGTCACCCCAATACCATTCTGGTATTGGGGGGACAATTCCATGATCCCCCGGGTCTCTAGCACAGAACCCGGGTAAGGTTAGACATATAGGTGACTTATAAGTTACTTAAGTGCAGTGGTAAATGGCTGTGAAATAACGTGGACGTTATTTCACGCAGGCTGCAGTGGCAGGCCTGTGTAAGAATTGTCAGAGCTCCCTATGGGTGGCAAAAGAAATGCTGCAGCCCATAGGGATCTTGTGGAACCCCAATACCCTGGGTACCTCAGTACCATATAAAAGGGAATTATATGGGTGTACCAGTATGCCAATGTGAATTGGTAAATTTAGTAACTGGCCTGTTAGTGACAAATTGGGAAAGCAGAGAGAGCATAACCACTGAGGTTCTGGTTAGCAGAGCCTCAGTGAGACAGTTAAGCATCACACAGGGAACACATATAGGCCACAAACGTATGAGCACTGGGGTCCTGGCTAGCAGGATCCCAGTGACACATAACAAACACACTGACAACATAGGGTTTTCACTATGAGCAATGGGCCCTGGCTAGCAGGATCCCAGTGAGACAGTGAAAACACCCTGACATATACTCACAAACATGCCAAAAGTTGGGGTACCAAGGCTAGAAAGAGGCTACCTTCCTACACCAACCATTTGATATTGCACAGTAAGACTTCAAGCTGCAAAACTGTTGTTACAGGTAAGTTACCTTTTCCTTCTAATGGATGACTGCTTCTTTCATTTCCAACTTAGACCTTCACTGGTATTACATGGTGTTGCACGATGTCTGTTACAAATCAGCACAGCCTTTTTTTATTTTATTCATTTATTTTGTCTTCAGTTTATATAAGCCTCTTGTTGGTGCTGTTGACTTTGGTGCCTCCATGCCTGCACCATCAATGACAAGAACATGCAGCACAATCTTTTCTTTTTGTTACAAATGCCATATTCTTTGCTGAACCACATCTTCTGTGTTCGTGGGGTCTGTGCAAGACATATGTTAGTGTCGTGCTAGTTGTGCTCCCTGACACACTCAAAAGATTTGAGGGCAAGAGTGGCTAAACTTTTGATGGATTCCTATAGGAAGTCTAAATCAAAGCCTCTATCCAGATCCTGTGGTCAAGGACATTCCTTCCGGTCCAAGTGTCTCGTTCCACATGATCATAAACACAAAAGGGACCATGAGTTGTCCAGACGATAGAAGCACGAGAGGAGTAAAGGGATGTCTTCCTTTTCTGTGGAGGCTATCACCACTATTCAGAGAATTGCCAAATGGGTGCGCTTTCCCCCTACAGGGGCTTTGGCTCCGCATTTGACAGACTTTCAGGAAGCCTTGATGGTTATTTTAGCTTTTCACTCTAGAGCTCCTTTAGATTCCTCCTGTAGCATCATCATTATTAGATGCCTTTGTGTTGCTGTAGTACTATTTAAACAAGGGAAACACAAGGATACCTGGGGATCCTGGGGTAACAGCTATATCAGAAAAGAGAATGTATTACCAAATGGCAGTTTTAATGAAATCGGAAAGTTATGTAAACAAACAATTGAAAAACGCAGAGCGTTGCAGATGGGATAAGTGTGGACAAACGTACTTGGTGCTCTCCTTTTAGTTGGTCCAAGCGATTGAAAGTGGTCAACACTTGTATCAAGAATACCGTGTCCCATCAGGAGAAACATATGTTCAGTTAATTTAGGACCTGTTTTTTATTATTTTTTATAGGCAATGGAGTTTTGATCCCATTGTCAATGGCGGGATCATCATCGGGACTCAAAATGATATAAAACCCTCGAGGCAAATGATATTAAGGGAGAGAAAGTAATACAAGGCATGAGTGATGAAAATGACGTACTCACAGGATGAAAGCTGAATTATGAATAGTGCACTAAAAGAAAAAGGAATAAATATCTGAGAAGTATTTTAATATTACCTGGGGATTACCAATGAGGATAAACACAGGGGAACGTACATCTACTTGAGAATAATTGCCAGCGATGGACTGCGTCTGAGAATGAGAACCAGGGCTGGCCTATGTGTAATAATTTTAATTGGAGCTTCCGGCAAAAAGGAGAGCAGAATATGCAGCTGCCTGTTTACAGACAAATATGATGGATTCTCAGACCCCCTCCTCCAATGCTGAAAAAAATATGTGTATGCAATTAATGATCAAAATATTAACTGAATACTTCACATGGCATATTATTATTCTAGTGGGCATACAGGTTACAAGTGTACTTGGAGTATTCACTGAAGATAAAAAAACAAACAGGGTTTCAGCTATATTGGCACAACTTGCTCTTGCCATTGAATGGTGGTGGGTATTGACACTGAAGTTGAACATGACAACCCTAGAGTAAATTGGTGATTTTGAGAAACAGATAAGAGTCCGATGTAATAAAAGTTGCAAAGGTTGTTCTTGAAAAAAATTGAAAAGAATTCAGTCGCATAGAACATGAAAAAAAACTCTTTAAAAAAAACGGATATAAAACTGAGCTCACTTATACCTACTGGATAAGTACTATACTAAGAACACATACATATACTACCTCTGGCTGCCCCAGGGGCTGTTAAAACAAAAAAAAAAAACAGGAATTTGTCACTTTTCTGATACCTCAGAGGATTCGGGAGACAGTCCTGACCCAGGAGAAGGCCCAAGTACTGGTGCTAACCGCAGAGACATTTCTTCTTTACAGTGATATCAGCCTCACCAACCATGTTGGGGGTTGGAGGGGTGGGGGAGGGGCTGGAGGGGGGGCTGGGGAGAGGCAGATCAGAGGTGAGTGAGCAGTACCCCAGGGAATCACTGCACTTGTGAGAAATACTACAAGAGTGGGCTCCCCTACCCCAAGAGTAGACAATATGGAAGCAATTCCTATAGTTAGCTTGTCTTCACACACCTTTACAAGTATAACACTTACCCTGATAAATAAAGGTTTATCCTTTGTCCCGACGGAGAAAACGAACTTCCTGGAGGTCCATGCTGAGCTCCTCAGATTATTATTATTATTTTTTTAGGAAAATTTGCTTAGAGGCCTTCTTCAGTAATGTCCACTTATTCTAGTCCAGATTTAACTGGTTTACGCCCTCACTCTATTTTTTCACCTTCCCTTTCCCCTCCCCCCACTTCCTTGTGTCCCAGATTCTCATTTTTGAAAAACCTGTACTCCTGAGATTTCAACGGCCTCAATACGAAAAAAACATTCACTCTATAACATCTGGCAAGGCAGTGAGGCGCTAAATGCCCTAAAAAAAAATTAAATAAAAAAAAGGACACTGGTCTCATTATAAAAGCAGCTGATAAAGGCGAAGGTGTAGCCTATAAAACATTGATCTGTACAAACTTGAGCTCCTCCATCTAGTTAATCATACCAGTTATTAAATAAATGAACCAAGGTCCCCACAACAGAGATAGAAACTTAAATATTGAGACTTACTGTTGAAGCTAAAGAAATGGGTTGCCGAAGTAACAACTAATTTGCACACTTCAACAAAAAAAAAAAACACGCACACCTGTGATGTACCACTCTTCCTAAGGTCCACAAAAACCTGACAAACCCCCTGGGAGACCAGATGTGTCTGGGTGGGGCTCCATTTTGGTACTTATCTGGCAATACATAAAACTGTTTGCACCCATTATTGAATGTTATATATGTGACAGCATTAATTTCATTACCCTTGTCGAAGATTTTTACCTACCCACTCCCATATCTCTATTAGTCAGTTTAGACATAGAATCTGTTTACACAAACACCACAAATGGCTGTTTTAAATGTAATAAGCAATACTCTTAAATCCAGACCCAGCTTGCATCATGTCCCCACATCATTTATGGTGTCTCTCCACGAATTCGCACTTACTTGGAATTTCTTTAAATTTGATTATTACTTCTACCTGTAGATTAAGGGGACTTCTGTCGGGACAGTTTTTGCCCCAAATTTCGCTATACTGTACATGGATGACTTTGAAAAGAACGTAGTCCCCGCACTCACAAATCCTTTCGGAGAACATTTTCTTTTCTGGGGGAGATATATTTATGACATTTTTATGATCTGGGATGGTGACCTTTCAGCACTTGTACTCTTTCAGACTTAGCTCAGTCAAATTTGTAATGAGTTCAAATTCATTATGCAATCGTATTTGTCTGAAGTTTCTTTATTAGACCTTACTGTCCGTACTGAAAATTATCATCTGTATACCACACTAAGAGAAAACCCATAGAGAGAAATATCCTATTGGGCTACAATAGTTACCATCCTCGCTCACTGAAGGACTCATCACTCCCAATCAGTCAATATCTTAGACTCAGGCACAATTGCCAATATAAACAAACATTGGTAAATCCAATAGATTTCACCTATGCAAGAGCTTATGGCTTTAGCAATGTGTTTTGCCATGTTGTTCACCAGTGTGGTTGCTGTTCAGCATGACTAAAACTTAGTGGTGTGGAATGTTAGAGTGGAGTAGGGGCGTAGAGAATCATAGACTGGATTTGTTGGACCATCATAGAGTGGAGGAGTGGAGTGGAGTGGAGTTGAGTAGAGTTCAGTGGCAGAGTGAGTGGAGTGGAATAGGGTAGAGTGAGTTGGAGTGGATTGCGCTGGTGGGTGGATTGGAGTAGACTGGGATGGATTGGATTGGGGTAGAGTGGGGTGGATTTAGTGGAGTGGGGTAGATTTGTGTGGGTGGGTTGAAATGGGGTGAATAGAATTGGGGTGGATTCGAGTGAGGTGAATTGGGGTGGGTGACTTGGATTGGAGTGATATGGCTGGGGTGGATTGGATTGGACTAGAGTGGGGTAGATTGGAGTGGGGCATATTGGGGTTGCCTGGATTGGAGTTGGTGGGCTGGATGGAGTGGGGTGGACTGAACTGGCGTTAGGTGGATTGGATTGGGATAGTGGGGTGGATTGGGGCAGTGTGGAGTGGATTGAAATGGAGTGGGGTGGATTGAAGAGGGATGGATTGGATTAGGTTGTGGGGTGCTGATGTGGGGTGGATTGGATTGGGGTGTGATGGATTGGGGTGGTTCAGAGTGGGGTGGATTGCATTGAGGAGCGGTGGGTTGGAGTGATGTGTATGGATTGGATTGGAGTGGGATGGACTGAACTGGGATTGGCGTGGGGTGGAGTAGGCTGGATGGGTTGGATTGCAGTGCGCTGGGCTGAACTGGGATGGGTGGATTGGATTGGGGTATAGTGGGGAGGAGTAAATTAAAATAGGGTGGATTGGGGCGGGTGGACTGGATTGGGGTGTGCCTGGGGGATTGGAGTAGGGTGGATTGGGGTTGGTTGGATTAGGGTCGGTGGACCTGAGGCATTGATGTGGATTGGAGTGAGGTGGATTAGATTGGCATGTGTGAATAGGATTGGGGTGGACTGGAGTGAGGTGGATTGAATTGAGTGGGGGTGGATTGGAGTGGGATGGATTTGATAGGGGTGGGCTGGATTGGACTGGACTGGACTGGACTAGAGTGTGGTGGATTGGACTGGAGTAGGGTGGATTGGGGTGGTTTGGATTGGGGTAGGGTGGATTTGATTTGTAGGTGGTGGATTATGGTGGATTGGAGTGGGGTGAATTGGGATGGAGTGGGACGGACTGGGGTGAGGTGGATTGGATTGGAGTGGGGTGAATTGGAGTGGGGCAGATTGAAAAGGTTGGAGTGGGGGCAGGTTGGTTTGGATTGGAGTGGGGGCAAATTGTTTTGGATTAGAGTGGCGCAGATTGGAGTAGGGCAGATTGAATTGGGGTTGATTGGATGGTTGTTGGGTAAATTGGATGGGAGTGGAGTGAGATGGATGGTTTTTGAGGTGGGGCAGACTGGAGTGGGGAAGACTGTTTTGCTTTGGAGTGGGGCAGACTGGAGCGGGCGGACTATTTTGGATTGGAGTGGTGCGGATCACCCTACCCCAATCCGCCCCTCTTCAGTCTGCCACACTTTCATCCAAAACAATCTGTCCCACTCCAGTCCGTCCTACTCCACATTGTTTTGGAGTAAATTGGGGCATATTGAAGTGAGGCGGATTGGAGTGGGGGCTTATTTGTTTTCGATTGGAGTGGGGGGCAGATTGTTTTGAATTAGCGTGCAGCATATTTCAGTGCGGCAGATGGTTTTGGATTGGGGCATATTGGTGTGGGGAGAATTGTTTTGGATTGGAGCAGGGAAGATTGCCCCATTCCAATTCGCCCCACTTTAATCCAAAACAGTCTGCCCCAAACCAATTCACCCCACTACAGATTGTTTTGGAATAAAGTGGGCCAGACTGGAGTGAAGCAGATTGGAGTCGGGCAGATTGTTTTGGATTGAATTGGGAAGATTGTTTTGGCCTGGAGTGTGGCGAATTGGAGTGGGGCATATAAGATTAGGGCAGGGTTGAGTGGATTTGGGTAGGTAGTTTGGATTGTAGTGGGGTGGACTGGTGTGAGGTGGGTTGGGGTTGATTGAAGTGGGGAGGCAGGGATCTGGAATTGCTTCCTATCGCCCGACGCACAGGACATATTGTTTGGGGTCAAGGGCAACAAAGCCATTGGCTGCCAGTTTACAGAGAAGGGAACTGTCTGCAGTTGAGGTAATGTGTGTCCATATGTTAATGCTGTTCAAACATGTATTTATTGTTCATTAATTAAAAGCCTTCATCTTTAGGGTTAGCGCTGTAAATAAATGTTTTAAGGCAACACTGCACTACTGACTGTAGTTCCAGTAAAAACAAAGGAAAAAAGTGTATACACGTTTAAAAATATGAGGCTAAGTATAATGTTCCCAGAATGCTCTCTGAATAGATTAAATGTTTGCAGAAGCGTGTAAGCAAGAGTGATGATTCTTTGCTTTCAAAATAAAATGTTAAGAAAAAAATGCAAGTAGGAAAAAAAAAAACGTTTTGCTACTATGAAATTTTAGCTATTTCTTTGAAGCATCATTTAGTAAAATGTGTTGATGCATGATAGTATTTCCCAAAAATAGTCCTAATTGAAAATCAGTGTCATCATTTTCAACAAGATTATGGGAACCATGAGAATAAACAAGCACTGGTAAAGCCAACCGATCCAACATTTTTGTGAGTCTTTTGGTTTTGTCAATGCGTTTCTTGTTTTGACATGGCTTTTGTAACATTTTATTGTTGTGGGAGCTGCGAGGCCCTCAC
Source organism: Pleurodeles waltl (assembly GCF_031143425.1). Classification (NCBI taxonomy): domain Eukaryota; kingdom Metazoa; phylum Chordata; class Amphibia; order Caudata; family Salamandridae; genus Pleurodeles; species Pleurodeles waltl. The sequence goes on along the minus strand of NC_090443.1, from coordinate 293,640,773 downwards.
CATTGTAACAAATACTGGCAAAAAGAAGAAAAAAAAGTTTTTGGTCTCAAAAAGCACACATTGCCACCAGTGGCGTAACAAAGGCCCTGCAGCTCCCCTCCAGCCAGCCCCCTCAGCACAACACCTGCCCGAAGGGATTCTGGAGGTTGGGGCAACCCTTCATGTTCTTTGCAGGGGGTGGGGGAGGTCCAGTTTTGTTATGCTACTGATTGCCACAGTAGTTCCTGACATTGAACAAAACTACTTTGTGTGCCAATATGCTCCTTGTGGAAGAGCAGAATGCATTCACTCATAGTAAAGCCAGCAAATGGAGAAATAGAAGTTTAATAAAAATTAAATGCCCTGGTCAACGCCAGACCTAATTAGGGACCCAATTCTTTAAAGAAGTTCACAAAAGTGCACCCTTGGTATATGTCTTTGAATTAGTGGCTTTCATGAATTCACAAGAACTTACAGAAGTACACCCTGATATCGTACTCCTAGAAACTCCTAGAATTGTATGTGTAGATTTGCGCATGTGAAAATCTATTGAGCGTTTACAGGTTCACTTTCCCTCCAACCACTTTTTTCCCAACCGTGGAAGAAATTCTACTTCTGCCATTGTCAGGAGTAAACTTCCAACCTTTCTCACTATGGGAAAAGATTAGAGAAGAGCTAGTGAAAACCCTTAAAATACTCAAGTTTGCAGACTCAAAGGCATTCCAGCCCTGAACCTGTGCTTACTGCTTCCTCCAGCCCCACTATGTAGATCTGCAGAAAGGTGGCAAAATAATAAAATTGCTATAGAAGGGATTGAAATTGCAAGTATTCAAGCCCTACTATGGTTGTTGTCCTGGCATAATCAGACTATTTTCAGAGCTCTTACATAATGAGATTGCTGCTATAATTTGCCACCGCACTACATGGCACCAAAGGGACAAGTAGATTTTTTTTTTTCAGGAGAAGTAGATTCAAGTAGCAGCCTGTCCCATGGACAAGTAGAAATGTTATTAAATTCCACACCCCTGGGAGGATTGAAGTGGGGTGGGTTGGGTGTACTGCTCGATTGTGTCGGAGCATCATTTTACAAATTACACATAATAAACAATGCCACTTTGCAACATTTACAGCAAAATAATCATAATTTATTGAGAACAGCGCTCACAAGCAAAAAGTAAAGAAAACATGAGTGCAAAGTGAGAAAAGAGGACTTGGCAAGATAAAAGAAAGTTAGCTGTAAAAAATAAAACTTTTAAACTTGGTTACTCTGCTGGGCACGTTTTTGCCAGTCACACGCCTTCTGTTTGCAGTGCACTAGATGTTTTAAAAAAAAAAAAAAACGAAACAGTTCCTCAGTCATGTCTGGAGCAGCAGACAGGCACTGATTAAGTGAATCAGTCAGTGCTTGGTCCCTGCTCCACACAGAGCAACGGCAATGACGCCAGGCTTACAATAATGAATTATGAGGCTTTAAAGAAGAGTGCAAGGCAAGCCAACAAATGGTAAGAGACTGGCGGGCTCCAAGCCCTTTTCTGTACACAGCAGTCTGACAAGCGAGATACATGCATTTGTAGGCTCGACCCTAAAAGCGTTTTTTCTGAGAAGTAGGGATCCTAACTCATGTCATTAGAACATAGTTTTCCAAAATGTCTGTTTAAACATTCTGCGAAAAGAGCATGGTATTGTCCATTTGATGTTTTGCTGACCACCCAAAGAAACCAAATTCAACAGGCTTGTTTGTGTTACCAAATTCTCCCAATCTCAAAATTGTTTTCTAAAAATATTAAGAAAAATTGCCATATTTTAGCAGCTGGGGACCTTGCATTTCAATCTCCTATGGTTGCAAATAAATGAGAAAGCAACTTAAAAGTTCATTTTGTATGTGCAACCTTACCACCTTCCAATACTACACACACAATTACTGAACACTTGGACATTTTGCCAGTGAAAGGACATTATAATGCAGCCAATGCAGCGTCTGTCCATTCTGTATTAAGACCAAAGAATTTACTCATCAACAAACAACTATACCATTCGACTCTTTCTCCAATTACAATTCTTCTGTGCATGTCATTTGTTGTATATTGGTCAAACTACACAAAAGATCAAATAATAATATGAATATGTCAACATAGAAGTCATATCCGATGCAGGGTCCTCACTGCACCTTTGATGTCACACTTCCTGGAAAAAAGCCATTCTGGAAACCACCTTGGATGGCAAGTAATCATCACCATCTCAACTGTCCAAACAAGGAGCGAACTTAGGAAGTTTATTGAATAAAGAAGAATTCCATGGGATCGTCCAGATGATCACCATACGTACAAACTTAATCTGTGACAATTAGACAGCTCTGATCTAAATGAACTACCAGTCTTTCCCGGATTCGCTACACTGGCCTTTTTGGCTGAATGTTGGTCCTGTGAGTCCGCTTGGTTATACTGGCCCTTGTCACAGGCAACTGCATTAAAATTCCCCAGCTTAGTGTAGGAAACAGGACTTCTCTGTGCAGATGTCTCTTTCCCCCCGACCCCCCAACACATTTTGCCCCCATTTGAACTACTAAATGCTGGTTTTTCTAATAGCGTGCCAACTAGGCACCACTGCCAGTGTTCTTTCCCCTAAAAACGACATACCCAGTTGCCAAGGGCTTTAGCACCCCTGTAAGACCCTAGCAATTGGTACCCCTGGTACGTAGGGCATTGGCACTAAAGTGAGCCCCTATGGGCTGCAGCATGCATTATGCCTCCCTACGGGACCCACACAAAAGCACATACAGACTGCCATGGCAGAATGCATGAAATGGTGTAAACAGTTATGAAAACACCACACTGCACAGGCCCTATGTGCAAGGTCCAAATATAATGCAATGCATGTCTTGTATACATGTCATCCCTACAGCAGGCCTTAAGAGCCCTAATACACGTGAGGGCATATACATGATGACCCTGTGTTGTCTAGTTCTATTCTAGTTCTGTTACTAGATATAATGAACAGGGAAGCCATCTTAAGGTATGTACTGGGTACTAGTCACTATGAGTTACCCAGCTTCATAATTACTTCACTGAAACATATGGTGTTTGGTTTCAAACACCTCGTCTTAATAAATCCATACTGATGCCAGTATTGGATTTATTATGACATGCACCCAGAGGGCACCTTAGAGGGGCCCTCTGAAAACCTACTAGTCCTCTAGTGTGCTGGCTGACTGGTATTGACCAGCCTACCACCACAGACACGTTTCTGACCCCTAGAGGTGAGTGGCTGTGCTCTGAGGCCAGAAGCAACGTCTGCGCCCAAGAAATGTGTTATCACTTCCTTCAAATGGATGGCTATTAAATCAGTATATCTAGGCTGGAGGCTTCAAAGCCTCTGCCACCCTTTGATATGCGACCCTGGCTTCCCCTAAACCCTTAGGCCCATCTGACAGGAAATTAGCTATGCAACTAGGTGTGTTTCACCACCAGGCTACTAACTCCCGGGAGGTGGGCCTGCCTGACGTGTTCCACGAAGGAAGAGTTCCACTATCTTGGTTTTGGTGGGATTAGGAACTTTGGGACAAGGGTATGCTCACTCCCCACAGGAAGTGGTCATATAAGGGGTGTAGTCACACTAATGGCTACACTTCCCTAAACACTCCTAAATCAATTATTTAGGTGGCCTCGTGTCACCAGGAATGCAGATTCACTTGACTACAAAGAGAAGGACAAAGAGGAGCCAAAGGCACAAAAACTTTGAAATAGCTGTGGACTTGGTGCAAAACCCTGCCTGCCTGCCCCAACAATTGCAAAGACCGACTCATCCTGCAGTTGTCCTTCCGCCCAGAGCCGTGGAGGACTGCCAGCCCTTCGCCTTTCAGTAGCATCTCCCTTGGAGTGGAGGAGTCACTTCCCTGCACCAGCAGGTACCAACCACAATTGTCCAGTTGTCTGTTTTGCTAACCATCGGGTCCACAGAGGGAGCATGTCCCCAGTAAGAGGATCCAGAGTGTCCCAGAATGCAGCCCTGTCGACCTAGCCTGTCTTTGAGACTCTAACCTTGCATGGAGCTCCCCTGCACCAATACCTGGACTACCTCAGCCGGTTGCAGGCACCAAGGCTTGTTTAGTGTCCAGTCCGTACACCAAAGCTGCAAAAACTGACCTACTAACGAGGGACATCTGCACCACCAACCCAGCACAGAGAGTGGCCCTGCTGTCTTGTCCCCCCCCCCCAAACCACTTCCTCACCATGTCGCCCCCCGCCCAAGAAGCAAGAGCCTCTAAGACCAGTGACCTGCCAGACTAAACACATCTGCACCTGACACCACAGCCCAAGTCTGAGTCAACCGACTGTGTCCCATGGCCCCAGAGACCCTCAAGAAGTGAACCCCCTTTGGGTTCAGCCGGACTGGCCCCCCAGTCCCCACTTCCAGCCCTTTTCTTCCAGGTACTGCTCCCTCTACTTTGTGAATAGTGTCCAAGGATACCGTCGCTAGGAGCACTTCTGCACCTGGACGCACTAGGGCAGGTAGCCTGAAACTGCTTGTTCTAGAGGCCTTGGCCTCTGTTTACCTTAAGTCCATAAGAACAGTCCTGTAAGCAGATTGTAAGTGACCTATGCAGTGTATGTTTTACCCATAGGATAACATTATTACATTCAAGGCTCATGCCTCAAAAATGACAGCTGTATTTGACATGTTTCTGAATATTTCTAACTTGAAAAGTACTTACCTGATCTTGAAGATCTTGGTGTCTAATATACAATTCTAAGTCACTTTTCTACATTGGTTTTGAGTTGCTTCAGGGTGTGTCTCATTAATTGACTGTGTTCAGCAAACACCTAGCACTACCCTCTGATCAGCCTAAACTGCTCGCCCACATTACCACAAAAGAGAGCATTTAGGGTTATTACTTTAACTTCTGTCAGCCAGCAAGGGTTACCTGTACTGTCTGCATAGTGTATCCCTATATTGGTACACTGCATAGATAACCAGCTTTCTACAGTTAGCACCCCTGTCAGTGGTTATTTTTCTCCCCTTTTTGCATTTATGTCAGACCACTCCAATTGCTTTTCTTTATTGTGCTTAGGCTAGCTTTGCCTCCCCTTCTGTGACGCACTAATTTGTCAGTTTGGCTTCTCCATTAGGTATGTGTTGTCCTGTGTTTACCCACACATTTCTTTCCCCACTCATATCAGTATCTCACAGATATTATTTATTCTTTTATTTTTTCATGCACTCTTCATCATTCAGCTTTCATTCTGTGACTACATTCCTTTGTTTTCATCACTCATGCCTTTTATTACTTTCTCTCCTTTAATATCACTATCCTTTTATTGTTTCAGCTTTCCCTCCGTCTCACTGTATTGTTTTGAGTCCTGATGATGATCTCACCATTCATATTGGGATTGAAACTCCAATGACTACAAAACATGGACCCTAAATTAATAATTGTACTTTTTTTTTTTTCCTAATGGACAGTACTATTCTTGATTTGTTGATCCACTTGTTGATCACTTTCAGTCACTTGTGTGCATCACTTAAAAAGGGAGCACTAAGCATGTTTGTCCACACACATACCCACTGTGCCGCTATGTGATTTTGAATTGCTGGTTTACATAATTTTCTGATGTATTGAAACTGCCATTTGGTTCTACTCATTATCAATATCATTAGTAAGGACCATTGTATTTTCTGATATTGTGGTGCTAGTGGCTTCCGTTGACTGTCAGAAAGTCTGTTTTTGAGTCCAGAGTTGACTTCTGCCTCTGTCTCCGTGTTCATGCTTTCTGTCTGTCAGGTGCCAGTTCCAACAATGTTGGTTTTTCCAGCTCTGTTCAAGCAGAGGCAAAGCTAAAGAGAGGACAGAATTGTATTTGAATGAATTTGTTCCTCCAATCCTAATTTCCTATATGGAGTTTTTTTTTTTTTTTTTTTTTTTTTAAAGGGTGGCTGTCTTGTTATGGTCCGATTCCAATGCGTTTCTATTTCTAAATAGTCCTGTTTATGATGAGGACATCAATCTCCTATTTTCAGATGGATAGTGATTAAAAAGGGAGCAGAGACGTTAAATATTCAGATTAGCCTAATATGCCCTTGTTCATTGAAATTGTGACACAGGTGCGCTGTTCTAACTTTTAATTAAACCTTGACTGAACATTTGATCTGTCTAGAAAGTATAGGCCTGATCCTGTAATTTCTCCTTTTTTATTGAACCATTCAACCCCATAAATTTTAATTGTGCAAGTTTTTGCAGCAAAAGATAAATTGACTCTTTTGATGGTCAGATACTCTGGGTAAAGATTTCTGTGACACTGCACTTTAGCCTGGAAACCTCCAAATGCTTCCTTTTTGCTGACTTGGTGTAATCATGCTTAGTTGAAGTAGCTTCTTTACCTATAGTGAAGTTGTCTGATGCGTACAAGCAGCCCTTTAGAGATTTTGGCAGTGATGTTATTGCTGTCTCTAAGCAGTTCATGCAGATCATTGGGTTCTGGATCCTTGTTACCTTAGTATGCTTAGATGATCATAACAGCATTTTTCTGGGGATGTTACAGTTATGTTAATGGGTATGCCAGTTCACTGCAGACTTTTTGAAAAGAAGGCAGACTTCCTACTGGCGTGGCTCAAGTATGACTGTGGCTAGGGCTTTTGGTTTGTCATCGCCTACCTGGAAGTTCAATCAGCAATATCAGTGGTCAAAGTATTATAGCTAAAAGCTAGTCCATCAGCCTTTGGGTGCCATATTTCAACAGCATTGGTATCCATTTTGTGCTTTTAGGGCAGAGATACTCGTAAAGCACTCCAGGTAGTAGCACCTTCTTGCTTAAGTTATGGCCCCACTGCAGCAAAACCCCTCAGTCATTTCAGGTACTGTTCTGTGATTCCCTGTTAGAGGACAGGTAGCATTGTTCTTCCGGGGGTGGCTATAAACAGCTATGGACCAATGGGTCTTGCAGGATATTCAATACAACTACTCTTCCCTTCCAAACCTCAGCTCCTCTCCTTCCACACATGCACACAGACATCTTGATAGATGGACAAAATTGATTGCTGTTCTTCTTTGCAAAGATGCAATCAATATTTTTCTTCAAGACCGCTGTAGTCAGGATTGTTGTTCCTGTTATTTTATCTTCCCCAAAAAGGATAGGGTCTTTCTCATTCTACATTTTTTCGTATGTTGAACAAATATTTCAGTAAAGACCAGTTCAGAATTTTGACATTGTTTCACGGCTGCAGTCCCTTCACACTCAGTATTGGCTTATTTTGCTGAACCTTGAGAATGCCTAATTTCCTGTTCTCCAGTATTGGGGTATCTTTCATAGATTCACATGCTTGAATCATTTCCCGTCGTCGAAGTGGGCGTCCCACGGTACATAGAAAGCAATAAATAGAGAAAAAACTTTTTTTTTTCATTGAAATCAATAGGAAAAAACACCTTCAATTGTATAACTATCAGCATCTTTAGAAAGAGCCCAAACTTCAGCCAATCAGGCGCGACCACCCCTTTAGAACCCTCAGCACAGAGGCTCAGTCTCTCAGATTTTCTACCGCACGTCGTGTATAAGGGAGTCTCCCTGAGCTCTGCTCAGTTTTCTATCTCTTCAAGAGAAATTCTTGGAAGTTTTCACTTGATTTTTTCTACAGAAGTTTTTTCCATCATGTCTACAAGAAAAGGTCTGTTTAGGCCTTGTGGGACCTGTGGAAAATTGAGACTTCACCGTGAGGATCCTCACAAGGAATGTATCTACTGCTTACATCCAGAGCATAAGGTCAAGGACTGTAAGATCTGCAGGACCTTTCCCAACAAGACTCTGAGGGACAGAGAAGCCAGGCTCCTACTTTGGCTCCAGAAAAGAAAGGCAAGGGAAGCTCTTTCTGAGGAGGAGAGTGACACTTCTGTCACCTCAAAGAAAAGGAAGAGACCGGTGGAGAGCCTATCCCCTGCAAGCAGTAAGTCAGCTAAGAAGCTGCATGTTTTTAAGGACAAGCCAGGGGATCTACCTTCAACATCCAAGGTAGCATGTGGCAGGGTTCACTCAGAGCCATCCACACCTGCTGCTTCATCAAAGAAGCTTAAAAGGCCTTCAAGCTCACTGCCTCCGTCGACGTCCCAAAAATCTACACCGTCGACGGCGCAGTCGACGAAGCGCTCCGTCGACGACAGGTCTTCCTTCGACGATGACTACAGTGACGGCCACGTTTACGGCTCCTCCATCACCGATGATAGTAACTTCGTCCCCGCTATCATCTACGATGATAACGTCGGTGAGTCGGAAGTATGGTCTGTCGTCGTCGCACACCTTGAAAATAAAGAAGCCGTCGACGGGTAAGAAGCTGAAATCTTTGCTGCATTCATCGACGAGAAAGTTCAGAAGATCACCGTCGGTTTCGCCGACGAAAATACCGACGACGCACCTGTCGACGGCAACCCCGTCGACGGGTGGCGTAGCAATATTGACTTCGTCGACGACACCTTCGTCGACACTGGCAGCACCGATGCCGACTACACTGACGACGGCTCCGTCGACGCCTACACCGTCGACGAGAACACCATCGACGAGTGCTCCGTCGACGGCAGCTCCGTCGACGACTCATTATCCTCACTCTGGAACATCTCCTTATTTACCGCAGAGAATTTTGCCTGTAAAGAGCAAGTCTTCTTTATTGCTTCCATCTCATACATCGCCCAGCAAGGTTGCACCAATTCCTCCACAACATCTATTTGCTGATGAAGGTGATGACGGTGATGTTTATTCTGATGACAGCTTTTTTCCGGTGGCACGTAGTCCATCTGAACTACGCATTAAGTGCCAAGAGGAGGATGAGGAGGAGGATCTTCAGCCTTATTCGGACCAGCAGGATCAAAGTCATCTTCAACAACAAGAGCAGACAGTCCAGATGCCGGTCTCGTTGATAAGCAACAGATGATGCAAGATTATTATTCGAGATTTCCTCCAGCTGGTTCTTCTACACCGGTACAACCTCCACAGACGCCAGTGTCCACTCCGGCTGGACCTTCAGAATTTCTGGGCCCTACCACAGCACCTTCATCGGTTCAGGATATTGCTTCACCTTCATCCGAGGAGGAGCAAGAAGAAGGGGAGATACAGGACTCGGATTCTCTCATTCCGGAGTGGGATGACTATCAAATCCAAACTCCATCTCCGTCTACACCACCGCCAGTGGACTCTCCACCGCAGGACATTGGGAGTTTCCATAGTGTCATGGAAAGAGCTGCGAAAAGATTCCAGCTGCCAATTACTTCGAAGCAGTCAGACTGCTTTCTTTATGACTTTAAAGAGGACACTAGGAAATCGGTAAGGGCCATACCCATTGTGGATTTCATTTGGGAGGAGGGCCTAAAGGTAATGCAGACTCCGTCCTCCATTCCCGCAGTCTTACCGAGACTAGAGAAGAAGTATAAGGCACCAGACAACTCCCCAGCATGTTTGATCAGCCATCCTAAACCGGATTTGGTTATTTCGCAGGCAGCTCAGAGGAGGTCCAGGAATCCATCGGTATCTCTGACTGCCCCCCCAGACAAGGAAGGACGTCGTTTGGACTCCATAGGCAAGAAGTTTTCAACTATGGCTGCCACCACTGTGAGAGCAGCTAACTCTCTAGCAATACTGGGGAGATACGATCGCCAGATGTAGTCTGACATGTCACAATTCATAGATATGTTACCTGAGAGCAGTAGAGTGGAAGCACGTAGAATTCTGCAGGAAGGAGAAAGGATTTCGGCTGAAATCATAGACTCTGCAATTGATGTCTCCTCTACAGGATTTCGACAGTTGGCGGGGTCGGCCGTACTCAGACGCCAGGGGTGGCTTAAAGCTACCTCGTTTAGGCCTGAAGTTCAATTGAAGATTCTGGACATGCCGTATGATGGCGAGCTTTTGTTTGGAAAGCATGTTGATGATGCATTACAGTCGATTAAGGCAGACACTGAGACAGCCAGATCATTGGCAGCGCTACAGTACAAGAGGCAACCCTTTCGGAGAGGGAGAGGAACCTTTTCATATAGAGGAGGCTCAACAATATCGTCATTACTCCTCTTACCAAGGTCAATTTCGTTCAACCTTCGGCCAGCAACAACCGCATTCCTTTCGTCAGCAGTCATCCACTCGCTTCAGGCAACAAACGAGAGGAAAGTCGGCTTTCAGGGCCAAAGAAACAGCAAGAAAGCAGTGACCCTCATCAAGTGTCTGCACCCAGCCCCTATATCAACACTCTTATAGGGGGCAGAATTTCCAAATTTCTACACCAGTGGTCCAGAATAACTACAGACAAATGGGTATTGGATATTATCAACCGGGGGCATACACTAGAATTCAACCAACCTCCCCCTCAAGTACCACCAAGAGGTCCTCCGCCAGCCCATCTCAACGAGCTTATGGAACAGATTGCTATTTTAATGAGGAAGGGAGCAATAGAGATCGTACCAAAGAGCCAGAGGGGAACAGGTTTTTACTCCCGTTTCTTCCTTATCCGGAATAAGACCGGGGACTGGAGGCCTATTCTAGAGCTTCGCTCGCTCAACAAATACCTCAAGAAACAATCTTTTCGCATAATCTCTCTTCAAGACGTCCTGCGCCAGCTCAACCGAGGGGATTTTATGACATCTTTAGATCTTCAGGACGCATATTTCCACATTCCTATTCACCCCAATCATCGGAAATTCTTGCGGTTCAGGGTTGCAGGCATTCATTTCCAGTTCAGAGTGTTGCCTTTTGGCCTCAGGTCGGCCCCAAGAGTGTTCACCAAGGTTTTGGCGCCAGTGGCGGCCCACCTCAGGCAATTAGGGGTACAGGTGTTCCCGTACTTGGATGACTGGCTAATAAAAGCACGTACAACATCGAAAGCTGCCAGAGACACGGAGACATGTCTCTCCCTTTTCGGAGCTTTGGGCTTGACAGTCAATTATCCCAAGTCTCACCTAGAGCCTACCCAGAACATCACGTTTCTAGGAGCCATCTTGGACACTGTGCAAGCGAAAGCTTTTGCTTCACAGGACAGAAGAAAGAAACTTCGAGACTTAGCAACACGTCTCAGCAAAAGAAAGTCCGCTTCAGTGCGGACTTACAAGTCTTTTCTGGGGATCCTATCGTCTTGCATTCCATTGATACAGAACTGTCGTCTCCACATGAGGACTCTTCAACAACAATTAGACAATCAATGGAAGCAGATAAAAGGCGCTTTCGACGATGTAATTCGAATAACCCCTTCAGCAAAACAGGCTTTCAGATGGTGGAAGGAAACTCCCCTCGTTTCCGACGGTCTGTCATTTCTGAAAGACAGGACCATGCACGTAGTAACAGATGCATCCCTGGAGGGATGGGGTGCTCATTTGCAGGATCTTTCCGTGAGGGGAAAATGGTCCACTCAAGAATCAACTCTCCACATAAATGTATTGGAGTTGAGAGCGGTTGCCTTGGCACTCAAATCCTTCCTCATGAACATCAGAGATTCTTCAGTTCTGATAAGAACAGACAACACCACGGTCATGCATTACATCAACAAGCAGGGAGGCACAAGATCTCGGGCATTATCTCTGGAGGCGCAGAAACTGTGGCATTGGGTAATTCGGCACCGAATTTCCATCAGGGCAGAACATCTCCCAGGGATCACCAACACCTGGGCAGATGCCCTAAGCAGGACTCGAACCAGCTGTCACGAGTGGGAACTCAATCAGTCAGTTCTCGACAGTCTCTTTCGTCGTTGAGGCAAACCCAGTCTAGATCTGTTCTCGACCAGAGACAACAAGAAATGGCAACACTTCGCAAGCTGGCGTCCACAGAGGGGATCAAAGGGGAATACGTTTTTGATCAGATGGTCAGGGATTTATGCATACGCTTTTCCCCCGCTTCCTCTCATCCCGAGGCTTCTGCAAAAGATGAAGAGGGAACAATGCAGGATTCTACTAATCGCTCCCAGATGGCCACGCCAGTTCTGGTTCACAGAACTTCTATTACTTTCGGAACTACCTCACATTCGGCTGAAGGCAATACCGGATTTGTTAACAATGAGCCAGGGTCAAGTTCGTCATCCCAACCCGACATCTCTTCGTTTATCAGCCTGGCTCCTGAATTCTATGAATTTGATGGATTAAATATCCCTCCGGATAGCAGGGAGGTGCTTGCCTGCGCCAGAGCTCACTCTACAAACCGAACATACAAGTTTAAGTGGAAGAGGTTTTGCGTATGGTGCTCAACTTCCAATGTTCACCCTCTAACGTCATCTCCTGAACAAATTTTGCCATATTTATTGCATTTGGCTAAATCCGGTCTTTCACATTCATCTATTAAGGTGCATCTGGCGGCCATATCCCGTTTCCGACGGACGTCTCAGTCTCCTTCACTATGGTCGTCCAGAATAATAAAACAATTTCTTAAAGGTTTATTTAGGATGTTTCCACCAGTTCATCGTCCTGCACCGCAATGGCATTTGAACATTGTGCTCTCCCAATTAATGAAACATCCATTCGAACCCATTCATAAAGTGGATCTCAAGTTCATCTCTTTTAAAACAGCCCTACTTCTGGCCTTGACGTCAGCAAAGAGAGTCAGCGATATCCAAGCGTTCACAATTTCTCCACCTTTCCTCCAATTCAAGCCAGAGGTGGTCATTTTGAGAACTAATCCAAAGTTTATACCTAAAGTCCCATCATCTTTTCACCTAAATGAACCAGTGATTCTCAGAACATTATTTCCAACTCCGCAAACGGCAGCGGAACGAGCTCTACATTCTCTAGACATTAAACGCTGTTTAAAATTTTATATTCAAAGGACAAGCGGTTTCCGCAAATCTGAACAATTATTTATCAGCTATGCAAAGTTCAATAAGGGTAAAGCAGTCACTAAACAGAGTATAGCGCGCTGGATCTCTTCCGCCATACAGTTGTGCCACCAGTTGGCAGGGAAACCATTATCATCCAGTGTCACAGCGCATTCCACTAGAGCGGTATCCACTTCAACAGCTCTATTCGCTGGAGTCCCTCTGAACCAGATCTGCAGGGCGGCAACATGGACACGTGCTCACACTTTCACCCAGCATTACTGCCTAGAGGCTTCTGACAAGGTGGATGCTGCGGTAGGACAAGCGGTATTGCGTAATTTATTTGCATAAGGTGAGCCAATAACCTCTTCCCCTCCGTCCTCTCTGTATTGTTTGAAGAGTAATTTAAAGTATATAATTTCATGTGTGTGGGTATAGGTATATGTAATATATATATATATATATATATATAGATGTGTATATATAGATAGATAGTTTATATAGCTAATATGGTTAGCGCTTAATTTTGCAAAGGTTAATTGCCTATATAGATTCAGATAGCATGCATTTTACATAGGCATACTATTGGTGTTACAGGATTCAAACTTTTGTTCTTACTGCTGGCTATTCTGATTCAAGCATGTGAATCTATGAAAGATACCCCAATACTGGAGAAGAAGATGAGTTACTTACCTGTAACTGTGGTTCTCCAGTATTGGTATCTTTCATAGATTCACATGCGACCCACCCTCCTCCCCAGAGAGGCTCACCTCCTTTGGTTTTTCCCTGTAATCTCTGTGCGGAGAAATCTGAGAGACTGAGCCTCTGTGCTGAGGGTTCTAAAGGGGTGGTCGTGCCTGATTGGCTGAAGTTTGGGCTCTTTCTAAAGAGGCTGATAGTTCTACAATTGAAGGTGTTTTTTCCCATTGACTTCAATGAAAAAAAAAAAAAAAAGTTTATTCTCTATTTATTGCTTTCTATGTACCGTGGGACTCCCACTTCGACGACGGGGAATGATTCAAGCATGTGAATCTATGAAAGATACCAATACTGGAGAACCACAGTTACAGACAAGTAACTCATCTTCTTCCTTTACAGGAGTCTAATTAGGTAATACTCATTAACAGTTAAGAGTACTCTTGTGAGGGTGGCCCTCTGCTGTGAAAGTGTTCGTCAAAGTGATGTAGTACAGCCGGTGTATTTGCGTTGACAAGGCCATGTTCTCTATGCATACGCGAACAACTGCTTTCTGAGTGCTCCCTGTGGATTTTTAGCCAGCAAAGTCTCTCCTATAATTGTGCTTTTGCACGTGCTTTATTTTTAGTCCAAAAAGTCATTCCTGTTAGCATCTTCAGTTTATCAGCACATTTTTAGATACCATGCTTGTTTCTGCTTCAGAGCTGTGTTTTTTTCTCTCAGATGGTCTTAATTTTCAAGAAAATAGCCTTTGTAGTCAGCCAGAGTTGTATCTGCCTTTTAGGTCTGATGGATTCATGAATTTTCCTTATTCTGGATAACGGGTGGTTACAAAAACCATGCCTCAGAAATGCAGCAGTCTGAAACACTTGTGCTTTATGTGCCTTGTCATCCCTTACTAGAGTCCTTGCTTTGTTGGGCCAGTCAATCCATTAAAACAATTAGTGATCCATTCAGGTGCCCTCATAAAATGACATTCCCAGAAATGTTTACAAGGTTGGAATGATCATTTGGAGAATTTGTCAACGAATTGTATTTGGTCCAGAATAGCCTGGTTTTCATATCAGTACTCTGGAAATGAGAGCAATAGAGCATGCCCCAAAGTGTTTCTTCCTCGAGTGCACAGTTCATAACAGGAGAAAAGATCACTATGTTTTATCCGAACAAATTGGGCATCTTGCATGTTGGTGCAATTGTAAATGAAGCATTGCAAGTTTGGGACTAGGCCTTAGACAGGAAAATTGGTCTGTTGGCGTAAGTATCCTTTACAACATGTACATTACTGCTAAGTCTTTAGGGTGCATGTATGCAGCCTCAAGAGTTTTTTGTAGGTTTAAAACATGCTCCAGGTGTTTAAATGTGACTCTTGGGACCCACCAGGAGACTTAAACAAATCCTGCAGGATGCCAGGGCACTTCCCACCATATATTTCATAGACTAGAACGTCGTCTTAGTGTTGATATCCTTTGAGAACTTGGATGTGCTCTGTCTTCCTGTGTCCATTTCAGTCTTACCGTCTGAGTGTCCAAGTGTTTAATTAGCTTTCTTTATTCTCTTCCAGAGTAGTCAGTTCATGAAGGGACTTTTAGATTTCCACCAGCATCCAACCAGCATCCATCACCAGAGTTTGAACTGGTGATATCAACTTTGATGAAAGCCGTTGCAAGTCCATTCATAGGGTCAAGCATTTAGTTTGGAAGACTGGTTTCCTGCTCAATTTTTCCTCTTATAAGGATTTGCAGGATGCACGCTTTCTACTTAAAGGAACTTTACTTTCATTTCAGATAACACAAAGGATCCCTCGGGACAAAGACAATATTTATTTGTGAAGTGCTGCTTTTGTTTATTCAGATTTAACAGATTGTGCGGTCTATCCTCTTTCTACAACCAAGCACTGGAGCTGTAAAGTTGTTGCTATCTTAACATGACAATATGTTTACATTTATACTTGAAAAAGAGTAAATCTGTCTGCCAGTCCCTCCAATTTTATAGTTGTTGGTCAAATCATCTGTGGCATATACTTATTGAAGTAAGGTTTAGCGAAGTGGTAGTCTCCTCTATCACTTCCCATTTAGCAAATTTTCTGGTCTTCAGCCAACTGTATTGGCTCTGACTTTCTCTCTGTCTTCTAGGCTGAAAAAGTCCATGAGTGGAATGAGGAGATCGGGAAGCTGCTAGCTAAAGCGGAGCAGCAGGGAGCTGAAGGGAATGTAGAGGAGTCTCAGAAAGTGATGGATGAGGTGGAACGAGCTAGAGCCAATAAAAGAGAAGCTGAGGTAAGTCTTCCATAAATGCTTTGCTTAATTCTCTGTTCATTGTGTTCTCAACAAAACGTAATTTAGGATTGAAAGAGTTTGCATTGGATGAACTAAGTGAATGCATCCTATCTCATTTAGCACCAAGTTCCAGTCTGAAGCTCTGTAGCATCAATTGTCTCCTTTTTTCCCCTTAGGAAATTTATCGCAACTCTATGCCCGCCTCCAGTTTCCAGCAGCAGAAGCTTCGTGTTTGTGAGGTTTGCTCTGCCTATCTTGGTCTTCACGACAATGACCGCAGGCTCGCAGATCACTTTGGTGGCAAGCTGCACTTAGGGTTCATTGAAATCAGAGAGAAGTTGGAATTGCTGAGGGTAAGTCCTAACAGGGTTCAGCCCTGGTAAACCTAGGAAAAGTGATGCAGATCTTTTAATTTAGCAGGAATGGTTGGAAGGTCGTTAAAGTCTAAAGTGTGACTATTGTAGAGCTGTGTTCATATGCTGCTGGGGGTGGATAATTGCTGTGGTCTTCCTGTGCACTCAAGATTGCTCACGAGTTTCAGGGCCCTTAAGATTTTTCTTTATGGATAGACCGAAAGCCTTTTAAAGTGCAAAATGATCTTCTTGTGGTTTTCATTCCTCAAGTGCGCAAATTGCGCCATCTCAAAAATAAGTTGTTTTTTTATTAAATATCTAAAATTATCATTATTCTTACCAAAGGCCCTAAATCTGATTAATAACTGACGGTATGTTCAATTTGGTGAACTAACTAAGAAATTCTGCATGGGTAGCTTGGTCATATGAATATTATAATATAATGAGAAAAACAGATATGCACTGTGTAGGAAGTTGGCTCTGTATGTGCTATTTCAAAGTAAGGAATAGCATGCACAGAGTCCAAGGGTTCCCCTTAGAGGTAAAATAGTGGTAAAAAGAGATAATACTAATGCTCTATTTTGTGGTAGTGTGGTCGAGCAGTAGGCTTATCCAAGGAGTAGTGTTAAGCATTTGTTGTACATACACATAGACAATAAATGAGGTACACACACTCGGAGACAAATCCAGCCAATAGGTTTTGTTATAGAAAAATATATTTTCTTAGTTTATTTTAAGAACCACAGGTTCAAATTTTACATGTAATAGCTCATTTGAAAGGTATTGCAGGTAAGTACTCTACGAACTTTGAATCATTACTTTAGCATGTATACTTTTTACATAAAACACAATAAGCTGTTTTAAAAGTGGACACTTAGTGCAATTTTCACAGTTCCTGGGGGAGGTAAGTTATTGTTAGTTTTCACAGGTAAGTAAGTCACTTACAGTTCTCAGTTTTTGGTCCAAGGTAGCCCACCGTTGGGGGTTCAGAGCAATCCCAAAGTTATCACACCAGCAGCTCAGGGCCGGTCAGGTGCAAAGGTCAAAGAGGTGCCCAAAACACATAGGCTTCAATGGAGAGAAGGGGGTGCCCCGGTTCCAGTCTGCCAGCAGGTAAGTACCCGCGTCTTCGGAGGGCAGACCAGGGGGGTTTTGTAGGGCACCGGGGGGGACACAAAGTAGCACAGAAAGTACACCCTCAGCAGCGCGGGGGCGGCCGGGTGCAGTGTGCAAACACGCGTCGGGTTTCCTTCAGGTTTCAATGGGAAACCAAGGGGTCTCTTCAGCGATGCAGGCAAGGGGGGGGCTCCTCGGGGTAGCCACCACCTAGGCAAGGGAGAGGGCCTCCTGGGGGTCACTCCTTCACAGAAGTTCCGTTTCTTTAGGGGCTGGGGGCTGCGGGTGCAGGGTCTTTCCCAGCCGTCGGGAAATGGAGTTCAGACAGTCGCGGTCAGGGGGAGCCTGGGGATTCCCTCTGCAGGCGTCGCTGTGGGGGCTCAGGGGGGACAACTTTGGTTACTCACAGTCGTAGAGTCGCCGGAGGGTCCTCCCTGAGTTGGTTGTTCTCCACCAGTCGAGTCGGGGTCGCCGGGTGCAGTGTTGCAAGTCTCACGCTTCTTGCAGGGAGTTGCAGGGGTCTTTAAATCTGCTCCTTGTAACAAAGTTGCAGTTCTTTTGGAGCAGTGCCGCTGTCCTCAGGAGTTTCTTGTCTTTTTCGAAGCAGGGCAGTCCTCAGAGGATTCAGAGGTCGCTGGTCCCTTGGAAAGCGTCGCTGGAGCAGGTTCTTTGGAAGGCAGGAGACAGGCCGGTAAGTCTGGGGCCAAGGCAGTTGGTGTCTTCTGTTCTTCCTCTGCAGGGGTTTGTCAGCTCGGCAGTCCTTCTTCTTGTAGTTGCAGGAATCTGTTTTTCTAGGTTCAGGGAAGCCCTTAAATACTAAATTTAAGGGCGTGTTTAGGTCTGGGGGGTTAGTAGCCAATGGCTACTAGCCCTGAGGGTGAGTACACCCTCTTTGTGCCTCCTCTCAAGGGGAGGGGGTCACATCCCTAATCCTATTGGGGCAATCCTCCATCTGCAAGATGGAGGATTTCTAAAAGTTAGAGTCACCTCAGCTCAGGACACCTTAGGGGCTGTCCTGACTGGCCAGTGACTCCTCCTTGTTGCTTTCTTTGTTTCCTCCAGCCTTGCCGCCAAAAGTGGGGGCCGTGGCCGGAGGGGGCGGGCAACTCCACTAAGCTGGAGTGTCCTGCGGTGCTGTGACAAAGGGGTGAGCCTTTGAGGCTCACCGCCAGGTGTTACAGCTCCTGCCTGGGGGAGGTGTTAGCATCTCCACCCAGTGCAGGCTTTGTTACTGGCCTCAGAGTGACAAAGGCACTCTCCCCATGGGGCCAGCAACATGTCTCTAGTGTGGCAGGCTGCTGGAACCAGTCAGCCTACACAGATAGTCGGTTAAGTTTCAGGGGGCACCTCTAAGGTGCCCTCTGTGGTGTATTTTACAATAAAATGTACACTGGCATCAGTGTGCATTTATTGTGCTGAGAAGTTTGATACCAAACTTCCCAGTTTTCAGTGTAGCCATTATGGTGCTGTGGAGTTCGTGTAAAACAGACTCCCAGACCATATACTCTTATGGCTACCCTGCACATACAATGTCTAAGGTTTTGCTTAGACACTGTAGGGGCACAGTGCTCATGCACTGGTACCCTCACCTATGGTATAGTGCACCCTGCCTTAGGGCTGTAAGGCCTGCTAGAGGGGTGTCTTACCTATACTGCATAGGCAGTGAGAGGCTGGCATGGCACCCTGAGGGGAGTGCCATGTCGACTTACTCATTTTGTTCTCACTAGCACACACAAGCTGGTAAGCAGTGTGTCTGTGCTGAGTGAGGGGTCTCCAGGGTGGCATAATACATGCTGCAGCCCTTAGAGACCTTCCCTGGCATCAGGGCCCTTGGTACCAGAGGTACCAGTTACAAGGGACTTATCTGGATGCCAGGGTGTGCCAATTGTGGAATCAAAAGTACAGGTTAGGGAAAGAACACTGGTGCTGGGGCCTGGTTAGCAGGCCTCAGCACACTTTCAATTCAAAACATAACATCAGCAAAGGCAAAAAGTCAGGGGGTAACCATGCCAAGGAGGCATTTCCTTACACAACCCCCCCCCCCCCCCCCCCCCCCCCAAACGAAAGAGGATGAGACTAACCTTTCCCAAGAGAGTCTTCATGTTCTAAGTGGAAGAACCTGGAAAGGCCATCTGCATTGGCATGGGCAGTCCCAGGTCTGTGTTCCACTACAAAGTCCATTCCCTGTAGGGAGATGGACCACCTCAACAGTTTTGGATTTTCACCTTTCATTTGCATCAGCCATCTGAGAGGTCTGTGGTCAGTCTGAACTAGGAAGTGAGTACCAAAGAGGTATGGTCTCAGCTTCTTCAGGGACCAAACCACAGCAAAGGCCTCCCTCTCAATGGCACTCCAACGCTGCTCCCTGGGGAGTAACCTCCTGCTAATGAAAGCAACAGGCTGGTCAAGGCCATCATCATTTGTTTGGGACAAAACTGCCCCTATCCCATGTTCAGAGGCATCTGTTTGCACAATGAATTGCTTGGAGTAATCTGGAGCTTTTAGAACTGGTGCTGTGCACATAGCTTGCTTCAGGGTGTCAAAGGCCTGTTGGCATTCTACAGTCCAGTTTACTTTCTTGGGCATTTTCTTGGAGGTGAGTTCTGTGAGGGCTGTCACAATGGATCCATATCCCTTCACAAACCTCCTATAGTACCCAGTCAAACCAAGGAATGCCCTGACTTGAGTCTGGGGTTTTGGAGCTGCCCAGTCCAGAATAGTCTGGATCTTAGGCTGGAGTGGCTGAACTTGGCCTCCACCTACAAGGTGTCCCAAGTAAACCACAGTTCCCTGCTGTAGGAAGTTGGCTCTGTATGTGCTATTTCAAAGTAAGGAATAGCATGCACAGAATCCAAGGGTTCCCCTTAGAGGTAAAATAGTGGTAAAAATAGATAATACTAATGCTCTGTTTTGTGGTAGTGTGGTCGAGCAGTAGGCTTATCCAAGGAGTAGTGTTAAGCATTTGTTGTACATACACATAGACAATAAATGAGGTACACACACTCAGAGACAAATCCAGCCAATAGGTTTTGTATAGAAAAATATATTTTCTTAGTTTATTTTAAGAACCACAGGTTCAAATTCTACATGTAATATCTCATTCGAAAGGTATTGCAGGTAAGTACTTTAGGAACTTCAAATCATCAAAATTGCATGTATACTTTTCAAGTTATTCACAAATAGCTGTTTTAAAAGTGGACACTTAGTGCAATTTTCACAGTTCCTAGGGGAGGTAAGTATTTGTTAGGTTAACCAGGTAAGTAAGACACTTACAGGGCTTAGTTCTTGGTCCAAGGTAGCCCACCGTTGGGGGTTCAGAGCAACCCCAAAGTCACCACACCAGCAGCTCAGGGCCGGTCAGGTGCAGAGTTCAAAGCGGTGCCCAAAACACATAGGCTAGAATGGAGAGAAGGGGGTGCCCCGGTTCCGGTCTGCTTGCAGGTAAGTACCCGCGTCTTCGGAGGGCAGACCAGGGGGGTTTTGTAGGGCACCGGAGGGGACACAAGCCCACACATAAATTTCACCCTCAGCAGCGCGGGGGCGGCCGGGTGCAGTGTAGAAACAAGCGTCGGGTTTGTAATGGAAGTCAATGGGAGATCTAGGGATCTCTTCAGCGCTGCAGGCAGGCAAGGGGGGTTTCCTCGGGGAAACCTCCACTTGGTCAAGGGAGAGGGACTCCTGGGGGTCACTCCTCCAGTGGAAGTCCGGTCCTTCAGGTCCTGGGGGCTGCGGGGGCAGGGTCTCTCCCAGGCGTCGGGACTTTAGGTTCAAAGAGTCGCGGTCAGGGGAAGCCTCGGGATTCCCTCTGCAGGCGGCGCTGTGGGGGCTCAGGGGGGACAGGTTTTGGTACTCACAGTATCAGAGTAGTCCTGGGGTCCCTCCTGAGGTGTTGGATCGCCACCAGCCGAGTCGGGGTCGCCGGGTGCAGTGTTGCAAGTCTCACGCTTCTTGCGGGGAGCTTGCAGGGTTCTTTAAAGCTGCTGGAAACAAAGTTGCAGCTTTTCTTGGAGCAGGTCCGCTGTCCTCGGGAGTTTCTTGTCTTTTCGAAGCAGGGGCAGTCCTCAGAGGATGTCGAGGTCGCTGGTCCCTTTGGAAGGCGTCGCTGGAGCAGGATCTTTGGAAGGCAGGAGACAGGCCGGTGAGTTTCTGGAGCCAAGGCAGTTGTCGTCTTCTGGTCTTCCGCTGCAGGGGTTTTCAGCTGGGCAGTCCTTCTTCTTGTAGTTGCAGGAATCTAATTTTCTAGGGTTCAGGGTAGCCCTTAAATACTAAATTTAAGGGCGTGTTTAGGTCTGGGGGGTTAGTAGCCAATGGCTACTAGCCCTGAGGGTGGGTACACCCTCTTTGTGCCTCCTCCCAAGGGGAGGGGGTCACAATCCTAACCCTATTGGGGGAATCCTCCATCTGCAAGATGGAGGATTTCTAAAAGTTAAAGTCACTTCAGCTCAGGACACCTTAGGGGCTGTCCTGACTGGCCAGTGACTCCTCCTTGTTTTTCTCATTATTTTCTCCGGCCTTGCCGCCAAAAAGTGGGGCCTGGCCGGAGGGGGCGGGCAACTCCACTAGCTGGAGTGTCCTGCTGGGTTGGCACAAAGGAGGTGAGCCTTTGAGGCTCACCGCCAGGTGTGACAATTCCTGCCTGGGGGAGGTGTTAGCATCTCCACCCAGTGCAGGCTTTGTTACTGGCCTCAGAGTGACAAAGGCACTCTCCCCATGGGGCCAGCAACATGTCTCGGTTTGTGGCAGGCTGCTAAAACTAGTCAGCCTACACAGATAGTTGGTTAAGTTTCAGGGGGCACCTCTAAGGTGCCCCCTGGGGTGTATTTTACAATAAAATGTACACTGGCATCAGTGTGCATTTATTGTGCTGAGAAGTTTGATACCAAACTTCCCAGTTTTCAGTGTAGCCATTATGGTGCTGTGGAGTTCGTGTTTGACAAACTCCCAGACCATATACTCTTATGGCTACCCTGCACTTACAATGTCTAAGGTTTTGTTTAGACACTGCAGGGGTACCATGCTCATGCACTGGTACCCTCACCTATGGTATAGTGCACCCTGCCTTAGGGCTGTAAGGCCTGCTAGAGGGGTGTCTTACCTATACTGCATAGGCAGTGAGAGGCTGGCATGGCACCCTGAGGGGAGTGCCATGTCGACTTACTCGTTTTGTCCTCACTAGCACACACAAGCTGGCAAGCAGGGTGTCTGTGCTGAGTGAGGGGTCTCCAGGGTGGCATAAGACATGCTGCAGCCCTTAGAGACCTTCCTTGGCATCAGGGCCCTTGGCACTAGAAGTACCAGTTACAAGGGACTTATCTGGATGCCAGGGTCTGCCAATTGTGGATACAAAAGTACAGGTTAGGGAAAGAACACTGGTGCTGGGGCCTGGTTAGCAGGCCTCAGCACACTTTCAATTGTAAACATAGCATCAGCAAAGGCAAAAAGTCAGGGGGCAACCATGCCAAGGAGGCATTTCCTTACACAACCCCCCCCCAAACGAAAGAGGATGAGACTAACCTTTCCCAAGAGAGTCTTCATTTTCTAAGTGGAAGAACCTGGAAAGGCCATCTGCATTGGCATGGGCAGTCCCAGGTCTGTGTTCCACTATAAAGTCCATTCCCTGTAGGGAGATGGACCACCTCAACAGTTTAGGATTTTCACCTTTCATTTGCATCAGCCATTTGAGAGGTCTGTGGTCAGTTTGAACTAGGAAGTGAGTCCCAAAGAGGTATGGTCTCAGCTTCTTCAGGGACCAAACCACAGCAAAGGCCTCCCTCTCAATGGCACTCCAACGCTGCTCCCTGGGGAGTAACCTCCTGCTAATGAAAGCAACCGGCTGGTCAAGGCCATCATCATTTGTTTGGGACAAAACTGCCCCTATCCCATGTTCAGAGGCATCAGTCTGCACAATGAACTGCTTAGAATAATCTGGAGCTTTTAGAACTGGTGCTGAGCACATTGCCTGTTTCAGGGTGTCAAAGGCCTGTTGGCATTCCACAGTCCAGTTTACTTTCTTGGGCATTTTCTTGGAGGTGAGTTCAGTGAGGGCTGTCACAATGGATCCATATCCCTTCACAAACCTCCTGTAATACCCAGTCAAGCCAAGGAATGCCCTGACTTGAGTCTGGGTTTTTGGAGCTACCCAGTCCAGAATAGTCTGGATCTTGGGTTGGAGTGGCTGAACTTGGCCTCCACCTACAAGGTGTCCCAAGTAAACCACAGTTCCCTGCCCTATCTGGCATTTGGATGCCTTGATAGAGAGGCCTGCAGATTGCAGAGCCTTCAAAACCTTCAGGTGGACCAGGTGATCCTGCCAGGTGGAGCTAAAGACAGCAATATCATCAAGATAAGCTGTGCTAAAGGACTCCAAGCCAGCAAGGACTTGATTCACCAACCTTTGGAAGGTGGCAGGGGCATTCTTTAAACCAAAGGGCATAACAGTAAACTGATAATGCCCATCAGGTGTGGAGAATGCTGTTTTCTCTTTTGCTCCAGGTGCCATTTTTATTTGCCAGTACCCTGCTGTCAAGTCAAAGGTACTTAAGAATTTGGCAGCACCTAATTTGTCTATGAGCTCATCAGCTCTTGGAATTGGATGAGCATCTGTCTTGGTGACAGAATTGAGCCCTCTGTAGTCCACACAAAACCTCATCTCTTTCTTTCCATCTTTGGTGTGAGGTTTGGGGACTAAGACCACTGGGCTAGCCCAGGGGCTGTCAGAGCGCTCAATTACTCCCAATTCCAGCATCTTGTGGACTTCCACCTTGATGCTTTCCTTAACATGGTCAGACTGTCTAAAGATTTTGTTTTTGACAGGCATGCTGTCTCCTGTGTCCACATCATGGGTACACAGGTGTGTCTGACCAGGGGTTAAGGAGAAGAGTTCAGGAAACTGTTGTAGGACTCTCCTACAATCAGCTTGCTGTTGGCCAGAGAGGGTGTCTGAGTAGATCACTCCATCTACTGTGCCATCTTTTGGGTCTGATGACAGAAGATCAGGGAGAGGTTCACTCTCTGCCTCCTGATCCTCATCTGTTACCATCAACAGATTGACATCAGCCCTGTCATGGAAGAGCTTAAGGCGGTTCACATGGATCACCCTCTTGGGGCTCCTGCTTGTGCCCAGGTCCACCAGGTAGGTGACCTGACTCTTCCTTTCTAGTACTGGGTAAGGGCCACTCCATTTGTCCTGGAGTGCCCTGGGAGCCACAGGCTCTAGAACCCAGACTTTCTGCCCTGGTTGGAACTCCACCAGTGCAGCCTTTTGGTCATACCAAAACTTCTGGAGCTGTTGGCTGGCCTCAAGGTTTTTGGTTGCCTTTTCCATGTACTCTGCCATTCTAGAGCGAAGGCCAAGTACATAGTCCACTATGTCCTGTTTAGGCTCATGGAGAGGTCTCTCCCAGCCTTCTTTAACAAGGGCAAGTGGTCCCCTTACAGGATGACCAAACAGAAGTTAAAAGGGTGAGAATCCTACTCCCTTCTGTGGCACCTCTCTGTAAGCGAAAAGCAGGCATGGCAAGAGGACATCCCATCTCCTTTTGAGTTTTTCTGGGAGCCCCATGATCATGCCCTTCAATGTCTTGTTGAATCTCTCAACTAAGCCATTAGTTTGTGGATGGTATGGTGTAGTGAATTTATAAGTCACCCCACACTCATTCCACATGTGCTTTAGGTATGCTGACATGAAGTTGGTACCTCTGTCAGACACCACCTCCTTAGGGAAACCCACTCTGGTAAAGATACCAATGAGGGCCTTGGCTACTGCAGGGGCAGTAGTCGACCTAAGGGGAATAGCTTCAGGATACCTGGTAGCATGATCCACTACTACCAGGATATACATATTTCCTGAGGCTGTGGGAGGTTCTAGTGGACCAACTATGTCCACACCCACTCTTTCAAAGGGAACCCCCACCACTGGAAGTGGAATGAGGGGGGCCTTTGGATGCCCACCTGTCTTACCACTGGCTTGACAGGTGGGGCAGGAGAGGCAAAACTCCTTAACCATGTTGGACATATTGGGCCAGTAGAAGTGGTTGACTAACCTCTCCCACGTCTTGGTTTGTCCCAAATGTCCAGCAAGGGGAATGTCATGGGCCAATGTTAGGATGAACTTCCTGAACAGCTGAGGCACTACCACTCTCCTAGTGGCACCAGGTTTGGGGTCTCTGGCCTCAGTGTACAGGAGTCCATCTTCCCAATAGACCCTATGCGTTCCATTTTTCTTGCCTTTGGACTCTTCAGCAGCTTGCTGCCTAAGGCCTTCAAGAGAGGGACAGGTTTCTTGTCCCTTACACAGCTCCTCCCTTGAGGGTCCCCCTGGGCCTAAGAGCTCAACCTGATAAGGTTCAAGCTCCAAAGGCTCAGTTCCCTCAGAGGGCAGAACTTCTTCCTGAGAAGAGAGGTTCCCTTTCTTTTGCTGTGTTGTAGTTGGTTTCCCAACTGACTTTCCTGTTCTCTTGGTAGGCTGGGCCATTCTTCCAGACTCCAGCTCTACTTGTTCACCCTGTGCCTTGCATTGTGCTCTTGTTTTCACACACACCAGTTCAGGGATACCCAGCATTGCTGCATGGGTTTTTAGTTCTACCTCAGCCCATGCTGAGGACTCCAGGTCATTTCCAAGCAGACAGTCCACTGGGATATTTGAGGAGACCACCACCTGTTTCAGGCCATTGACCCCTCCCCATTCTAAAGTAACCATTGCCAAGGGATGTACTTTTCTCTGATTGTCACCGTTGGTGACTGTGTAAGTTTTTCCAGTCAGGTATTGGCCAGGGGAAACCAGTTTCTCTGTCACCATGGTGACACTGGCACCTGTATCCCTCAGGCCCTCTATTCTAGTCCCATTAATTAAGAGTTGCTGTCTGTATTTTTGCATGTTAGGCGGCCAGACAGCTAGTGTGGCTAAATCCACCCCACCCTCAGAGACTAGAGTAGCTTCAGTGTGGACCCTGATTTGCTCTGGGCACACTGTTGATCCCACTTGGAGACTAGCCATACCAGTGTTACCTGGATGGGAGTTTGGAGTGGAACCTTTCTTGGGACAGGCCTTGTCTCCAGTTTGGTGTCCATGCTGTTTACAGCTATGACACCAGGCCTTTTTGGGATCAAAGTTTTTACCCTTGTACCCATTGTTTTGTGAAGAGGCTCTGGGCCCACCCTCCTGTGCAGGTTTTTGGGGGCCTGTAGAAGACTCTTTACTATTTTTAGTTTTGGTTGTCTCATCACCCTTCCCCTGGGGAGTCTTTGTGACCCCTTTCTTTTGGTCACCCCCTGTTGAAGTCTTGGACACCCTTGTCTTGACCCAATGGTCTGCCTTCTTTCCCAATTCTTGGGGAGAAATTGGTCCTAGGTCTACCAGATGCTGATGCAGTTTATCATTGAAACAATTACTTAACAGGTGTTCTTTCACAAATAAATTGTACAGCCCATCATAATTACTTACACCACTGCCTTGAATCCAACCATCTAGTGTTTTCACTGAGTAGTCAACAAAGTCAACCCAGGTCTGGCTCGAGGATTTTTGAGCCCCCCTGAATCTAATCCTGTACTCCTCAGTGGAGAATCCAAAGCCCTCAATCAGGGTACCCTTCATGAGGTCATAAGATTCTGCATCTTTTCCAGAGAGTGTGAGGAGTCTATCCCTACACTTTCCAGTGAACATTTCCCAAAGGAGAGCACCCCAGTGAGATCTGTTCACTTTTCTGGTTACACAAGCCCTCTCAAAAGCTGTGAACCACTTGGTGATGTCATCACCATCTTCAAATTTTGTCACAATCCCTTTGGGGATTTTTAACATGTCAGGAGAATCTCTGACCCTATTTATATTGCTGCCACCATTGATGGGTCCTAGGCCCATCTCTTGTCTTTCCCTTTCTATGGCTAGGAGCTGTCTCTCTAAAGCCAATCTTTTGGCCATCCTGGCTAACAGGAGGTCATCTTCACTGAGAGCATCCTCAGTGATTTCAGAAATGTGGGACCCTCCTGTGAGGGACTCACTATTTCTGACTAACACAGTTGGAGACAGGACTTGAGGGGTCCTGTTCTCCCTATTTAGGACTGGAGGAGGGACATTGGCCTCCAAGTCACTAATTTCTTCCTCTGTGATGTCATCATCAGAGGGGTTGGCTTTTTCAAACTCTGCCAACAGCTCCTGGAGCTGAATTTTGGTAGGTCTGGAGCCAATGGTTATTTTTTTGATATTACAGAGAGACCTTAGCTCCCTCATCTTAAGATGGAGGTAAGGTGTGGTGTCGAGTTCCACCACATTCATCTCTGTATCAGACATTATTTTGCTAAAAGTTGGAAGACTTTTTAAAGAATCTAAAACTGTTTCTAGAATCTAATTTCAAACCTTTAACAAACTTTTAAACTCTAAAAGACAATGCTAAACAGGGACTTAACACACAAGGCCCTAGCAGGACTTTTAAGAATTTAGAAAATTTTTAAATTGCAAAAATGAATTTCTAATGACAATTTTGGAATTTGTCGTGTGATCAGGTATTGGCTGAGTAGTCCAGCAAATGCAAAGTCTTGTACCCCACCGCTGATCCACCAATGTAGGAAGTTGGCTCTGTATGTGCTATTTCAAAGTAAGGAATAGCATGCACAGAATCCAAGGGTTCCCCTTAGAGGTAAAATAGTGGTAAAAATAGATAATACTAATGCTCTATTTTGTGGTAGTGTGGTCGAGCAGTAGGCTTATCCAAGGAGTAGTGTTAAGCATTTGTTGTACATACACATAGACAATAAATGAGGTACACACACTCAGAGACAAATCCAGCCAATAGGTTTTGTATAGAAAAATATATTTTCTTAGTTTATTTTAAGAACCACAGGTTCAAATTCTACATGTAATATCTCATTCGAAAGGTATTGCATGTAAGTACTTTAGGAACTTCAAATCATCAAAATTGCATGTATACTTTTCAAGTTATTCACAAATAGCTGTTTTAAAAGTGGACACTTAGTGCAATTTTCACAGTTCCTAGGGGAGGTAAGTATTTGTTAGGTTAACCAGGTAAGTAAGACACTTACAGGGCTTAGTTCTTGGTCCAAGGTAGCCCACCGTTGGGGGTTCAGAGCAACCCCAAAGTCACCACACCAGCAGCTCAGGGCCGGTCAGGTGCAGAGTTCAAAGCGGTGCCCAAAACACATAGGCTAGAATGGAGAGAAGGGGGTGCCTCGGTTCCGGTCTGCTTGCAGGTAAGTACCCGCGTCTTCGGAGGGCAGACCAGGGGGGTTTTGTAGGGCACCGGAGGGGACACAAGCCCACACAGAAATTTCACCCTCAGCAGCGCGGGGGCGGCCGGGTGCAGTGTAGAAACAAGCGTCGGGTTTGTAATGGAAGTCAATGGGTGATCTAGGGATCTCTTCAGCGCTGCAGGCAGGCAAGGGGGGGGTTCCTCGGGGAAACCTCCACTTGGTCAAGGGAGAGGGACTCCTGGGGGTCACTCCTCCAGTGAAAGTCCGGTCCTTCAGGTCCTGGGGGCTGCGGGGGCAGGGTCTCTCCCAGGCGTCGGGACTTTAGGTTCAAAGAGTCGCGGTCAGGGGAAGCCTCGGGATTCCCTCTGCAGGCGGCGCTGTGGGGGCTCAGGGGGGACAGGTTTTGGTACTCACAGTATCAGAGTAGTCCTGGGGTCCCTCCTGAGGTGTTGGATCGCCACCAGCCGAGTCGGGGTCGCCGGGTGCAGTGTTGCAAGTCTCACGCTTCTTGCGGGGAGCTTGCAGGGTTCTTTAAAGCTGCTGGAAACAAAGTTGCAGCTTTTCTTGGAGCAGGTCCGCTGTCCTCGGGAGTTTCTTGTCTTTTCGAAGCAGGGGCAGTCCTCAGAGGATGTCGAGGTCGCTGGTCCCTTTGGAAGGCGTCGCTGGAGCAGGATCTTTGGAAGGCAGGAGACAGGCCGGTGAGTTTCTGGAGCCAAGGCAGTTGTCGTCTTCTGGTCTTCCGCTGCAGGGGTTTTCAGCTGGGCAGTCCTTCTTCTTGTAGTTGCAGGAATCTAATTTTCTAGGGTTCAGGGTAGCCCTTAAATACTAAATTTAAGGGCGTGTTTAGGTCTGGGGGGTTAGTAGCCAATGGCTACTAGCCCTGAGGGTGGGTACACCCTCTTTGTGCCTCCTCCCAAGGGGAGGGGGTCACAATCCTAACCCTATTGGGGGAATCCTCCATCTGCAAGATGGAGGATTTCTAAAAGTTAGAGTCACTTCAGCTCAGGACACCTTAGGGGCTGTCCTGACTGGCCAGTGACTCCTCCTTGTTTTTCTCATTATTTTCTCCGGCCTTGCCGCCAAAAAGTGGGGCCTGGCCGGAGGGGGCGGGCAACTCCACTAGCTGGAGTGTCCTGCTGGGTTGGCACAAAGGAGGTGAGCCTTTGAGGCTCACCGCCAGGTGTGACAATTCCTGCCTGGGGGAGGTGTTAGCATCTCCACCCAGTGCAGGCTTTGTTACTGGCCTCAGAGTGACAAAGGCACTCTCCCCATGGGGCCAGCAACATGTCTCGGTTTGTGGCAGGCTGCTAAAACTAGTCAGCCTACACAGATAGTTGGTTAAGTTTCAGGGGGCACCTCTAAGGTGCCCCCTGGGGTGTATTTTACAATAAAATGTACACTGGCATCAGTGTGCATTTATTGTGCTGAGAAGTTTGATACCAAACTTCCCAGTTTTCAGTGTAGCCATTATGGTGCTGTGGAGTTCGTGTTTGACAAACTCCCAGACCATATACTCTTATGGCTACCCTGCACTTACAATGTCTAAGGTTTTGTTTAGACACTGCAGGGGTACCATGCTCATGCACTGGTACCCTCACCTATGGTATAGTGCACCCTGCCTTAGGGCTGTAAGGCCTGCTAGAGGGGTGTCTTACCTATACTGCATAGGCAGTGAGAGGCTGGCATGGCACCCTGAGGGGAGTGCCATGTCGACTTACTCGTTTTGTCCTCACTAGCACACACAAGCTGGCAAGCAGGGTGTCTGTGCTGAGTGAGGGGTCTCCAGGGTGGCATAAGACATGCTGCAGCCCTTAGAGACCTTCCTTGGCATCAGGGCCCTTGGCACTAGAAGTACCAGTTACAAGGGACTTATCTGGATGCCAGGGTCTGCCAATTGTGGATACAAAAGTACAGGTTAGGGAAAGAACACTGGTGCTGGGGCCTGGTTAGCAGGCCTCAGCACACTTTCAATTGTAAACATAGCATCAGCAAAGGCAAAAAGTCAGGGGGCAACCATGCCAAGGAGGCATTTCCTTACACCTGCCCTATCTGGCATTTGGATGCCTTGATAGAGAGGCCTGCAGATTGCAGGGCCTTCAAAACCTTCTTCAGGTGGACCAGGTGATCCTGCCAGGTGGAGCTGAAGACAGCAATATCATCAAGATAAGCTGCACTAAAGGATTCCAACCCAGCAAGAACTTGATTCACCAACCTTTGGAAGGTGGCAGGGGCATTCTTTAAACCAAAGGGCATAACAGTGAACTGATAATGCCCATCAGGTGTGGAGAATGCTGTCTTTTCTTTTGCTCCAGGGGCCATTTTGATTTGCCAGTACCCTGCTGTTAAGTCAAAGGTACTTAAGAATTTGGCAGCCCCTAATTTGTCTATTAGCTCATCAGCTCTAGGAATGGGATGAGCATCTGTCTTGGTGACAGAGTTGAGACCTCTGTAGTCCACACAAAACCTCATCTCTCTCTTTCCTTCTTTGGTGTGAGGTTTGGGGACTAAGACCACTGGGCTAGCCCAGGGGCTGTCAGAGCGCTCAATTACTCCCAATTTCAGCATCTTGTGGACTTCCACCTTGATGCTTTCCTTAACTTGGTCAGACTGTCTAAATATTTTGTTTTTGACAGGCATGCTGTCTCCTGTGTCCACATTATGGGTACACAGGTGTGTCTGACCAGGGGTTAGGGAAAAGAGTTCAGCAAACTGCTGCAGGACCTTCCTACAGTCAGACTGCTGTTGGCTGGAGAGGGTGTCTGAGTAGATCACTCCATCTACTGAGCCATCTTTAGGGTCTGATGAGAGGAGATCAGGGAGAGGTTCACTCTCAGCTTCCTGGTCCTCATCTGTTACCATCAACAGATTTACATCAGCCCTGTCATGGAAGAGCTTAAGGCGGTTTACATGGATCACCCTCTTGGGGCTCCTGCTTGTGCCCAGGTCTACCAGGTAGGTGACCGGACTCTTCCTTTCTAGTACTGGGTAAGGGCCACTCCATTTGTCCTGGAGTGCCCTGGGAGCCACAGGCTCCAGAACCCAGACTTTCTGCCCTGGTTGAAATTCAACCAGTGCAGCCTTTTGGTCATACCACAACTTCTGGAGTTGTTGGCTGGCCTCAAGGTTTTTACTTGCCTTTTCCATGTACTCTGCCATTCTTGAGCGAAGGCCAAGTACATAGTCCACTATGTCTTGTTTAGGCTCATGAAGAGGTCTCTCCCAGCCTTCTTTAA
Source organism: Pleurodeles waltl (assembly GCF_031143425.1). NCBI lineage: Eukaryota > Metazoa > Chordata > Amphibia > Caudata > Salamandridae > Pleurodeles > Pleurodeles waltl. Next base: position 293,609,159 of record NC_090443.1, on the reverse strand, counting down.
CAAGAGCAAGTGGTCCCCTTACAGGGTGGCCAAACAGAAGTTCAAAGGGTGAGAATCCTACTCCCTTCTGAGGCACCTCTCTGTAAGCGAAAAGCAGACATGGCAGGAGGACATCCCATCTCCTTTTGAGTTTCTCTGGGAGCCCCATGATCATGCCCTTTAATGTCTTGTTGAATCTCTCAACAAGGCCATTAGTTTGTGGATGATATGGTGTAGTGAATTTATAAGTCACTCCACATTCATTCCACATGTGTTTTAGGTATGCTGACATGAAGTTGGTACCTCTGTCAGACACCACCTCCTTAGGGAAGCCCACTCTGGTAAAGATACCAATGAGGGCCTTGGCTACTGCAGGGGCAGTAGTTGACCTAAGGGGAATAGCTTCAGGATACCTAGTAGCATGATCCACTACTACTAGGATGTACATATTTCCTGAGGCTGTGGGAGGTTCTAGTGGACCAACTATGTCCACACCCACTCTTTCAAAGGGGACCCCCACCACTGGAAGTGGAATGAGGGGGGCCTTTGGATGCCCACCTGTCTTACCACTGGCTTGACAGGTGGGGCAGGAGAGGCAAAACTCCTTAACCTTCTGGGACATATTGGGCCAGTAGAAGTGGTTGACTAACCTCTCCCACGTCTTGGTTTGTCCCAAATGCCCAGCAAGGGGAATATCATGGGCTAAGGTCAGAATAAACTCTCTGAAACCCTGAGACACTACCACTCTCCTAGTGGCACCAGGTTTGGGATCTCTTGCCTCCGTGTACAGGAGTCCATCTTCCCAATAGACCCTATGTGTTCCATTTTTCTTGCCTTTGGACTCTTCAGCAGCTTGCTGCCTAAGGCCTTCAAGAGAGGGACAGGTTTCTTGTCCCTTACACAACTCTTCCCTTGAGGGTCCCCCTGGGCCCAAGAGCTCAACCTGATAAGGTTCCAGCTCCATAGGCTCAGTTCCCTCAGAGGGCAGAACTTCTTCCTGAGAAGAGAGGTTCTCTTTTTGGTGTTGTGTTGCAGCTGGTTTCCCAGCTGACTTTCCTTTTCTCTTGGTAGGCTGGGCCATTTTTCCAGACTCCAGCTCTACTTTTTCACCCTGTGCCTTGCACTGTGCCCTAGTCTTGACACACACCAGTTCAGGGATACCCAGCATGGCTGCATGGGTTTTCAGTTCTACCTCAGCCCATGCTGAGGACTCCAGGTCGTTTCCAAGCAAACAGTCTACTGGGATATTTGAGGAGACTACCACCTGTTTCAGGCCATTGACCCCTCCCCACTCTAAAGTTACCATTGCCATGGGATGTACTTTAGTCTGATTGTCCGCATTGGTGACTGGATAGGTTTGTCCAGTCAGGTATTGGCCAGGGGAAAACAGTTTCTCTGTCACCATGGTGACACTGGCACCTGTATCCCTCAGGCCCTCTACACTTGTCCCATTAATTAAGAGCTGCTGCCTGTATTTTTGCATGTTAGGGGGCCAGGCAGCCAGTGTGGCTAAATCCACCCCACCCTCAGAGACTAATGTAGCTTCAGTGTGACACCTGATTTGCTCTGGGCACACTGTTGATCCCACTTGGAGACTGGCCATTCCAGTTTTAGCTGGATGGGAGTTAGAAGTGGTATCTTTCTTGGGACAGGCCTCGTCTCCAGTTTGGTGTCCAGACTGACTACAGTTACGACACCAGGCCTTTTTGGGATCAAAGTTTTTACCCTTGTACCCAGAATTGTTTTGTGAAGAGGCTCTGGGCCCACCCTCCTGTGCAGTTTTTTGGGGGCCTGTAGAAGACTCTTTACTATTTTTGTTTTTGGCTGTCTCACCACCTTTCCCCTGGGGAGGTTTTGTGACCCCTTTCTTTTGGTCACCCCCTGTGGAAGTTTTGGACACCCTAGTCTTGACCCAATGGTCCGCCTTCTTTCCCAATTCTTGGGGAGAAATTGGTCCTAGGTCCACCAGATGCTGATGCAGTTTATCATTGAAACAATTACTTAATAGGTGTTCTTTCACAAATAAATTGTACAGCCCATCGTAATCATTTACACCATTGCCTTGAATCCAACCATCTAGTGTTTTTACTGAGTAGTCTACAAAGTCAACCCAGGTCTGGCTCGAGGATTTTTGAGCCCCCCTGAATCTAATCCTATACTCCTCAGTGGAGAATCCAAAGCCCTCAATCAGGGTACCCTTCATGAGGTCATAAGATTCTGCATCTTTTTTAGAGTGTGAGGAGTCTATCCCTACACTTTCCTGTGAACATTTCCCAAAGGAGAGCACCCCAGTGAGATTTGTTCACTTTTCTGGTTTCACAAGCCCTCTCAAAAGCTGTGAACCATTTGGTGATGTCATCACCATCTTCATATTTAGTTACAATCCCTTTGGGGATTTTCAACATGTCCGGAGAATCTCTGACCCTAGTTATGTTGCTGCCACCATTGATGGGTCCTAGGCCCATCTCTTGTCTTTCCCTTTCTATGGCTAGGATCTGTTTTTCCAAAGCCAATCTTTTGGCCATCCTGGCTAACTGGATGTCCTCTTCACTGGAGTTATCCTCAGTGATTTCAGAGAGGCTGGACCCTCCTGTGAGGGAGCCAGCATCTCTGACTATTATTTTTGGAGTCAGGGCTTGAGAAGCCCTGTTCTCCCTAGATAGGACTGGTGGAGGGGATTCTTCCTCCAGTTCACTATCCTCCTCCTCTGTGTTATCCACAGAGGGGTTGGCTCTATCATACTCTGCCAACAGCTCCTGGAGCTGTACTTTGGTAGGTCTGGAGCCCATTGTTATTTTTCTTATGTTACAGAGTGACCTTAGCTCTTTCATCTGGAGATGGAGGTAAGGTGTGGTGTCGAGTTCCACCACATTCATCTCTGTACTAGACATTATTCTTCTAAAAGTTGGAATGCTTTTAAGAATCTAAAACTAGTTCTAGAATCTAATTCAAACTTTTACAAACTTTTAAACTCTAAAAGAAATGCTAACAGGGACTAACACAAGGCCCTAGCAGGACTTTAAAGAATTTAGAAAACTTTTCAAATTGCAAAAATCAATTTCTAATGACAGTTTTGGAATTTGTCGTGTGATCAGGTATTGGCTGAGTAGTCCAGCAAATGCAAAGTCTTGTACCCCACCGCTGATCCACCAATGTAGGAAGTTGGCTCTGTATGTGCTATTTCAATGTAAGGAATAGCATGCACAGAGTCCAAGGGTTCCCCTTAGAGGTAAAATAGTGGTAAAAAGAGATAATACTAATGCTCTATTTTGTGGTAGTGTGGTCGAGCAGTAGGCTTATCCAAGGAGTAGTGTTAAGCATTTGTTGTACATACACATAGACAATAAATGAGGTACACACACTCAGAGACAAATCCAGCCAATAGGTTTTGTTATAGAAAAATATCTTTTCTTAGTTTATTTTAAGAACCACAGGTTCAAATTTTACATGTAATAGCTCATTTGAAAGGTATTGCAGGTAAGTACTCTAGGAACTTTGAATCATTACTTTAGCATGTATACTTTTTACATAAAACACAATAAGCTGTTTTAAAAGTGGACACTTAGTGCAATTTTCACAGTTCCTGGGGGAGGTAAGTTATTGTTAGTTTTCACAGGTAAGTAAGTCACTTACAGTTCTCAGTTTTTGGTGCAAGGTAGCCCACCGTTGGGGGCTCAGAGCAACCCCAAAGTTATCACACCAGCAGCTCAGGGCCGGTCAGGTGCAAAGGTCAAAGAGGTGCCCAAAACACATAGGCTTCAATGGAGAGAAGGGGGTGCCCCGGTTCCAGTCTGCCAGCAGGTAAGTACCCGCGTCTTCGGAGGGCAGACCAGGGGGGTTTTGTAGGGCACCGGGGGGGACACAAAGTAGCACAGAAAGTACACCCTCAGCAGCGCGGGGGCGGCCGGGTGCAGTGTGCAAACACGCGTCGGGTTTCCTTCAGGTTTCAATGGGAGACCAAGGGGTCTCTTCAGCGATGCAGGCAGGCAAGGGGGGGGCTCCTCGGGGTAGCCACCACCTAGGCAAGGGAGAGGGCCTCCTGGGGTTCACTCCTGCACAGAAGTTCCGTTTCTTTAGGGGCTGGGGGCTGCGGGTGCAGGGTCTTTCCCAGCTGTCGGGAAATGGAGTTCAGACAGTCGCGGTCAGGGTGAGCCTGGGGATTCCCTCTGCAGGCGTCGCTGTGGGGGCTCAGGGGTGACAACTTTGGTTACTCACAGTCGTAGAGTCGCCGGAGGGTCCTCCCTGAGTTGGTTGTTCTCCACCAGTCGAGTCGGGGTCGCCGGGTGCAGTGTTGCAAGTCTCACGCTTCTTGCGGGGAGTTGCAGGGGTCTTGAAATCTGCTCCTTGTAACAAAGTTGCAGTTCTTTTGGAGCAGTGCCGCTGTCCTCGGAAGTTTCTTGTCTTTTTTGAAGCAGGGCAGTCCTCAGAGGATTCAGAGGTCGCTGGTCCCTTGGAAAGCGTCGCTGGAGCAGGTTCTTTGGAAGGCAGGAGACAGGCCGGTAAGTCTGGGGCCAAGGCAGTTGGTGTCTTCTGTTCTTCCTCTGCAGGGGTTTGTCAGCTCGGCAGTCCTTCTTCTTGTAGTTGCAGGAATCTGTTTTTCTAGGTTCAGGGAAGCCCTTAAATACTAAATTTAAGGGCGTGTTTAGGTTTGGGGGGTTAGTAGCCAATGGCTACTAGCCCTGAGGGTGAGTACACCCTCTTTGTGCCTCCTCCCAAGGGGAGGGGGTCACATCCCTAATCCTATTGGGGGAATCCTCCATCTGCAAGATGGAGGATTTCTAAAAGTTAGAGTCACCTCAGCTCAGGACACCTTAGGGGCTGTCCTGACTGGCCAGTGACTCCTCCTTGTTGCTTTCTTTGTTTCCTCCAGCCTTGCCGCCAAAAGTGGGGGCCGTGGCCGGAGGGGGCGGGCAACTCCACTAAGCTGGAGTGTCCTGCGGTGCTGTGACAAAGGGGTGAGCCTTTGAGGCTCACCGCCAGGTGTTACAGCTCCTGCCTGGGGGAGGTGTTAGCATCTCCACCCAGTGCAGGCTTTGTTACTGGCCTCAGAGTGACAAAGGCACTCTCCCCATGGGGCCAGCAACATGTCTCTAGTGTGGCAGGCTGCTGGAACCAGTCAGCCTACACAGATAGTCGGTTAAGTTTCAGGGGGCACCTCTAAGGTGCCCTCTGTGGTGTATTTTACAATAAAATGTACACTGGCATCAGTGTGCATTTATTGTGCTGAGAAGTTTGATACCAAACTTCCCAGTTTTCAGTGTAGCCATTATGGTGCTGTGGAGTTCGTGTAAAACAGACTCCCAGACCATATACTCTTATGGCTACCCTGCACTTACAATGTCTAAGGTTTTGCTTAGACACTGTAGGGGCACAGTGCTCATGCACTGGTACCCTCACCTATGGTATAGTGCACCCTGCCTTAGGGCTGTAAGGCCTGCTAGAGGGGTGTCTTACCTATACTGCATAGGCAGTGAGAGGCTGGCATGGCACCCTGAGGGGAGTGCCATGTCGACTTACTCATTTTGTTCTCACTAGCACACACAAGCTGGTAAGCACTGTGTCTGTGCTGAGTGAGGGGTCTCCAGGGTGGCATAATACATGCTGCAGCCCTTAGAGACCTTCCCTGGCATCAGGGCCCTTGGTACCAGTTACAAGGGACTTATCTGGATGCCAGGGTGTGCCAATTGTGGAATCAAAAGTACAGGTTAGGGAAAGAACACTGGTGCTGGGGCCTGGTTAGCAGGCCTCAGCACACTTTCAATTCAAAACATAGCATCAGCAAAGGCAAAAAGTCAGGGGGTAACCATGCCAAGGAGGCATTTCCTTACACACTGGTTCTTTCTAAATACAGCTTGAGACATGATCTGTTTACAGAAGAATTTCTTAGCAGAGTGTCTTTGTCAATTCACTCTTGGTGGATCTTAACACAATTCCTTGTTTTTGTCAACCATGCCTTATAGCTAGTAAAATAAAAGGGAGCTTGGCATAACTGTAGCAGTAATGCAGTAACTGTAGTAAATGAAGCACTTGAGCCTCCAGAAATGTTGACTAATGTATTTTTTTGTTGAGAAGATAGTAGCTGTTTGGATATCTTGACCTGCCATCAATGTTCCCTCTAATTTTTTTCCACTGTGTGCGGCAGTGTGCGGTCTCTATGCGCTGCAGCCAAGGATACGTGCGCCAAGAAATTGACCATTCATGTGCGTGCAGCGCATAACTAGCCAAGATCTTTGGCATTAGCCTCTCCATACCACTAAAGCAAAAAAGGGATATCATTGCTCCATGCAATAGGGCATCAAGGCAGTTTTGTGACCTAGTTGCACACCCCAAGGACATGACCTGTTAGGGGAGCACGTATATTGCTTTAAAAGGCTTATTTAGGCTTAGAAAGTGATAACGCATATTTCTCCAGCATTGGATCTTTCATAGATTCACATGCTTGAATCATCCCCGTCGTCGAGGTGGGAGCCTCACGGTAAACTTAAATACACAAAGCAGTAAGTCAGTAAAAGTAAAACCAGTAGGCCCTAGTAGGCCTCATAGGGTATTTTACAGTCTATCCACTTTGTTTTGTGAAAAGACAAAACAAGTCTCTACTGAAGCGAAAAGGGATGTTTCCCACTCAGAGACATTTCAACATTTGCCAAAAAAGGTTCATTCAGAACCTACGACGCCTTTGCACCGAAAAAGTACCTCAAAAAAGCCATCTCTGTCTCTGTCACCACAGAAAGAGCCAGAAAAACTCTTTTCGGTGAAAAAACAACCGTCGACGACCACCCCGTCGACGACAACAGCAACTACAGTATCGTCGACGTTCACAACACCGGTCGCACCGATGATTGACGTCGTCGCCGTTATCATCGCCGACGATAATTACGGCAACATTTTTTAAGAAAGCTTCGTCGGCAACCACATCGTCGACAGCGGAGGCCTCCTGGGTTCACCAATCTACCAGGGCACTCCCATTTACGAAGCACCTCTCAATGAGGTTTAAAAAGGCACTGCCGACGACGGCACCTATAGAAGATACGTCGACGAAGGGGCCATCGATGAAGGATCCGTCAACATAAGACCCGTTAGCAAAGACGCCGTCGATGTCTGATCCGTCGACAAGAGATCCGTCGACGAATGAACCGTCGACGATTATATCGTCAACACAACTAACAGTGTACAAGCCATCCATCTACCTGGATACTTCACCACACCATTCCTCATACCATCAGGACGACTCTACCAGATTCTTACCCCTTTCACTTATTGATATGGGTGACAAGGCATCCAATATTCTGCCAATGCATACCTCGCCAAGTAAAGTGTTGCCATATCCACCACAACATCTTTTTGAGGATGAGGACGATGATGCATACTCGCAAAACGATTGTAAGGAAATGCCTCCTTGGCATGGTTGCCCCCTGATTTTTTGCCTTTGCTGATGCTATGTTTACAATTGAAAGTGTGCTGAGGCCTGCTAACCAGGCCCCAGCACCAGTGTTCTTTCCCTAACCTGTACTTTTGTATCCACAATTGGCAGACCCTGGCATCCAGATAAGTCCCTTGTAACTGGTACTTCTAGTACCAAGGGCCCTGATGCCAAGGAAGGTCTCTAAGGGCTGCAGCATGTCTTATGCCACCCTGGAGACCTCTCACTCAGCACAGACACACTGCTTGCCAGCTTGTGTGTGCTAGTGAGGACAAAACGAGTAAGTCGACATGGCACTCCCCTCAGGGTGCCATGCCAGCCTCTCACTGCCTATGCAGTATAGGTAAGACACCCCTCTAGCAGGCCTTACAGCCCTAAGGCAGGGTGCACTATACCATAGGTGAGGGTACCAGTGCATGAGCATGGTACCCCTACAGTGTCTAAACAAAACCTTAGACATTGTAAGTGCAGGGTAGCCATAAGAGTATATGGTCTGGGAGTTTGTCAGACACGAACTCCACAGCACCATAATGGCTACACTGAAAACTGGGAAGTTTGGTATCAAACTTCTCAGCACAATAAATGCACACTGATGCCAGTGTACATTTTATTGCAAAATACACCCCAGAGGGCACCTTAGAGGTGCCCCCTGAAACTTAACCGACTGTCTGTGTAGGCTGACTAGTTCCAGCAGCCTGCCACACTAGAGACATGTTGCTGGCCCCATGGGGAGAGTGCCTTTGTCACTCTGAGGCCAGTAACAAAGCCTGCACTGGGTGGAGATGCTAACACCTCCCCCAGGCAGGAGCTGTGACACCTGGCGGTGAGCCTCAAAGGCTCACCCCTTTGTCACAGCCCAGCAGGGCACTCCAGCTTAGTGGAGTTGCCCGCCCCCTCCGGCCACGGCCCCCACTTTTGGCGGCAAGGCTGGAGGGAACAAAGAAAGCAACAAGGAGGAGTCACTGGCCAGTCAGGACAGCCCCTAAGGTGTCCTGAGCTGAGGTGTGTAGGGCACCGGGGGGGACACAAGTCCACACAGAAATTTCACCCTCAGCAGTGCGGGGGCGGCCGGGTGCAGTGTAGAAGCAAGCGTCGGGTTTTCAATGTTAGTCTATGAGAGACCTCGGGATCCCTTCAGCGCTGCAGGCAGGCAAGGGGGGGATTCCTCGGGGAAACCTCCACTTGGGTAAGGGAGAGGGACTCCTGGGGGTCACTTCTCCGGTGAAAGTCCGGTCCTTCGGGTCCTGGGGGCTGCGGATGCAGGGTCTCTCCCAGGCGTCGGGACTTTAGGTTCAAGGAGTCGCGGTCAGGGGAAGCCTCGGGATTCCCTCTGCAGGCGGCGCTGTGGGGGCTCAGGGGGGACAGGTTTTGGTACTCACAGTATCAGAGTAGTCCTGGGGTCCCTCCTGAGGTGTTGGATCGCCACCAGCCGAGTCGGGGTCGCCGGGTGCAGTGTTGCAAGTCTCACGCTTCTTGCGGGGAGCTTGCAGGGTTCTTTAAAGCTGCTGGAAACAAAGTTGCAGCTTTTCTTGGAGCAGGTCCGCTGTCCTCGGGAGTTTCTTGTCTTTTCGAAGCAGGGGCAGTCCTCAGAGGATGTCGAGGTCGCTGGTCCCTTTGGAAGGCGTCGCTGGAGCAGGATCTTTGGAAGGCAGGAGACAGGCCGGTGAGTTTCTGGAGCCAAGGCAGTTGTCGTCTTCTGGTCTTCCGCTGCAGGGGTTTTCAGCTCAGGGTAGCCCTTAAATACTAAATTTAAGGGCGTGTTTAGGTCTGGGGGGTTAGTAGCCAATGGCTACTAGCCCTGAGGGTGGGTACACCCTCTTTGTGCCTCCTCCCAAGGGGAGGGGGTCACATTCCTAACCCTATTGGGGGAATCCTCCATCTGCAAGATGGAGGATTTCTAAAAGTTAGAGTCACCTCAGCTCAGGACACCTTAGGGGCTGTCCTGACTGGTCAGTGACTCCTCCTTGTTTTTCTCATTATCTTCTCCAGCCTTGCCGCCAAAAAGTGGGGCCTGGCCGGAGGGGGCGGGCAACTCCACTAGCTGGAGTGTCCTGCTGGGTTGGCACAAAGGAGGTGAGCCTTTGAGGCTCACCGCCAGGTGTGACAATTCCTGCCTGGGGGAGGTGTTAGCATCTCCACCCAGTGCAGGCTTTGTTACTGGCCTCAGAGTGACAAAGGCACTCTCCCCATGGGGCCAGCAACATGTCTCGGTTTGTGGCAGGCTGCTAAAACTAGTCAGCCTACACAGATAGTCGGTTAAGTTTCAGGGGGCACCTCTAAGGTGCCCTCTGTGGTGTATTTTACAATAAAATGTACACTGGCATCAGTGTGCATTTATTGTACTGAGAAGTTTGATACCAAACTTCCCAGTTTTCAGTGTAGCCATTATGGTGCTGTGGAGTTCGTGTTTGACAGACTCCCAGACCATATACTCTTATGGCTACCCGGCACTTTACAATGTCTAAGGTTTTATTTAGACACTGTAGGGGTACCATGCTCATGCACTGGTACCCTCACCTATGGTATAGTGCACCCTGCCTTAGGGCTGTAAGGCCTGCTAGAGGGGTGTCTTACCTATACTGCATAGGCAGTGAGAGGCTGGCATGGCACCCTGAGGGGAGTGCCCTGTCGACTTACTCGTTTTGTCCTCACTAGCACACACAAGCTGGTAAGCAGTGTGTCTGTGCTGAGTGAGAGGTCTCCAGGGTGGCATAAGACATGCTGCAGCCCTTAGAGACCTTCCTTGGCATCAGGGCCCTTGGTACTAGAAGTACCAGTTACAAGGGACTTATCTGGATGCCAGGGTCTGCCAATTGTGGATACAAAAGTACAGGTTAGGGAAAGAACACTGGTGCTGGGGCCTGGTTAGCAGGCCTCAGCACACTTTCAATTGTAAACATAGCATCAGCAAAGGCAAAAAGTCAGGGGGCAACCATGCCAAGGAGGCATTTCCTTACAAGGTGACTCTGACTTTTAGAAATCCTCCATCTTGCAGATGGAGGATTCCCCCAATAGGGTTAGGATTGTGACCCCCTCCCCTTGGGAGGAGGCACAAAGAGGGTGTACCCACCCTCAGGGCTAGTAGCCATTGGCTACTAACCCCCCAGACCTAAACACGCCCTTAAATTTAGTATTTAAGGGCTACCCTGAACCCTAGAAAATTAGATTCCTGCAACTACAAGAAGAAGGACTGCCTAGCTGAAAACCCCTGCAGAGGAAGACCAGAAGACGACAACTGCCTTGGCTCCAGAAACTCACCGGCCTGTCTCCTGCCTTCCAAAGATCCTGCTCCAGCGACGCCTTCCAAAGGGACCAGCGACCTCGACATCCTCTGAGGACTGCCCCTGCTTCGAAAAGACAAGAAACTCCCGAGGACAGCGGACCTGCTCCAAGAAAAGCTGCAACTTTGTTTCCAGCAGCTTTAAAGAACCCTGCAAGCTCCCCGCAAGAAGCGTGAGACTTGCAACACTGCACCCGGCGACCCCGACTCGGCTGGTGGCGATCCAACACCTCAGGAGGGACCCCAGGACTACTCTAAGACTGTGAGTACAAAAACCTGTCCCCCCTGAGCCCCCACAGCGCCGCCTGCAGAGGGAATCCCGAGGCTTCCCCTGACCGCGACTCTTTGAATCCTAAGTCCCGACACCTGGGAGAGACCCTGCACCCGCAGCCCCCAGGACCTGAAGGACCGGACTTTCACTGGAGGAGTGACCCCCAGGAGTCCCTCTCCCTTGATCAAGTGGAGGTTTCCCCGAGGAACCCCCCCCTTGCCTGCCTGCAGCGCTGAAGAGATCCCTAGATCTCCCATTGACTTCCATTACAAACCCGACGCTTGTTTCTACACTGCACCCGGCCGCCCCCGCGCTGCTGAGGGTGAAATTTCTGTGTGGGCTTGTGTCCCCCCCGGTGCCCTACAAAACCCCCCTGGTCTGCCCTCCGAAGACGCGGGTACTTACCTGCAAGCAGACCGGAACCGGGGCACCCCCTTCTCTCCATTCTAGCCTATGTGTTTTGGGCACCACTTTTGAACTCTGCACCTGACCGGCCCTGAGCTGCTGGTGTGGTGACTTTGGGGTTGCTCTGAACCCCCAACGGTGGGCTACCTTGGACCAAGAACTAAGCCCTGTAAGTGTCTTACTTACCTGGTTAACCTAACAAATACTTACCTCCCCTAGGAACTGTGAAAATTGCACTGTGTCCACTTTTAAAACAGCTATTTGTGAATAACTTGAAAAGTATACATGCAATTTTGATGATTTGAAGTTCCTAAAGTACTTACCTGCAATACCTTTCGAATGAGATATTACATGTAGAATTTGAACCTGTGGTTCTTAAAATAAACTAAGAAAAGATATTTTTCTATATAAAAACCTATTGGCTGGATTTGTCTCTGAGTGTGTGTACCTCATTTATTGTCTAGGTGTATGTACAACAAATGCTTAACACTACTCCTTGGATAAGCCTACTGCTCGACCACACTACCACAAAATAGAGCATTAGTATTATCTATTTTTACCACTATTTTACCTCTAAGGGGAACCCTTGGACTCTGTGCATGCTATTCCTTACTTTGAAATAGCACATACAGAGCCAACTTCCTACAACGATGGAATGTTTGGGGCAGCTAGTAGCCCGTCCCAACTCAATGTCAAATGCCAAGAGTTTGATGAAGAGGAGGATCAACATTACCAGCCTAGTTACGCCTCAACATCTTATCCACAGGCAAAAAAACACCATCGCCCCTCGCTATGCCTAGCACGCTGGTAGCAGATCTACAGTATATGTTGAAGGACTACTATAAAAGGTTTCCACCATCAACTCAGTCCACGCCACCTAGACCTGAGAGCTACCAGACACCTCGTCAGACTCACACTTCTAATTTTTCGGAAACGCCACAGGCTAGTATACCGATAACTAGCCAAACTCAGGAAGCTTGCCCCTCGTCAGACGACGAAAGGGAAGAGGGTGAGTTAAGAGATTCGGTGGCTAGTGAATGGGATGATTATCTCGTCCCCACACCATCTCCACCGCCAGCAGGTCCAGTAGATTCTCCTCCAGAGGACATAGGCGGTTTCCATAATTTAATAGGGCGGCGAAACATTTTGGACTTGCAATTGTTTCTCATGAAACCGAATGTTTTTTTGTACGACTTTAAAGACCATCAAAGAGATCTGTAAGAGCCATACTCATTGTAGATTTCTTATGGCAGGAGAAGGCCCCAGATGATTCTCCGGCCTGTCTAGTCTCACAGCCGAAACCTGACTCTGTTATATCACAGGCGGCTCAGCGGCGTTCCAAAAACCCCTCCACACCTATTGCGTCTCCCTCAGACAAGGAAGGAAGGAGATTAGACAATATCGGCAAACAATTCTTGTTGCTGCAGTCACAGTTAAGGCGGCTAACTCCCTCGCCATCCTGGGAAGGTACGATCGCCAGATGTGGGCGGACATGTCTGCCTTTTTAGATTTACTGCCAGAAGACGTCAAGGTGGAAGCAAAAAAGGGCTTGCAGGAGGGAGAAAGTCTCCGCGGAGATTATAGACCGCGCAATAGACATTTCTCTCACTGGCTTCAGACAATTAGCTGGCGCAGCAGTCCTGCGCAGACAAGGATGGCTTAAAGCTACTTTATTCAGACCAGAAGTCCAGAGTCGTGTTCTTGACATGCCTTTCGATGGAGAGAGTCTGTTTGGTAAACATGTCGACGACATGTTGCAGGCTATCAAGACGGGGATACCAATATGGCAAAATCCCTTGGTACCCTGCAATATAAAAAACAACCCTTTCGTGGAGCAAGGGGAAGAGGTAATTACTCCTTTCGAGGTGGATACCAACAATACAGATCACAATATCAGTCTTCCTCCACAGGCTCACGACAGCAGTACCATCAGCAACAGCAGCATTATAGATTACCACCGGCCGTAGCTTACAAACATCCAGCTAGAGGAAGAGGAGCTGCCCGAGGAAGAGATACAGGCAGAAAACAATGACCCGACGATCACCTCAGTGCTTCCCCACCAACCAACATCGAGGGTCGGAGGTCGCATCACTTCCTATTTCCCCATGTGGAAGACTATAACATCGGACAGATGGGTACTCGATGTAGTGGCCAGAGGTCATACTCTGGAATTCACACAAACACCACCAATTGTTCCTCCATCGGGCCCACCGTCTCCGAGGTTGAACCAACTCCTCAGGGAAGTAAGAGTAATGTTGAGAAAAGGAGCAGTAGAACCAGTCCCTTTATGTCAAAAGAACAGAGTATTCTACTTCCGTTTTTTCCTTGTAAAGAATCCCTCAGGAGACTGGCGTCCCATCCTCGACTTGAGAGCACTAAACAAGTTTCTAAAGAAACAGTCGTTCAGGATGGTAACACTGCAGGATGTCCTGCGTCTGTTAAATACCGGGGATCGGATGGCATCCCTAGACCTCCAGGATGCTTATTTTCATATCCCCATATATCACAACCATCGCAAATTCCTAAGGTTCAGAGTGGGAAGTATGCACCTCCAATTCTGGGTTCTCCCATTCGGTCTCAAATCAGCCCCCAGAATCTTCACAAAAATGTTGGCTCCGGTAGCAGCACATCTCCGTCAGTCAGGTATCCAGGTCTTCCCTTACCTGGACGACTGGCTTATAAAGGCACCCTCGAAATCGCAAGTGACAAGTCATATCTCCTATTGCCTTCAATTGTTACACAGCCTGGGGTTTGTAATCAACTACCAGAAGTCTCACCTCCACCCCAAACAGGTATTAAGTTTCTTGGGAGCAATTCTAGACACAGTCCGCAACAAAGCGTACCCATCTCATGAGAGGAAACAAAAATTAACCTCCTTGGCAGACAGCCTCTGCAGAAAAAGGTTCGTTTCAGTCCTCATCTACAAGTCATTGCTCGGGATGATATCATCATGCATTCCGCTAGTCCCAGATTGGAGGCTCCATATGCGACCCCTGCAAGAGCAATTAGACATACAATGGACCCAGGTCAACGGTTCTTTCGAAGACAAGATCCGCATAACACCTCTAATGAAGAACACCATGAGGTGGTGGGCGACTCTAACCAATTTGTCAAACGGACTCTCATTTCTTCTTCAACCACCAAGTTACATAGTAACAACGGATGCCTCTCTCGAAGGATGGGGGGCACACTGCCAGGACCTGCAAATCAGCAGAATCTGGAATGTGAAAGACACTCAGCTCCACATCAATTATCTAGAACTCAAGGCAATACACTTAGCTCTAAAAGCTTTCTTGCCAAAAATACAAAATTCAAGCGTCTTAATCAGGACAGACAACACAACCAGCATGTTTTATCTAAACAAGCAAGGAGGCACGAGATCCCTACAACTCTCGCAGCTAGCACAGCAAATTTGGAGATGGGCCATCAAGCACAATATTTCACTCCAAAAGCGGAGCATGTGCCAGGACAAACCAATGTTCTAGCAGACACCCTGAGCAGGACAGTGATTCCTTATCACGAGTGGGAACTAGACCAAAAAACTCTCAACAGTCTTTTTCTATTATGGGGCAAACCGAACCTAGACCTATTTGCCACTCGCGAGAACAAGAAATGCCAGTTTTACGCAAGTTGGCTTCCCCAAAAAGATTCGTGGGGGAATGCGTTTTCGATGAGATGGTTCGGAGTTTATGCCTACGCTTTTCCTCCGATCCCACTCATTCCAAGAGTCATCAACAAACTGAAAGCGGAAGGGTGTTGCCTTCTCCTCATAGCTCCCAGATGGCCCAGACAAGTCTGGTACACAGAGCTCCTCATGCTCTCCGAACGGCCACATCTACGACTCAGACAGAGTCCGACTCTTTTAACGATGCACCATGGACAAGTCAGACACCCAGATCCGTTGTCTCTTCATTTGTCGGCTTGGCTCCTGAATACAATGAATACTTGAATCTCAACATTTCCCAGGAGTGTAGAGACATCTTGGCAAAAGCTAGAGCTGACACCACCAACAAAACCTATAAATTGAAATGGAAGCGTTTTTGTATATGGTGTGCAGCAGAAGATATACATCATTTGTCCTCTATTTCGGAACAGATACTTCCATATCTCCTCCTCCTGGCAAAATCAGGACTTGCATATTCTTCCATTCGGGTACATCTGGCTGCAATCTCCAGATACCGCAGATCTCCAGACAGAGTCTCATTGTGTTCTACAAGAATTGTCAAACAATTCATGAAGGGCCTTTTTCGGGCCTTCCCGCCAGTTAGGAAGCCTCCACCATTATGGTCCCTAAATGGTGTCTTGATGCAGCTCATGAAAGCTCCTTTTGAGCCGATCCACAAGGCTGATCTAAAATTCATTTAATGGAAAACAGCGTTACTGCTAGCTCTTACTTCAGCAAAAAGAGTCAGCGACATTCAGGCTTTCACTGTCAAACAGCCTTTCCTCCAATTCACAAACTCAGGTGTCATCCGAATGAACCAGTCATCTTAAAGACTTTCTTTCCAAATCCGCAAACAATAGCAGAGAAGACGTTACATTCTCTTGATATTAAAAGATGTTTAAAGTTTTATCTACAGAAAACTCAAGCCATCTGCCAATCTGATCAATTATTTGTAGCATTTGGCGGCACAAGAAAGGGACATGCGGTGTCCAAACAGACTATAGCAAGATGGATTGGCCTGGCAATTCAATTCTGCCATTCAAAAGCAGGAAAACCGCTCCACACCAAGGTCAGAGCCCACTCTACAAGATCGGTAGCCACTTCAACTGCACTCTTTGCAGGGGTACCACTACATAGCATCTGTAGAGCAGCAACATGGTCCAGCCAGCACACATTTACGAGGCATTACTGTCTCGAGGAAACTAACAACGTCGATACAGCAGTGGGACAGGCAGTGCTGAGGCATCTATTTCGGTAAGGTGAGCCTCTTACACATCCCACCACCACACTCAAGGTATGTTCGTTATTCGTTCTTAGTCTCATTAGTAGCTACGGTGTGTTTTACTCTAATTTTGTGCTTCGGATTGTTCACTTTGTTATAGTGCGTTAATTTGTAGTAGACTTCATAATAACAAAACAAATTGTGTCAGGAATTTCTGCCACACAGCTTTTATTGCTCTTCTATTCGGATGTCTACGGATATATATATATATATATATATATATATATATATATATATATATGTATGTTTTGATATATATAGATCTTTACGTGGATCTTAAAGCTGAACCAAAGTGACTCGCATCACTTATAAAATTCCGACAAAATTACAGTCAATATAATTCACTAATTAAGAAGACATTACTGCTCGTTATTCTGATTCAAGCATGTGAATCTATGAAAGATCCAATGCTGGAGAAGAAAATTAGTTACTTACCTGTAACTGCAGTTCTCCAGTATTGGTATCTTTCATAGATTCACATGCGACCCACCCTCCTCCCCTCAGAGGCTCCCCTATTATACAGATATTAAACTTCACACTCCTACTAGAAAATCTGAGGGAATTCAGCCTCTGTTGGGAGTGTTTGGGAGGGGCTGAATCCTGATTGGTTAATACTAAAGTTTGGGTCTTTTCACAAAACAAAGTGGATAGACTGTAAAATACCCTATGAGGCCTACTAGGGCCTACTGGTTTTACTTTTACTGACTTACTGCTTTGTGTATTTAAGTTTACCGTGAGGCTCCCACCTCGACGACGGGGATGATTCAAGCATGTGAATCTATGAAAGATACCAATACTGGAGAACTGCAGTTACAGGTAAGTAACTAATTTACAAACTACCACAAAGTATAGAATGGTGGAACATTTGATAACAGCACATTTTCTACTGTTCTGAAGCATTTCCTAGCTCATTAACCATTAATTTCAAAGACAAATATCACTTGCTCGCTTGTATGCTAAAGTACGCCAAATGATGTTTAAAACACTCCCCGTGGCATTTAAACGCTGTTTTCATTGACTTCAATCCAGATTCAAATATGAGCATTATCTGCCTTAGGGGAGCATGTATATCGCTCTAAAAGGCTTATTTAGGCTTAGAAAGTGATAACGCATATAAACTACCACAAAGTATAGGAATGGTGGAACATTTGTTAACAGCACAACGTGCGCGCTTGCCAAAGGGGCCTGCGCGATGGGGAAAGGAAAGGTGTGCGCGCGCTCGCGCCTTACAGGGAACATTGCCTGCCATTAAGTCACAATCCTTGCATGTTCATTTGTGTTCTTTGATGTCATGATTACATGTTGTTGGATTTGTCTTTTTGGTTTTTGTTCACAAGGTAGACATGCACAAGTTTTCTTATAAATGAAGTGAACATTTTAGCCTTTGGTCGAAAGTATGTGCTATGCAAACTTTATCTTCGATTTTATTTATTTTTTTAGTTTTGTTTTTGTTTTGTGGGAGTAACACTCCTTTGTGACGCAACAAGCTGCCGGTGCTAGTGTGTTCATTTGAAACTAAGGCCCTGCTTTCTGAATTGATATTGCTACTGGCCAATATTTAGCTTAATTAATTGAGTGTCATTTTAGGACAGCTGAGGGCAGCACACACAAGTTGCCTAACTATTGCCATACTCTTACTCTTTAAAAAAAAAAAAAAAAAAAAAACTTTTGGTTTTGCCTCTACTTGTTCCAAAATTCAGCATATTCTTCAGAGAGTTTTTCATAGAGTTGGGCATTAGAAGGGCAATTACATACTACATGCAAGAGACTGACTGCACAAATCAACACAGTTTTTGCTCCACAAAGTGAAGTTTTAGCGTTAACTAAGGAAACTAAAACAAGATGGATTGTGCATCTTATTAATTTGTAATGATCCTTAACTAATAAATCAGTCGATGTTTCCTTAAAGACGCCTATGGGCATTTGTACACTTTAAGTCTTTTACTGAAGTCCTATTTATACAGCTTCCATGTCCCCTACTTCTTGTATGTGTATCAAACATTTAGTAGTTATTCAGTCAAATAGGGAAACATAAGTATTTCGGACAACATTAAAATGTTTGCCAGTACTCATCCGAATAACCCTTTTACCCCCTATATAATCAGTGCACAGCATGCAAACCTAGAATAGGCTTGTACTGCAAATGAAACTAGTTACCTGTAACACTTTTGTAACTTGAAATTATTCTAGAGTCACATTTGACTTTCTTCCCCCTGGAGAAGGGAGGGGTTACTGCACACTTTATGAAAAGAAAGGGAAAAACCTCAAAATAATCTGAAATGGTTGTTATATACAAGGGCACTGATCAGTTCAGATATGTTATCTTGTCCCTAAAAAGCTTTCTTAGCCCCATCCACCTGTCCCTCTTGTCAAGCTAGTTTAGAAACCGAGGAGCCCTTTAATTTTTTGTCCTATATTCGTTGTGTATAGAAATGTATGCCTAATTCTGACTTGTTTTGCCTTGTCGGATAAACTTGAGTTCTGCTATCAGTATTTTTAAAAGCGATATGACTCTTAGGTTGATTTTTGCTTTGTCCTGATATTTATTATATGCTTGACTGCTTAGATGCAAGTATATCCTGTCGTACGATAATGGGAATGTTACTTAATGGGGGACATCTTCATATTTGGGAAATGTTTTCCCTATTGATGGGAATTGTAATGGGGGGATAGGTATAATCGGTCCTTGAGTGTTCACTGGTTGATGTACTATGATGAAGAAGTATTGCAGAACTTCATATTCATATAGGATTTTTTTTTTTTTTAGTATTTTATTAGGGCCCACGTATAAGTTGGTCCTTTTTAAATCTGTTTCTTATGTTCTGTAAAACTCATATGTATGCCTTGTTCTATATTTTTTATATATATATATATATATATATATATATATATATATATATATATATATATATATATATATATATATGTTCGATGGCATGTGTAGCTGCAGATACACATGCAGTGCACATCCCGCCATCTAGTGTTGGGCTCGGAGTGTTACAAGTTGTTTTCTTCGAAGAAGTGTTTTTCGAGTCACGAGATCGAGGGACTCCTCCCCTTTCGGCTCCATTGCGCATGGGTGTCGACTCCATCTTAGATTGTTTTCTTTCCGCCATCGGGTTCGGACGTGTTCCTTTTCGCTCTGCGTTTCAGTTCGGAAAGTTAGCGAAAATCTCGGAAAATTTGACGGTATTGTTTGCGTTCGGTATCGGGTTAGTTACAACAGATCGACACCGAATTTTGAAGAGCTCCGGTGGCCCTTCGGGGTTTTCGATTCCTGGTCGGCCCGACCACGTGCGTCTTCAGGGCTAATGGAACGGACCCCATTCCGCTTCTGCCCCGAATGCCACAACAAGTATCGTTATACAGATCAGCATCTGGTCTGTAATTTGTGTTGGTCTCCAGAACACAAGGAGGATACCTGTGAGGCCTGTCGAGCGTTTCGGTCGAGGAAGACTTTAAGAGACCGAAGAGCAAGAAGACTACAAATGGCGTCGGTGCCGACAGGACAACAACACTTGGAGGAAGAAGAAGAAACCTTCTCCATCGCGGATTCGGACTCGGGCGAGGTCGATCCCGAACAGACGCCGAAAACCGTGAGTAAGACGTCACAACACAAAACTCACGGAAAAAGCGTTAAAGCCCAGGGGACGCCACCGCCAGCAGGCCATGGCTTAACCCAAAAAATAGGTGACCGAGCATCGGCACCGAAAAAGGGCATGCATGTGTCGAAGTCATCCGACTCCGGTCGAGATACCGGCACAGAGCAGACTCGACACCGGGTCGGAGCAATCTCGACACCGAGAGGGCGGCACCGAAATGAGTCGGCATAGAGATATCAGTACGCCGAAAATTTAAAAAGTGTCTTCGGAGCCGAAAAAGACTGCCGAAAAAGTTTCCATACCGAAACATCCGGCCTCTGAACCGAAATAGAGTTCCTACACTGAGGAACAGGGCCTGTCCTCACATGCAAGGACACAAATTCGGACAAGAGCTGGAGGCAGGGGAGCCAGATTACACTCAAAGAAGGCTCCACATTCAAAAGGATACAGGGAAGATCAGTACTCTCCCTCCAATAAGAATGAAGAGAAAACTTGCCTTCCAAGAGAAAGACAAGCAGCCTCAGGCAAAGGTGGCAAGACAAGTGACTCGCCACCATCTCCACAACGCTCACCACAACTATCACCAGTAGCCACTCCACCAATGATGCAGTCCCCAATTCACACAGGGATGAGTCAGGATGATCCCGACGCTTGGGATCTTTATGATGTGCCTGTATCAGATAACAGTCCCGACTGTTATCCAGCGAGACAGTCACCACCTGAGGACAGCACTGCCTACACCCAGGTGGTGGCAAGAGCAGCTGCGTTCCATAATGTCACCCTGTCACCTTTCTCTTTAATACACTTTCGTCCACACATAGCCAGTACCAGAGTCTCCCTATGTTACCAGAAATGCTCAAACACTCCAAACAAGTGTTTCAGGAGCCTGTGAAGGGCAGGGCCATAACTCCAAGGGTGGAGAAGAAGTACAAAGCGCCACCAACAGACCCTGTGTACATCACGCAGCAATTAACACCAGACTCCGTGGTAGTAGGGGCAGCTTGTAAAAGGGCGAACTCGCACACCTCAGGAGACACCCCACCTCCAGACAAAGAAAGTCGCAAGTTCGACGCAGCAGGGAAAAGGGTTGCGGCACAGGCAGCCAACCAATGGCGCATTGCCAACTCAGGCATTGCTGGCGAGATATGATAGGGCTCCTTGGGGCGAAATGAAACATTTCATAGAACACCTGCCCAAAGAGTTCCAAAAAAGAGCACAACAAGTGGTGAAGGAAGGCCAGAGTATCTCAAACAATCAGATACGCTCCGCAATGGGTGCAGCCAACACAGCTGCTAGGACTGTAAATACAGCAGTGACCATACGGAGGCACGCATGGCTAAGAACCTCAGGATTCAAGCCTGAAATACAACAAGCGGTCCTGAATATGCCATTTAACGGACAGCAATTGTTTGGGCCGGAGGTGGACACTGCCATAGAAAAACTTAAAAAGGACACAGATACGGCCAAAGCCATGGGCGCACTCTACTCCCCACAGAGCAGAGGCACATTTCGGAAATCACATTTTCGAGGGGGGTTTCGGGGACAGAGCACAGAACCCGCACCCTCACAAACAAGACCCACTTATCAAAGCCAATATCAGCGGGGACGTTTTCGGGGACAATACAGAGGAGGACAGTTCCCAAAGAGTAGAGGGAAGTTCCAGAGTCCCAAAACTCCACAAATTAAACAGTGACTTCAATGTCACAAATCCCCAAAACATGACACCAGTGGGGGTAGACTAACCAATTTCTACAACAACTGGGAAGAAATAACAGACATGTGGGTCCTAGCCATTATCCAGCATTGTTATTGCATAGAATTTCTTCAATTCCCTCCAAATGTCCCACCGAAAACACACATGTCCAAACACATGGATCTCTTACAACTGGAGGTCCAAGCGTTGTTGCAAAAAGATGCAATAGAGCTAGTACTAATTCATCAGAAAGGAACAGGAGTTTACTCCCTGTACTTTCTCATACCCAAAAAAGACAAAACTCTAAGACCTATACTAGATCATTAAACATATACATCAAATCAGATCACTTTCACATGGTGACACTGCAAGACGTGATCCCATTGCTCAAACAGCAAGACTACCTGACAACACTAGACCTCAAGGATGTGTATTTCCATATACCTATACATCCTTCCCACAGAAAATACTTAAGGTTTGTAATCCAAGGGGTACATTACCAGTTCAAAGTGTTGCCATTCGGGATAACAACAGCGCCAAGAGTTTTTACAAAATGCCTGGCAGTAGTGGAATCTCCTATCAGAAGGCAGCAAATACATGTGTTCCCGTACCTAGACGATTGGCTAATCAAAACCAATACGCAAGAACGGTGTTCACAACACACAAAGTATGTCATAGAAACCCTTCACAAGCTAGGTTTCTCACTCAACTACAACAAATAACACCTACAGCCGTGTCAAGTACAACAATACTTAGGAGCAACAATCAACACAACAAAAGGGATTGCCACTCTGTAGGAAGTTGGCTCTGTATGTGCTATTTCAAAGTAAGGAATAGCATGCACAGAGTCCAAGGGTTCCCCTTAGAGGTAAAATAGTGGTAAAAATAGATAATACTAATGCTCTATTTTGTGGTAGTGTGGTCGAGCAGTAGGCTTATCCAAGGAGTAGTGTTAAGCATTTGTTGTACATACACATAGACAATAAATGAGGTACACACACTCAGAGACAAATCCAGCCAATAGGTTTTTGTATAGAAAAATATCTTTTCTTAGTTTATTTTAAGAACCACAGGTTCAAATTCTACATGTAATATCTCATTCGAAAGGTATTGCAGGTAAGTACTTTAGGAACTTTAAATCATAAAAATTGCATGTATACTTTTCAAGTTATTGACAAATAGCTGTTTTAAAAGTGGACACTTAGTGCAATTTTTACAGTTCCTGGGGGAGGTAAGTTTTTGTTAGTTTTACCAGGTAAGTAAGACACTTACAGGGTTCAGTTCTTGGTCCAAGGTAGCCCACCGTTGGGGGTTCAGAGCAACCCCAAAGTCACCACACCAGCAGCTCAGGGCCGGTCAGGTGCAGAGTTCAAAGTGGTGCCCAAAACACATAGGCTAGAATGGAGAGAAGGGGGTGCCCCGGTTCCGGTCTGCTTGCAGGTAAGTACCCGCGTCTTCGGAGGGCAGACCAGAGGGGTTTTGTAGGGCACCGGGGGGGACACAAGCCCACACAGAAATTTCACCCTCAGCAGCGCGGGGGCGGCCGGGTGCAGTGTAGAAACAAGCGTCGGGTTTGTAATGTTAGTCTATGGGAGATCTCGGGATCTCTTCAGCGCTGCAGGCAGGCAAGGGGGGGGTTCCTCGGGGAAACCTCCACTTGGGCAAGGGAGAGGGACTCCTGGGGGTCACTTCTCCAGTGAAAGTCCGGTCCTTCAGGTCCTGGGGGCTGCGGGTGCAGGGTCTCTCCCAGGCGTCGGGACTTAGGATTCAAAGAGTCGCGGTCAGGGGAAGCCTCGGGATTCCCTCTGCAGGCGGCGCTGTGGGGGCTCAGGGGGGACAGGTTTTGGTACTCACAGTATCAGAGTAGTCCTGGGGTCCCTCCTGAGGTGTTGGATCTCCACCAGCCGAGTCGGGGTCGCCGGGTGCAGTGTTGCAAGTCTCACGCTTCTTGCGGGGAGCTTGCGGGGTTCTTTCAAGGCTGCTGGAAACAAAGTTGCAGTCTTTTTGGAGCAGGTCCGCTGTCCTCGGGAGTTTCTTGTCTTTTCGAAGCAGGGGCAGTCCTCAGGGGATGTCGAGGTCGCTGGTCCCTTTGGAAGGCGTCGCTGGAGCAGGATCTTTGGAAGGCAGGAGACAGGCCGGTGAGTTTCTGGAGCCAAGGCAGTTGTCGTCTTCTGGTCTTCCTCTGCAGGGGTTTTCAGCTAGGCAGTCCTTCTTCTTGTAGTTGCAGGAATCTAATTTTCTAGGGTTCAGGGTAGCCCTTAAATACTAAATTTAAGGGCGTGTTTAGGTCTGGGGGGTTAGTAGCCAATGGCTACTAGCCCTGAGGGTGGGTACACCCTCTTTGTGCCTCCTCCCAAGGGGAGGGGGTCACAATCCTTAACCCTATTGGGGGAATCCTCCATCTGCAAGATGGAGGATTTCTAAAAGTTAGAGTCACTTCAGCTCAGGACACCTTAGGGGCTGTCCTGACTGGCCAGTGACTCCTCCTTGTTGCTTTCTTTGTTCCCTCCAGCCTTGCCGCCAAAAGTGGGGGCCGTGGCCGGAGGGGGCGGGCAACTCCACTAAGCTGGAGTGCCCTGCTGGGCTGTGACAAAGGGGTGAGCCTTTGAGGCTCACCGCCAGGTGTCACAGCTCCTGCCTGGGGGAGGTGTTAGCATCTCCACCCAGTGCAGGCTTTGTTACTGGCCTCAGAGTGACAAAGGCACTCTCCCCATGGGGCCAGCAACATGTCTCTGGTGTGGCAGGCTGCTGGAACTAGTCAGCCTACACAGACAGTCGGTTAAGTTTCAGGGGGCACCTCTAAGGTGCCCTCTGGGGTGTATTTTGCAATAAAATGTACACTGGCATCAGTGTGCATTTATTGTGCTGAGAAGTTTGATACCAAACTTCCCAGTTTTCAGTGCAGCCATTATGGTGCTGTGGAGTTCGTGTTTGACAGACTCCCAGACCATATACTCTTATGGCTACCCTGCACTTACAATGTCTAAGGTTTTGTTTAGACACTGTAGGGGTACCATGCTCATGCACTGGTACCCTCACCTATGGTATAGTGCACCCTGCCTTAGGGCTGTAAGGCCTGCTAGAGGGGTGTCTTACCTATACTGCATAGGCAGTGAGAGGCTGGCATGGCACCCTGAGGGGAGTGCCATGTCGACTTACTCGTTTGGTCCTCACTAGCACACACAAGCTGGCAAGCAGTGTGTCTGTGCTGAGTGAGAGGTCTCCAGGGTGGCATAAGACATGCTGCATCCCTTAGAGACCTTCCTTGGCATCAGGGCCCTTGGTACTAGAAGTACCAGTTACAAGGGACTTATCTGGATGCCAGGGTCTGCCAATTGTGGATACAAAAGTACAGGTTAGGGAAAGAACACTGGTGCTGGGGCCTGGTTAGCAGGCCTCAGCACACTTTCAATTGTAAACATAGCATCAGCAAAGGCAAAAAGTCAGGGGGCAACCATGCCAAGGAGGCATTTCCTTACACAACCCCCCCCCAAACGAAAGAGGATGAGACTAACCTTTCCCAAGAGAGTCTTCATTTTCTAAGTGGAAGAACCTGGAAAGGCCATCTGCATTGGCATGGGCAGTCCCAGGTCTGTGTTCCACTATAAAGTCCATTCCCTGTAGGGAGATGGACCACCTCAACAGTTTAGGATTTTCACCTTTCATTTGCATCAGCCATTTGAGAGGTCTGTGGTCAGTTTGAACTAGGAAGTGAGTCCCAAAGAGGTATGGTCTCAGCTTCTTCAGGGACCAAACCACAGCAAAGGCCTCCCTCTCAATGGCACTCCAACGCTGCTCCCTGGGGAGTAACCTCCTGCTAATGAAAGCAACAGGCTGGTCAAGGCCATCATCATTTGTTTGGGACAAAACTGCCCCTATCCCATGCTCAGAGGCATCAGTCTGCACAATGAACTGCTTAGAATAATCTGGAGCTTTGAGAACTGGTGCTGAGCACATTGCTTGTTTCAGGGTGTCAAAGGCCTGTTGGCAGTCCACAGTCCAGTTCACTTTCTTGGGCATTTTCTTGGAGGTGAGCTCAGTGAGGGCTGTCACAATGGATCCATATCCCTTCACAAACCTCCTGTAGTACCCAGTCAAGCCAAGGAATGCCCTGACTTGAGTCTGGGTTTTTGGAGCTACCCAGTCCAGAATGGTCTGGATCTTGGGTTGGAGTGGCTGAACTTGGCCTCCACCTACAAGGTGGCCCAAGTAAACCACAGTTCCCTGCCCTATCTGGCATTTGGATGCCTTGATAGAGAGGCCTGCAGATTGCAGAGCCTTCAAAACCTTCTTCAGGTGGACCAGGTGATCCTGCCAGGTGGAGCTAAAGACAGCAATATCATCAAGATAAGCTGTGCTAAAGGACTCCAAGCCAGCAAGGACTTGATTCACCAACCTTTGGAAGGTGGCAGGGGCATTCTTTAAACCAAAGGGCATAACAGTAAACTGATAATGCCCATCAGGTGTGGAGAATGCTGTCTTTTCTTTTGCTCCAGGCGCCATTTTTATTTGCCAGTACCCTGCTGTCAAGTCAAAGGTACTTAGAAATTTGGCAGCACCTAACTTATCAATGAGCTCATCAGCTCTTGGAATTGGATGGGCATCTGTCTTGGTGACAGAGTTGAGCCCTCTGTAGTCCACACAAAACCTCATCTCTTTCTTTCCATCTTTGGTGTGAGGTTTGGGGACTAAGACCACTGGGCTAGCCCAGGGGCTGTCAGAGCGCTCAATCACTCCCAATTCCAGCATCTTGTGGACTTCCATCTTGATGCTTTCCTTAACATGGTCAGACTGTCTGAAGATTTTGTTCTTGACAGGCATGCTGTCTCCTGTGTCCACATCATGGGTACACAGGTGTGTCTGACCAGGGGTTAGGGAGAAAAGCTCAGGAAACTGTTGTAGGACTCTCCTACAATCAGCCTGCTGTTGGCCAGAGAGGGTGTCTGAGTAGATCACTCCATCTACTGTGCCATCTTTTGGGTCTGATGACAGAAGATCAGGGAGAGGTTCACTCTCTGCCTCCTGATCCTCATCTGTTACCATTAACAGATTCACATCAGCCCTGTCATGGAAGAGCTTAAGGCGGTTCACATGGATCACCCTCTTGGGGCTCCTGCTTGTGCCCAGGTCCACCAGGTAGGTGACCTGACTCTTCCTCTCTAGCACTGGGTAAGGGCCACTCCATTTGTCCTGGAGTGCCCTGGGAGCCACAGGCTCCAGAACCCAGACTTTCTGCCCTGGTTGGAACTCAACCAGTGCAGCCTTTTGGTCATACCAAAACTTCTGGAGTTGTTGGCTGGCCTCAAGGTTTTTGGTTGCCTTTTCCATGTACTCTGCCATTCTAGAGCGAAGGCCAAGTACATAGTCCACTATGTCCTGTTTAGGCTCATGGAGAGGTCTCTCCCAGCCTTCTTTAACAAGGGCAAGTGGTCCCCTTACAGGATGACCAAACAGAAGTTCAAAGGGTGAGAACCCTACTCCCTTCTGTGGTACCTCCCTGTAAGCGAAAAGCAGACATGGCAGGAGGACATCCCATCTCCTTTTGAGTTTTTCTGGGAGCCCCATGATCATGCCCTTTAATGTCTTGTTGAATCTCTCAACTAAGCCATTAGTTTGTGGATGGTAAGGTGTAGTGAATTTATAAGTCACTCCACACTCATTCCACATGTGCTTTAGGTATGCTGACATGAAGTTGGTACCTCTGTCAGACACCACCTCCTTAGGGAAACCCACTCTGGTAAAGATACCAATGAGGGCCTTGGCTACTGCAGGGGCAGTAGTCGACCTAAGGGGAATAGCTTCAGGATACCTGGTAGCATGATCCACTACTACCAGGATATACATATTTCCTGAGGCTGTGGGAGGTTCCAGTGGACCAACTATGTCCACACCCACTCTTTCAAAGGGCACCCCCACCACAGGAAGTGGAATGAGGGGGGCCTTTGGATGCCCACCTGTCTTACCACTGGCTTGACAGGTGGGGCAGGAGAGGCAAAACTCCTTAACCATGTTGGACATATTGGGCCAGTAGAAGTGGTTGACTAACCTCTCCCACGTCTTGGTTTGTCCCAAATGTCCAGCAAGGGGAATGTCATGGGCCAATGTTAGGATGAACTCTCTGAACAGCTGAGGCACTACCACTCTCCTAGTGGCACCAGGTTTGGGGTCTCTGGCCTCAGTGTACAGGAGCCCATCTTCCCAATAGACCCTATGTGTTCCATTTTTCTTGCCTTTGGACTCTTCAGCAGCTTGCTGCCTAAGGCCTTCAAGAGAGGGACAGGTTTCTTGTCCCTTACACAGCTCCTCCCTTGAGGGTCCCCCTGGGCCTAAGAGCTCAACCTGATAAGGTTCAAGCTCCAAAGGCTCAGTTCCCTCAGAGGGCAGAACTTCTTCCTGAGAAGAGAGGTTCCCTTTCTTTTGCTGTGTTGCAGTTGGTTTCCCAACTGACTTTCCTGTTCTCTTGGTAGGCTGGGCCATTTTTCCAGACTCCAGCTCTACTTTTTCACCCTGTGCCTTGCATTGTGCTCTTGTTTTCACACACACCAGTTCAGGGATACCCAGCATTGCTGCATGGGTTTTTAGCTCTACCTCAGCCCATGCTGAGGACTCCAGGTCATTTCCAAGCAGACAGTCCACTGGGATATTTGAGGAGACCACCACCTGCTTCAGGCCATTGACCCCTCCCCATTCTAAAGTAACCATTGCCATGGGATGTACTTTTCTCTGATTGTCAGCGTTGGTGACTGTGTAAGTTTTTCCAGTCAGGTATTGGCCAGGGGAAACCAGTTTCTCTGTCACCATGGTGACACTGGCACCTGTATCCCTCAGGCCCTCTATTCTAGTCCCATTAATTAAGAGTTGCTGTCTGTATTTTTGCATGTTAGGCGGCCAGACAGCTAGTGTGGCTAAATCCACCCCACCCTCAGAAACTAGAGTAGCTTCAGTGTGGACCCTGATTTGCTCTGGGCACACTGTTGATCCCACTTGGAGACTAGCCATACCAGTGTTACCTGGATGGGAGTTTGGAGTGGAACCTTTCTTGGGACAGGCCTTGTCTCCAGTTTGGTGTCCATGCTGTTTACAGCTATGACACCAGGCCTTTTTGGGATCAAAGTTTTTACCCTTGTACCCATTGTTTTGTGAAGAGGCTCTGGGCCCACCCTCCTGTGCAGGTTTTTGGGGGCCTGTAGAAGACTCTTTACTATTTTTAGTTTTGGTTGTCTCATCACCCTTCTGCTGGGGAGTCTTTGTGACCCCTTTCTTTTGGTCACCCCCTGTTGAAGTCTTGGACACCCTTGTCTTGACCCAATGGTCCGCCTTCTTTCCCAATTCTTGGGGAGAAATTGGTCCTAGGTCTACCAGATGCTGATGCAGTTTATCATTGAAACAATTACTTAACAGGTGTTCTTTCACAAATAAATTGTACAGCCCATCATAATTACTTACACCACTGCCTTGAATCCAACCATCTAGTGTTTTCACTGAGTAGTCAACAAAGTCAACCCAGGTCTGGCTCGAGGATTTTTGAGCCCCCCTGAACCTAATCCTGTACTCCTCAGTGGAGAATCCAAAGCCCTCAATCAGGGTACCCTTCATGAGGTCATAAGATTCTGCATCTTGTCCAGAGAGTGTGAGGAGTCTATCCCTACACTTTCCTGTGAACATTTCCCAAAGGAGAGCACCCCAGTGAGATCTGTTCACTTTTCTGGTTACACAAGCCCTCTCAAAAGCTGTGAACCATTTGGTGATGTCATCACCATCTTCATATTTAGTTACAATCCCTTTGGGGATTTTCAACATGTCAGGAGAATCTCTGACCCTATTTATGTTGCTGCCACCATTGATGGGTCCTAGGCCCATCTCTTGTCTTTCCCTCTCTATGGCTAGGATCTGTCTTTCCAAAGCCAATCTTTTGGCCATCCTGGCTAACTGGATGTCCTCTTCACTGGAGTTATCCTCAGTGATTTCAGAGTTGTTGGTCCCTCCTGTGAGGGAACCAGCATCTCTGACTATTATTTGTGGAGTCAGGGCTTGAGAAGCCCTGCTCTCCCTAAGTAGGACTGGAGGGGGGGAATTTCCCTCCAAGTCACTATCTTCATCCTCTGAGTTGCCATCCTCAGAGGGGTTGGCCTTTTCAAACTCTGCCAAAAGCTCCTGGAGCTGTACTTTGGTAGGTTTGGGGCCCATTGCTATTTTCTTTAGTTTACAGAGTGACCTTAGCTCTCTCATCTGTAGATGGAGGTAAGGTGTGGTGTCGAGTTCCACCACATTCACATCTGTGCTAGACATTATGCTTCTAAAAGTTGGAATACTTTTTAAGAAACTAAAACTGGTTCTAGAATCTAATTCAAACTTTTACCAAACTTTTAAACTCTAAAAGAAATGCTAAACAGGATCTAACACAAGGCCCTAGCAGGTCTTTTAAGAATTTAGAAAACTTTTCAAATTGCAAAAATCAATTTCTAATGACAATTTTGGAATTTGTCGTGTGATCAGGTATTGGCTGAGTAGTCCAGCAAATGCAAAGTCTTGTACCCCACCGCTGATCCACCAATGTAGGAAGTTGGCTCTGTATGTGCTATTTCAAAGTAAGGAATAGCATGCACAGAGTCCAAGGGTTCCCCTTAGAGGTAAAATAGTGGTAAAAATAGATAATACTAATGCTCTATTTTGTGGTAGTGTGGTCGAGCAGTAGGCTTATCCAAGGAGTAGTGTTAAGCATTTGTTGTACATACACATAGACAATAAATGAGGTACACACACTCAGAGACAAATCCAGCCAATAGGTTTTTGTATAGAAAAATATCTTTTCTTAGTTTATTTTAAGAACCACAGGTTCAAATTCTACATGTAATATCTCATTCGAAAGGTATTGCAGGTAAGTACTTTAGGAACTTTAAATCATAAAAATTGCATGTATACTTTTCAAGTTATTGACAAATAGCTGTTTTAAAAGTGGACACTTAGTGCAATTTTTACAGTTCCTGGGGGAGGTAAGTTTTTGTTAGTTTTACCAGGTAAGTAAGACACTTACAGGGTTCAGTTCTTGGTCCAAGGTAGCCCACCGTTGGGGGTTCAGAGCAACCCCAAAGTCACCACACCAGCAGCTCAGGGCCGGTCAGGTGCAGAGTTCAAAGTGGTGCCCAAAACACATAGGCTAGAATGGAGAGAAGGGGGTGCCCCGGTTCCGGTCTGCTTGCAGGTAAGTACCCGCGTCTTCGGAGGGCAGACCAGAGGGGTTTTGTAGGGCACCGGGGGGGACACAAGCCCACACAGAAATTTCACCCTCAGCAGCGCGGGGGCGGCCGGGTGCAGTGTAGAAACAAGCGTCGGGTTTGTAATGTTAGTCTATGGGAGATCTCGGGATCTCTTCAGCGCTGCAGGCAGGCAAGGGGGGGGTTCCTCGGGGAAACCTCCACTTGGGCAAGGGAGAGGGACTCCTGGGGGTCACTTCTCCAGTGAAAGTCCGGTCCTTCAGGTCCTGGGGGCTGCGGGTGCAGGGTCTCTCCCAGGCGTCGGGACTTAGGATTCAAAGAGTCGCGGTCAGGGGAAGCCTCGGGATTCCCTCTGCAGGCGGCGCTGTGGGGGCTCAGGGGGGACAGGTTTTGGTACTCACAGTATCAGAGTAGTCCTGGGGTCCCTCCTGAGGTGTTGGATCTCCACCAGCCGAGTCGGGGTCGCCGGGTGCAGTGTTGCAAGTCTCACGCTTCTTGCGGGGAGCTTGCGGGGTTCTTTCAAGGCTGCTGGAAACAAAGTTGCAGTCTTTTTGGAGCAGGTCCGCTGTCCTCGGGAGTTTCTTGTCTTTTCGAAGCAGGGGCAGTCCTCAGGGGATGTCGAGGTCGCTGGTCCCTTTGGAAGGCGTCGCTGGAGCAGGATCTTTGGAAGGCAGGAGACAGGCCGGTGAGTTTCTGGAGCCAAGGCAGTTGTCGTCTTCTGGTCTTCCTCTGCAGGGGTTTTCAGCTAGGCAGTCCTTCTTCTTGTAGTTGCAGGAATCTAATTTTCTAGGGTTCAGGGTAGCCCTTAAATACTAAATTTAAGGGCGTGTTTAGGTCTGGGGGGTTAGTAGCCAATGGCTACTAGCCCTGAGGGTGGGTACACCCTCTTTGTGCCTCCTCCCAAGGGGAGGGGGTCACAATCCTTAACCCTATTGGGGGAATCCTCCATCTGCAAGATGGAGGATTTCTAAAAGTTAGAGTCACTTCAGCTCAGGACACCTTAGGGGCTGTCCTGACTGGCCAGTGACTCCTCCTTGTTGCTTTCTTTGTTCCCTCCAGCCTTGCCGCCAAAAGTGGGGGCCGTGGCCGGAGGGGGCGGGCAACTCCACTAAGCTGGAGTGCCCTGCTGGGCTGTGACAAAGGGGTGAGCCTTTGAGGCTCACCGCCAGGTGTCACAGCTCCTGCCTGGGGGAGGTGTTAGCATCTCCACCCAGTGCAGGCTTTGTTACTGGCCTCAGAGTGACAAAGGCACTCTCCCCATGGGGCCAGCAACATGTCTCTGGTGTGGCAGGCTGCTGGAACTAGTCAGCCTACACAGACAGTCGGTTAAGTTTCAGGGGGCACCTCTAAGGTGCCCTCTGGGGTGTATTTTGCAATAAAATGTACACTGGCATCAGTGTGCATTTATTGTGCTGAGAAGTTTGATACCAAACTTCCCAGTTTTCAGTGCAGCCATTATGGTGCTGTGGAGTTCGTGTTTGACAGACTCCCAGACCATATACTCTTATGGCTACCCTGCACTTACAATGTCTAAGGTTTTGTTTAGACACTGTAGGGGTACCATGCTCATGCACTGGTACCCTCACCTATGGTATAGTGCACCCTGCCTTAGGGCTGTAAGGCCTGCTAGAGGGGTGTCTTACCTATACTGCATAGGCAGTGAGAGGCTGGCATGGCACCCTGAGGGGAGTGCCATGTCGACTTACTCGTTTGGTCCTCACTAGCACACACAAGCTGGCAAGCAGTGTGTCTGTGCTGAGTGAGAGGTCTCCAGGGTGGCATAAGACATGCTGCATCCCTTAGAGACCTTCCTTGGCATCAGGGCCCTTGGTACTAGAAGTACCAGTTACAAGGGACTTATCTGGATGCCAGGGTCTGCCAATTGTGGATACAAAAGTACAGGTTAGGGAAAGAACACTGGTGCTGGGGCCTGGTTAGCAGGCCTCAGCACACTTTCAATTGTAAACATAGCATCAGCAAAGGCAAAAAGTCAGGGGGCAACCATGCCAAGGAGGCATTTCCTTACACACTCCAAGTCCACAAAGGGTACAGGCATTTCAAAACGTAGTACAAGCCATGCACCCAAACCAAAACTTACAGGTAAAATTAGTAATGAAACTACTAGGCATGATGTCCTCATGCATAGCCATTTTCCCAAACACAAGATTGCACATGCGGCCCTTACAACAGTGCCTAGCATCACAATGGTCACAGGCACAGGGTCAAATTCTAGATCTAGTGTTAATAGACCGCCAAACATACACCTCGCTTCAATGGTGGAACAATATAAATTTTTAAACAAAGGGCGGCCTTTTCAAGACCCAGTGTCTCAATACCTAATCACAACGGATGCCTCCATGATAGGGTGGGGAGCACACCTCAACCAACACAGCATCCAAGGACAATGGGACACTCGGCAGAGACAGTTTCACATAAATCACTTAGAACTACTAGCAGTATTTCTAGCGCTGAAAGCATTTCAACCTATAATGACCCACAAATACATTCTTGTAAAAACAGACAACATGACAACGATGTATCATCTGAACAAACAGGGAGGGACACACTTGACACAGTTGTGTCTCTTGGCACAGAAAATATGGCATTGGGCGATTCACAACCACATTCGCCTAATAGCGCAGTTCATACCTGGAATTCAAAACCAGTTAGCAGACAATCTCTCTCTGGATCACCACCATATCCACGAATGGGAAATTCATCCCCAAATACTAAAGACTTACTTCCAAGGGTGGAGAACACCGCAAATAGACCTATTTGCAACAAAAGAAAACGCAAAATGCCAAAACTTCGCATCCAGGTACCCACAGGCTCACTCTCAGGGCAATGCGTTATGGATGAGTTGGTCAGGGATATTTGCATACGCTTTTCCCCCTCTCCCACTCCTTCCATATCTAGTAAACAAATTGAGTCAAAACAAACTCAAACTTATACTAATAGCACAAACTGGGGCAAGACAACCGTGGTGCACAACACCACTAGACCTCTCAGTAGTGCCCCATATCAAACTACCAAACAGACCAGATCTGTTAACTCATCACAAACAACAGATCAGACACCCAAATCCTGCATCGCTGAATCTAGCAATTTGGCTCCTGAAGTCTTAGAATTCGGGCATCTAGACCTTACACAGGAATGTATGGAGGTCATAAAACAAGCTAGAAAACCAACCATAAGACATTGCTATGCAAATAAGTGGAAAAGATTTGTTTATTACTGCCATAATAATCAAATTCAACCATTACACGCATCTGCTAAAGACATCGTCAGCTACCTACTGCACTTACAAAAGTCAAAGTTAGCTTTTTCATCCATTAAAATACATCTCACCGCAATTTCAGCTTATCTGCAAATTACGCATTCGACTTCACTCTTTAGGATCCCAGTCATAAAGGCTTTTATGGAGGGCCTAAAAAGAATTATACCACCAAGAACACCACCAGTTCCTTCGTGGAACCTCAACATTGTCTTAACACGGCTCATGGGTCCACCGTTTGAACCCATGCACTCATGTGAGATACAATATTTAACGTGAAAAGTTGCGTTTCTCATTGCCATCACATCTCTAAGAAGAGTAAGTGAAATACAGGCATTTACCATACAAGAACCCTTTATTCAAATACACAAGCCTAAAGTAGTTTTACGCACTAATCCAAAGTTCTTACCAAAAGTCATATCACCGTTTCACTTAAATCACACTGTAGAACTACCAGTGTTCTTTCCAGAACCAGATTCTGTAGCTGAAAGAGCACTACATACATTAGACATCAAAAGAGCTTTAATGTACTACATTGATAGACCAAAACAAACACGGAAAACAAAACAACTGTTCGTTGCTTTTCAAAAACCTCATACAGGGAATCCAATATCCAAACAAGGCATTGCCAGATGGATAGTTAAATGTATTCAAACCTGTTATCTCAAAGCAAAAAGAGAACTGCCTATAACACCAAAGGCACATTCAACTAGGAAGAAAGGTGCTACTATGGCCTTTCTAGGAAACATTCCAATGACTGAAATATGTAAGGCAGCCCCATGGTCTACGCCTCATACGTTTACCAAACATTACTGCGTGGATGTGTTAACGGCACAACAAGCCACAGTAGGCCAAGCAGTACTACGAACATTGTTTCAAACAACTTCAACTCCTACAGGCTGAACCACCGCTTTTGGGGAGATAACTGCTTACTAGTCTATGCAAAGCATATGTATCTGCAGCTACACATGCCATCGAATGGAAAATGTCACTTACCCAGTGTACATCTGTTCGTGGCATTAGTCGCTGCAGATTCACATGCGCCCACCCGCCTCCCCGGGAGCCTGTAGCAGTTCCGAAGTTGATCTTGAACATTTGTAAATTTGTAAATATATCACTTTAAACCACATTATGTACATACATATTTACTCCATTGCATGGGCACTACTACTATAATAAACAACTCCTACCTCACCCTCTGCAGGGAAAACAATCTAAGATGGAGTCGACGCCCATGCGCAATGGAGCCGAAATGGGAGGAGTCCCTCGATCTCGTGACTCGAAAAGACTTCTTTGAAGAAAACCAACCTGTAACACTCCGAGCCCAACATTAGATGGCGGGATGTGCAAAGCATGTGAATCTGCAGCGACTAATACCACGAACAGATGTACACTGGGTAAGTGACATTTTCCGTATGTATGTATGTGTAGCTGCAGATACACATGCTATGCATATTCTGCCATCTAGTGTTGGGCTCTGAGTGTTACAAGTTGTTTTTCTTTGAAGAAATATTTTCGAGTCACGGGATCGAGTGACTCCTTTTTGCCTCCATTGCGCATGGTCATCGACTCCATGTTAGATTGTTTTCTTTCCTCCATCTTGTTCGGACGGGTTTCTTTTAGCTCCAATAGTTTGAGTCAGAAAAGTTCTATAACTTGTTAATTCTCGCCGGTATTGTTTCGATCTCGTAACATCTCTCGTCGACACTTCGGTACCGTACGATCAAACATCTTTACTCGCCCTTCGGGGCGCTCGTGCCCAACTTGGGCCTGGTCGGGGCGACTGGGTGGAAACCTCATGGACCAGACCCCATTCCTCTTTTGTCCTCGCTGCCATGCCAAATTACCATTTACAGACCAACATCTCGTCTGTAATCTCTGTCTCTCCCCAGACCATTGAGAGGAAAATTGTGAGGCCTGCAGATCCTTTCGTTCAAAGAAACTCTCCAAGACAGAAGAACACGAAGACTGGAGATGGCGTCAAAGAGCACAGAACGTCTCGACGTCGAGGAAGAGGAGATCAAGCACACCGTAGTCTCCGTCCGAGGGTCCGACTCCGAGCATCAGTCCGAGGAGGACACACCGGTCACAGCAGGTCAGCAAGTGAGTACGCCTGCCCCTGTCCCATCCAAGCCCAAACAAAAGGCCTTGGGAGAGGCACTGCCGGAAGGCCATGGCTCGACCCGCAAATTGACCCTTGGTGACCAAGCAACAACTTCGGCACCGAAAAAGGCCACGCCACCTAGCCTTCAGACTTGAGCCGAGGCACTGGCTCCGAAGCAAGCAGACATCGAACCCTCGAGTCAAAACTGCGAAAATCGCTTTCGGAGCCGAGGCCAACATCCACTCCCAGCCTTTTGATCCTGAAAAAACCATCTTCGGAGCTGAAAAGGCCAGTTTATACAGAGGAGCATGGACTTTCCAAAGTACTTAAAGAAAGCCATACATTTTCGGAGGAACACACCAATGGAGGACATAGATGAAAGGCAGGCCAGAATTCCCATTCACAAGGACACTGGCAAGATCACAACTGCACATCCTCTGAAGCCTAAGAGGAAGCTGGCTTTTCACGAACAATTGGACACTGCTCAGCCAGCAGCTAAAGGGCCACGGCCTAAACAAAAAAAACTCCAACTCCACAATTTTCACCTCCTCATTCTCCTCACCTGCTTGTCTCTCCACCTACTACTCCCAAACCTGTACAATCTCCTGCACATTCTTTCGATTCACAAGACAATGTGGATCCATTGGATCTTCTTGATCCAGATCCCATTCCTGACAACAGCCCAGACTGCTGTCCTTCCAAACTATCACCACCAGACGTTAGCACCGGATACACTCAGGTTCTGGCTAGGGCGGCATCATACCACAATGTCGCCATGCACACCGATCCCTTGGAGGATGATTTTCTCTTCAACACATTATCCTCCACACACACTACCTACCAGTCCCTTCCCATGCTTCCAGGCATGTTAAAGCATGCACATCAGATATTTCAAGAGCCAGTCAAAGCCAGGATAATTACTCCCAGAGTGGAGAAAAAGTATAAACCACTTCCCTCTGATCCGGCGTTCATTACACAACTGTCTCCTGATTCTATAGTTGTTATTGCGGCCAGGAAGAGAGCCAACTCCCAGCCATCTGGTGATGCACCACCACCAGACAAGGAGGACAAGAAATTTGATGCTGCTGGCAAAAGAGTAGCATCGCAAGCAACCAACCAATGGAGGATAGCCAACTCCCAAGCCCTATTGTCTAGGTATGATAGGGCCCACTGGGACAAGATGAAGGATATCATACAACATCTCCCCAAAGACCAACAAAAAAAAGGCAAAACAAATAGTCGAGGAATAGCAGGCTATTACTAATAATCATATTAGATCAGCCCTAGATTCAGCAGACACAGCAGCTAGAACAATGAATACTGCTGTTACTATATGGAGACACGCATGGCTTCGGTCTTCAGGGTTTAAGCCTGAAATTCAACAGGCAGTCCTTAACATGCTGTTCAATCAAAAACAGCTTTTTGGCCCTGAAGTAGATACAGCTATTGAGAAAATGAAGAAAGACTCCGACACCGCTAAAGCCATAGGTGCTTTGTATACAACACAATACAGGGGATCCTTTCGGAAACCCCAATACAGAGGTGGTTTTAGAGCACAAACACCTGAGGCATCCACTTCACAATCAAGGCCAACCTACCAACCTCAATACCAATGAGGTGGTGTAGGAAGTTGGCTCTGTATGTGCTATTTCAAAGTAAGGAATAGCATGTACAGAGTCCAAGGGTTCCCCTTAGAGGTAAGATAGTGGCAAAAAGAGATAATACTAATGCTCTATTTTGTGGTAGTGTGGTCGAGCAGTAGGCTTATCAAAGGAGTAGTGTTAAGCATTTGTTGTACATACACACAGGCAATAAATGAGGAACACACACTCAGAGACAAATCCAGCCAATAGGTTTTGTTATAGAAAAATATATTTTCTTAGTTTATTTTAAGAACCACAGGTTCAGATTCTACATGTAATATCTCATTTGAAAGGTATTGCAGGTAAGTACTTTAGGAACTTTGAATAATTACAGTAGCATATATACTTTTCACATAAAACACAAATAGCTGTTTTAAAAATGGACACTTAGTGCAATTTTCACAGTTCCTGGGGGAGGTAAAGTATTGTTAGTTTTAGCAGGTAAATAAATTACCTACAGGGTTCAGTTTTGGGTCCAAGGTAGCCCACCGTTGGGGGTTCAGAGCAACCCCAAAGTCCCCGCACCAGCAGCACAGTGCCGGTCAGGTGCAGAGGTCAAAGAGGTGCCCAAAACACATAGGCTTCAATGGAGAGAAGGGGGTGCCCCGGTTCCAGTCTGCCAGCAGGTAAGTACCCGCGTCTTCGGAGAGCAGACCAGGGGGGTTTTGTAGGGCACCGGGGGGGACACAAGTCCACACCTAAAGTACACCCTCAGCAGCGCGGGGGCGGCCGGGTGCAGTGTGCAAACAAGCGTCTGGTTCTCTGTAGATTTCAATGGGAGACCAAGGGGTCTCTTCAGCGGGGCAGGCAGGGGGGGCGCTCCTCGGGGTAGCCACCACCTAGGCAAGGGAGAGGGCCTCCTGGGGGTCACTCCTGCACAGAAGTTCCGTTCCTTCAGGGGCTGGGGGCTGCGGGTGCAGGGTCTTTTCCAGCCGTCGGGACTTTATGTTCAGGCAGTCGCGGTCAGGGGGAGCCTCGGGATTCCCTCTGCATGCGTCGCTGTGGGGGCTCAGGGGGGACAACTTTGGTTACTCACGGTCTTGGAGTCGCCGGAGGGTCCTCCCTGAGGTGTTGGTTCTCCACCAGTCGAGTCGGGGTCGCCGGGTGCAGTGTTGCAAGTCTCACGCTTCTTGCGGGGATTTGCAGGGGTCTTTAAATCTGCTCCTCTGTAACAAAGTTGCAGTTCTTTTGGAGCAGTGCCGCTGTCCTCAGGAGTTTCTTGTCTTTCGTGAAGCAGGGCAGTCCTCTGAGGATTCAGAGGTCGCTGGTCCTTTGGAAAGCGTCGCTGGAGCAGGTTTCTTTGGAAGGCAGGAGACAGGCCGGTAGGACTGGGGCCAAAGCAGTTGGTGTCTTCTGTTCTTCTTCTGCAGGGGTTTTTCAGCTCAGCAGTCCTCTTCTTATTGTAGTTTCAGGAATCTAAATTCTTAGGTTCAGGGGAGCCCTTAAATACTAAATTTAAGGGCGTGTTTAGGTCCGGGGGGTTAGTAGCCAATGGCTACTAGCCCTGAGGGTGGGTACACCCTATTTGTTCCTTCCTCCCAAGGGGAGGGGGTCACATTCCTATCCCTATTGGGGGAATCCTCCTTCTACAAGATGGAGGATTTCTAAAAGTCAGAGTCACCTCAGCTCAGGACACCTTAGGGGCTGTCCTGACTGGCCAGTGATTCCTCCTTGTTTTTCTCATTATCTCTCCTGGACTTGCCGCCAAAAGTGGGGGCTGGGTCCAGGAGGCGGGCATCTCCACTAGTTGGAGTGCCTTGGGGCATTGTAACACGAAGCTTGAGCCTTTGAAGCTCACTGCTAGGTGTTCCAGTTCCTGCAGGGGGGAGGTGTGAAGCACCTCCACCCAGAGCAGGCTTTGTTTCTGTCCTCAGAGAGCACAAAGGCTCTCACCACATGGGGTCAGAAACTCGTCTCTCAGCAGCAGGCTGGCAGAGACCAGTCAGTCCTGCACTGAACAATTGGGTAAAATACAGGGGGCATCTCTAAGATGCACTCTGTGTGCATTTTTTAATAAATCCAACACTGGCATCAGTGTGGGTTTATTATTCTGAGAAGTTTGATACCAAACTTCCCAGTTTTCAGTGTAGCCATTATGGAGCTGTGGAGTTCGTTTTTGACAGACTCCCAGCCCATATACTCTTATGGCTACCCTGCACTTACAATGTCTAAGGTTTTGCTTAGACACTGTAGGGGCATAGTGCTCATGCACATATGCCCTCACCTGTGGTATAGTGCACCCTGCCTTAGGGCTGTAAGGCCTGCTAGAGGGGTGACTTACCTATGCCACAGGCAGTGTGAGGTTGGCATGGCACCCTGAGGGGAGTGCCATGTCGACTTAGTCATTTTCTCCCCACCAGCACACACAAGCTGGCAAGCAGTGTGTCTGTGCTGAGTGAGGGGTCCCATAAGACATGCTGCAGCCCTTAGAGACCTTCCCTGGCATCAGGGCCCTTGGTACCAGTGGTTCCGGTTACAAGGGACTTACCTAGGTGCCAGGGTTGTGCCAACTGTGGAAACAATGGTACATTTTAGGTGAAAGAACACTGGTGCTGGGGCCTGGTTAGCAGGGTCCCAGCACACTTCTCAGTCAAGTCAGCATCAGTATCAGGCAAAAAGTGGGGGGTAACTGCAACAGGGAGCCATTTCTTTACAGGTGGGTTAAAGGTAATTACAGAGGCCAGTTCCCCAGAGGCAGGGGGAAATATCAGCCAACAAAACAAGCCTCACAGCCAAAACAGTGACTTACTCCATCTCTTCCCATCTCACACCTCACCTGTGGGGGGAAGACTGCAAAGGCTCCACAACAATTGGCTACCCATTACAACCGACAACTGGGTATTATCTATTATCCGCAATGGTTATTGCATAGAATTAACACACATTTCCCCCAAATATACCTCC
This sequence comes from Pleurodeles waltl, assembly GCF_031143425.1. Classification (NCBI taxonomy): domain Eukaryota; kingdom Metazoa; phylum Chordata; class Amphibia; order Caudata; family Salamandridae; genus Pleurodeles; species Pleurodeles waltl. The sequence continues at coordinate 293,568,423 of NC_090443.1, read as the reverse complement.
AAAACCACACAATCTCTCCTCCCAACATATCTCAATGTTGCAAGAAGAAGTGAAATCGCTATTACTCAAACAAGCCATAGAGCTTGTACCACAACAGATGGGAACAGGGGTTTACTCACTGTACTTCCTCATCCCCCAAAAAGACGGAATTTTAAGACTAATATTAGATCTCAGAACTCTCAATCTTTACATCCTGTCAGAACACTTTAACATGGTAACGCTACAAGATGTGGTCCCACTGCTACAGCAGAAAGGTTTCATGGCAACATTAGACCTCAAGGATGCATATTTTCACATACTCATCCATCCAGCACACAGAAAATATCTCTGGTTTGTAATTCAAAGAAAACATTACCAGTTCAAAGTGTTACCCTTCGGGATAACAACAGCTCCCAAAGTTTTTACAAAATGTTTGGCAGTGGTAGCCGCCTACCTGAGAAGACAATACATTCATGTCTTCCCATACCTCAAAGATTGGCTAATAAAGTCCACCAGTCATACACAGTGCCAAAATCATACACATTATGTAATACAAACCCTGCACACCCTAGGGTTCTCCATAAACTACCAAAAATCCCACCTACAACCTGCGCAAATTCAACAGTATTTAGGAGCCACGCTAAATACACAAACAGCACTTGCAAGTCGAAGTCCACAAAGAGTGCAAGCATTTCACAATGTACTAACCCAAATTCAGCCAGACCAACAGTACACAGTCAAATTCCTAATGAAACTGTTAGGCATGATGGCATCATGCATCACCATTGTCCCGAATGCAAGATTACTCATGCGGCCTTTACAACAGTGCCTCGCACAGCAGGGGTCCCAGGCACAGGGTCAACCCCAAGTTCTAGTGTTGATAGAACGCCAAACATGCATTTCACTTCAGTGGTGGAATTCCACAAATCTAAACAAAGGGCAGCCTTTTCAAGACCCTGTGCCTCACACCATACTTACAGCAGATGAATCTATGATTGGATTGGGGGGGGGGGGGGGGCACACCTCAACAATCACAAAATTCAAGGACAGTGGGACACCAAACACAAACAATTTCACATAAATCACCTAGAATTGCTAGCCGTGTTCCTAGCACTCAAAACTTTTCAGCCTCTTCTCACTCACAAGAACGTCCTTATCAAAACAGACAACATGACAACAATGTATTACCTAAACAAGCAAGGAGGGACCCATTAATCTTGACTGTCCCTCCTACCCCAATAGATTTGGCATTGGGCAATCCACAACAACATTCACCTAGTAGCACAATACATTCCAAGGATACTCAACCAATTGGAAGACGTTCTCAGCCGAGATCGTCAACAAACATACGAGTAGGAAATTCATCCCCAAGTGCTTCAGTCATACTTTCACCACTGGGGAACGCCAGACATAGATTTATTCGCCGCCAGCGAAAACACAAAATGCCAAAACGTTGCATCCAGGTACCCACATCCTCTATCCAAGGGCAATGCTCTATGGATGAATTGGTCGGGGATATTTGCTTACACTTTTCCCTCTGTCCCGCTCATTCCATTTCTAGTCAACAAACTTCGTCAAAACAAACTCAAACTCATACTTATTGCACCAACATGGGCACATCAACCCTGGTACACAATGCTGTTAGACCTCTCAGTGGTACCACATATCAAACTCCCCAACAGACCAGATCTGTTAACCCAAAACAAGCAACTGATCAGGCATCCAGATCCCAAAATGCTCAATCTAGTGATTTGGCTCCTGAAGTCGTAGAGTTTGGATATCTACAACTACCAATTGAATGTATGGATGTAATTAAACAGGCAAGAAAGCCCACTACCAGGCAGTGTTATGCAAACAAATGGAAAAGGTTTGTATATTACTGTCAATCTAAACAAATTGCCCCTCTTTCAGCGTCAATACAAGAGATTGTAAGTTATTTGCTTCATTTTCAAAAAGCAAATCTAGGCTTTTCGTCCATTAAAATACATCTCACTGCAATCTCTGCGTATTTGCAAAATATACAACACAGCTCTTTATTTAGAGTCCCTGTTATCAAAGCCTTCATGGAAGGATTAAAACACTTTATTCCACCTAGAACACCCCCATTGCCTTCGTGGAATCTTAATATAGTACTCACACAACTCATGGGTCCACCATTTGAACCTATGCATTCATGTCCAATTCAGTACCTAACATGGAAAGTTGCCTTCCTAGTTGCAGTCACTTCATTAAGAAGAGTTAGTGAAATACAAGCTTTCACTATTCAAGACCCATTCATACAAGTACACAAACATAAATTTGTAGTTTGAACAAACCCAAGATTTCTCCCAAAAGTTATATCACCGTTTCATATCAAACAAACAGTGAACTACCGGTCTTCTTCCCACAGCCAGACTCTGTAACAGAAAGAGCCCTGCATACATTAGACATTAAAAGAGCACTAAATGTATTACATAAATAGAACTAAATCATTTAGGAAAACCAAGAAATTATTGTTGGCGTTCCAAAAACCACATACTGGTAACCCTATCTCAAAGCAAGGGCTAGCTAGATGGATAGTCAAATGCATCCAAACGTGTTACCTAAAAGCCAGCTGTAAGGAAATGCCTCCTTGGCATGGTTGCCCCCTGACTTTTTGCCTTTGCTGATGCTATGTTTACAATTGAAAGTGTGCTGAGGCCTGCTAACCAGGCCCCAGCACCAGTGTTCTTTCCCTAACCTGTACTTTTGTATCCACAATTGGCAGACCCTGGCATCCAGATAAGTCCCTTGTAACTGGTACTTCTAGTACCAAGGGCCCTGATGCCAAGGAAGGTCTCTAAGGGCTGCAGCATGTCTTATGCCACCCTGGAGACCTCTCACTCAGCACAGACACACTGCTTGCCAGCTTGTGTGTGCTAGTGAGGACAAAACGAGTAAGTCGACATGGCACTCCCCTCAGGGTGCCATGCCAGCCTCTCACTGCCTATGCAGTATAGGTAAGACACCCCTCTAGCAGGCCTTACAGCCCTAAGGCAGGGTGCACTATACCATAGGTGAGGGTACCAGTGCATGAGCATGGTACCCCTACAGTGTCTAAACAAAACCTTAGACATTGTAAGTGCAGGGTAGCCATAAGAGTATATGGTCTGGGAGTTTGCCAAACACGAACTCCACAGCACCATAATGGCTACACTGAAAACTGGGAAGTTTGGTATCAAACTTCTCAGCACAATAAATGCACACTGATGCCAGTGTACATTTTATTGTAAAATACACCCCAGAGGGCACCTTAGAGGTGCCCCCTGAAACTTAACCGACTATCTGTGTAGGCTGACTAGTTTTAGCAGCCTGCCACAAACCGAGACATGTTGCTGGCCCCATGGGGAGAGTGCCTTTGTCACTCTGAGGCCAGTAACAAAGCCTGCACTGGGTGGAGATGCTAACACCTCCCCCAGGCAGGAATTGTCACACCTGGCGGTGAGCCTCAAAGGCTCACCTCCTTTGTGCCAACCCAGCAGGACACTCCAGCTAGTGGAGTTGCCCGCCCCCTCCGGCCAGGCCCCACTTTTGGCGGCAAGGCCGGAGAAAATAATGAGAAAAACAAGGAGGAGTCACTGGCCAGTCAGGACAGCCCCTAAGGTGTCCTGAGCTGAAGTGACTCTAACTTTTAGAAATCCTCCATCTTGCAGATGGAGGATTCCCCCAATAGGGTTAGGATTGTGACCCCCTCCCCTTGGGAAGAGGCACAAAGAGGGTGTACCCACCCTCAGGGCTAGTAGCCATTGGCTACTAACCCCCCAGACCTAAACACGCCCTTAAATTTAGTATTTAAGGGCTACCCTGAACCCTAGAAAATTAGATTCCTGCAACTACAAGAAGAAGGACTGCCCAGCTGAAAACCCCTGCAGCGGAAGACCAGAAGACGACAACTGCCTTGGCTCCAGAAACTCACCGGCCTGTCTCCTGCCTTCCAAAGATCCTGCTCCAGCGACGCCTTCCAAAGGGACCAGCGACCTCGACATCCTCTGAGGACTGCCCCTGCTTCGAAAAGACAAGAAACTCCCGAGGACAGCGGACCTGCTCCAAGAAAAGCTGCAACTTTGTTTCCAGCAGCTTTAAAGAACCCTGCAAGCTCCCCGCAAGAAGCGTGAGACTTGCAACACTGCACCCGGCGACCCCGACTCGGCTGGTGGCGATCCAACACCTCAGGAGGGACCCCAGGACTACTCTGATACTGTGAGTACCAAAACCTGTCCCCCCTGAGCCCCCACAGCGCCGCCTGCAGAGGGAATCCCGAGGCTTCCCCTGACCGCGACTCTTTGAACCTAAAGTCCCGACGCCTGGGAGAGACCCTGCACCCGCAACCCCCAGGACCTGAAGGACCGGACTTTCACTGGAGAAGTGACCCCCAGGAGTCCCTCTCCCTTGCCCAAGTGGAGGTTTCCCCGAGGAATCCCCCCCTTGCCTGCCTGCAGCGCTGAAGAGATCCCGAGATCTCTCATAGACTAACATTGCGAACCCGACGCTTGTTTCTACACTGCACCCGCCCGCCCCCGCGCCGCTGAGGGTGAAATTTCTGTGTGGACTTGTGTCCCCCCCGGTGCCCTACAAAACCCCCCTGGTCTGCCCTCCGAAGACGCGGGTACTTACCTGCAAGCAGACCGGAACCGGGGCACCCCCTTCTCTCCATTCTAGCCTATGCGTTTTGGGCACCACTTTGAACTCTGCACCTGACCGGCCCTGAGCTGCTGGTGTGGTGACTTTGGGGTTGCTCTGAACCCCCAACGGTGGGCTACCTTGGACCAAGAACTAAGCCCTGTAAGTGTCTTACTTACCTGGTTAACCTAACAAATACTTACCTCCCCTAGGAACTGTGAAAATTGCACTAAGTGTCCACTTTTAAAACAGCTATTTGTGAATAACTTGAAAAGTATACATGCAATTTTGATGATTTGAAGTTCCTAAAGTACTTACCTGCAATACCTTTCGAAGGAGATATTACATGTAGAAGTTGAACCTGTGGTTCTTAAAATAAACTAAGAAAAGATATTTTTCTATACAAAACCTATTGGCTGGATTTGTCTCTGAGTGTGTGTACCTCATTTATTGTCTATGTGTATGTACAACAAATGCTTAACACTACTCCTTGGATAAGCCTACTGCTCGACCACACTACCACAAAATAGAGCATTAGTATTATCTCTTTTTACCACTATTTTACCTCTAAGGGGAACCCTTGGACTCTGTGCATGCTATTCCTTACTTTGAAATAGCACATACAGAGCCAACTTCCTACACCAGCTATTAGTTACACCTAAAGCACACTCCACCCGCAAAAAAGGAGCTACAGTGGCTTTCTTAGGAAACATACCAATGGCCAAAATCTGTAAAGCAGCCACTTGGTCAACACCGCATACATTTACCAAGCATTACTGTGTAGATGTGTTAGCAACACAACAGGCCACAGTAGGACAGGCTGTACTAAGAACACTATTTCAAACAACTTCAACTGCTACAGGCTGACCACCGCTTATAGGAGGTAAAACTGCTTTTTAGTCTATGCACTGCATGTGTATCTGCAGCTACACATGCCATCGAACGGATAATGTCACTTACCCAGTGTACGTCTGTTCGTGGCATGTTCCGCTGCAGATTCACATGCACCCTCCCACCTCCCCGGGAGCCTGAAGCCGTTTAAGTTCAACATTCACTTGTATATATGTATGTATTCCATTTGCATGGACATCTCTTTTCTTTATACTCTATCACTCCTACGTTACCCTCTGCGGGAAAACAATCTAACGTGGAGTCAATACCCATGCGCAATGGAGCCGAAAAGGAGGAGTCACTCGATCCCGTGACTCGAAAATACTTCTTCGCAGAAAAACAACTTGTAACACTCCGAGCCCAACACTAGATGGCAGAATATGCCTAGTATGTGAATCTGCAGCGGGACATGCCACGAACAGATGTACACTGGGTAAGTGACATATATATGCTATTATGTTTTTTTAACTACACCAAATAAAGAGATTACTACTACTGTTAGATTAAGGTGGACTTTTGTCACCTTGGCTTTGTCTATAGTTGCCACTCAAAGTTAAAACGTGATGCAGATAAATTTCCAGACCCAACCACTAAATGGTGGAAGAATACCCAGCATGTGAATCAAGAAGAGTTTCAGGCCGAAAGATTAATGAGGCAAATATGTAACTTGTTTAATCCTTTCAAGCGTTTTACTGATAGCAAGGTCATGAGTTATGAGTGTATGGCAAGCTATACATTTTGCTGTATATGTGACTATTGATTTTTCATAATCATTTGATAAGTAGGCATCACTGAGGCCGTAAGTAATTGGGGTTGTTAGTCTTATTAGGAACTCAAGTGGGTAAAACTTGAATAGTAGTTTTATATGATGATATCATAGGGCTTCAACTATCTTATTTTCATTTTCACCTGTAAGCCATCTTGCATTCTGTTGCTGAAATCGCATGGTGTGTGGAGCGTTGAAAAATATTCCTTGGTCACCTTTGTAGATCTGATGGTGCAACATAAGCTGATACCCCATTATTGTATTTGTTGTTTTTTTGTCATATAGCTTCCAGTATTACATTAGGATTTCAAAGAATCTAAAACAAAGTGGTAAACGAATTTGTGTTTTCCTATTTCCTTTTTCTCATCCTTAGAAACTAGTAGCTGAAAAGCAGGAAAAGCGCAACATGGACAGGCTGAAACGCAGAGAGGAGAGGGAGCGAGAAGAGAGAGAAGAGAGGGAGAGACTGAGGTATGGTTTAGGTCCCTCCCTCTTTTGACATGATTTGTGTTCATACTTTTTTCTGTTGTATTTTTACATCGACCCAGAAATGGATTCTGTTGTAGCCGATATCTGATTTCCATTGATTGATTATTGTGTTTTGATGACGACAGTCTCTTGCTTGCTCTTAATGACCATGTCATTCCTATTCTTTGGAACCTCAAGTTAACAACAAATTGCTATGAGTTGAGAACGTTAAGGATGCCCTTGGATCCTGTGTGCCATAGTTATTATACTTGAGCTTTTTTGTATGGTTCCAGGTGTTGTCAGTGTTAAGGGTGTCGTGCACTTGGTAGTAACTCCATTCCAAGAGGCTGTATATTGTAATCACAGTGATTATTGGGTTATTCCAGTTGAATTCTCCTCCTTCCATTCTTTTGCTCCCCATCAATTTGTTTTCCCCTGTTGCAAACAATGGCGCTCTTTCCCGAGGGCATGCTGTTGCAGATATTGACATCTCTTTAATTCATACTTTGCAGTTTCCCCAAAGGGGTACTTGCATTAGTAGGGAATCAGAAAAGAAACGAATAGCAATATCAACAACATAGGTTATAAATGGACAATGCAGATAACTAAAAAGTATTGAATTGACAAATATTAAATGAGGCATTACATGAAAAATATATCCTGATTTCATTATTAATATAACATTATTTAAAAAGCTTCACTCATTTTCAGATTATCTTTGCACTGACATTCATTCTTTCCTTCAAAGCATAATGATCGATACATGAATTGTAATAAGACAAAATTAATCTTCATCAGCATGTTGTAAAAGCTAGTTCAGATGTTAATATAGAAGTTAGTTAATCTGATGACACAGATGAAGAAAAAATCAACAGGAATTCCTAAAATCAAAACAGCCAGCTCCTGTCAAGCAGTGTCGCTATATGTTTTTTTTCAAGGCAAAGTTAATATATCAGACGGACTCTAAAGTCTTTCTGTAACTTCATGTAAATGTATGTTTTCAAATGTGTGAACACCAAGTATAATCTACATCTGATGGTTTATAAATATCATGTCAAACAATTACGAACGCAATCCAAAAAAGCAATTTTGTAATCCAGTGTATATGCCCCTCGAACGTCCATCGCAAACAGTGTTGTTTCCCACTCCGCACTGAAATCAAATCACAAATTTTTCGACTTGTGCATCATTACTCTACTTTTATGTCAAATAGGTGTTTCAGTCAACTACATACAAGCGTGTATCTTGTTTGCTTGATGTTACATAGAATAATCACACATCCCATCAAGTGGGAACTACTCCCTAATTTGCCTCCACCTTAAATAATCACTCCCTGAGTTTTTGTGTTAATTGAGTGAAGCGTCTATTTGACCTAAAAGTAAAGTAATGATGCATGCATTTCAATGAATGAGTGATTTGAACTTTGAAGGAGCAGAGATGCCATTCTCTCCATCAGCCTGCTGCTCGCTGCAGAAAAGATACTCTACAACGTGGTTCGAATTCTGACCGCTGCCTTTTAGTGATCCTTGAATTCGGTGGCCTTGTGCACAAGCACTTGCAAAACGGTACACAACAGATATTTATTTACAAAGAGGCACCAGAAGAGTCAAATGTACTCATTCAAACCCCTTCTTCCTGCTATATTTGAACTTCCCACGAGCGCCAATGTTGCAATAATGCAATGTACTCTACTCGAGGTTCCCCTCAAGTTACTGCTGACTGAACAAAATAGTACAGTGTATTGGTACTCTGACAGTACCCTTGTGTAGTTTAAGGTTTTTTCCGCTTTCTGCATTCACCACCTTTGTCTCGTTCTGCAAACCCTTCAATCTTGAATGTCCGCAGTCTGAGTATCACCCACTTGTAATCTGACCTCTGAATCGGAGGCACAGCCTCTGTCCAGTGGATCATAATGGCTTCTCTTCACCGTTTGCTCCCTGATTGATTCATCCCCACTCTTTAACTAATTAAGACTAAAAGAAAACCTAGAGCACCTGGTATCTGAGCTGCTTCATCCAATAGATCAGTCTTTCCACCCCATAATAGAAACCCATGCCTTTCCACATTGAAGGGGGTAGTGCTTTATCTATAGTGTCCAAAGGGCCACTTTAGCTAACCTGCATTCCATGGCCCTTCTTGTTTGATATTTGGTCTGTGCAGATATGACAACGTAAGTCCCACACTGTTACCGCCACTGACTTGCACACTAGGCCTTCATCGAATCCAAGTGGTTTAGCATTACATGCAAAATCTACATTCAGGAACTTTACAAACACTTCTCCTGGGATGCTACTGCACCTTTCGACTTTGCTGTTACGAAAGGCCAATAAGGGGGGAAAACACTCCCTGCCCCTATCCTTCCTCACTGGAGTCTTTGCCCTTACCTCTGTTTATCTACCACACTCCCTACAAAGGTGTGTTATAGCTTTCAGTTTTGATGACCATTCATTTGCCATTGATTTGTGTCACTGTTTGCACTGTATCCTCTTTCTGTTGTTTTGTAAATGATTTTTGGGCATTTGGGACGTTTGTACAGACTGTTAGTTCCAGTACTGCTGTGCTGCTATTTGGGGCATGGTCCACACATTATAGGTACCTTAAATACAATAATTACATGTTGTTAAACAATGCAATCTCAGTACATTCACAGCATCACGTGTAATATACGTCACCTATGCACTAGTACAATATATCCAATTATATTTGATACAAAGCTAGTATCCAGTCCCACTATAGAGCAGTTCAGTTACCACCAGCTAGTCCTCCGCTGCGGACGACAGGCGATATGCTGTAAACAAGACCCATATATTTTTGGGTCCCGATGCCACTGGTGGTCCTTCTGTATAAAAGTCTAATTGGTCTCTGCAGTACGCTACATCAGTCAACCATTGATTAAATTTGAGAGCTGCTTTTTTTCTCCCCAGTACATAACCACCCTCCTTTTTTGCCAACATTAAAGCTACAGCTACCAGTTTGTAATTAGATTGCTGTAGGCATTTAACAAGACCTAAAAGACAGATGTGTGGAGTGTAGTCCACCATCTCCAGTACCATATCAGATAAAGCTATGGTCACCTGCGCCCAAAAATGATAAATGAGGTTGCATGACCATGCCAAATGTATAAAATCTGTGTCAGCGGTGCCACTGTGTGCACTTTGGGCATGAGCCCACAGACCATAGATGTGCAATTGAAGTGGAGAATAATACAGTTGCTGCAGGTATTTGAAGTGTATAATTGGCAAATTGCAATTAGCTGTAAGTAGGCCTGTAAGTGCACAGCAGAACACCAGTGTTCTTGAGACATCGGTGGATCTAACACAGTATTCCACCTATGTAGCAGTTTGACTTGGTCAGCAGGGTCATCGCCTTGTGCAGCATTGTACAACCTTGTTATTAGCCTATTGCATGAGTTACAGGTAAGCATTGTCTGCAACATTTTTGACGTGGGTGGTGCATCTGGAAAGTTAGGGTATAGTGCTTTTAAAGCTTTCTGGGGTCTGTGATAAGCACTAGCAGTGGGGTGCTACGTTGCGTTAGTGAGACAGCCTCCAGTGAAATGAACCTACCACATGGGTAGATGTCCCCGTTGTTACAAACACACCCTTGATAGCATGGAAAGCACGCGTGGTATAGTAGTGATAGTGCTGGTGCATAGGACAGACTTCCCCGTTCTTGCACTCAATTCCTGCCAGGCCTTTGTGCTACTATATATTGTGTTGATTTCCAGTCTAGGGATATGCTTACATCCTATACCTCTTAAGGCCAATTTACCACATGTATGTAAGTCATTGCTTTCTACTGCTAAGTGTGGCAGATATGTAATAGAAAAGTACCAATTGTGTGCAAATTGTGCCTGTGCTCAGAAGTAATAGTTGTACATATCTGGGGTGCCATATCCCCCCCCCCCCCCCCCCCCCCCCCCCCCCCCGCTTGTGAGGCATAGTAAGTGTTTCATAGCTACATCTGGGCTACTTCCCTGCCCAGGCTAGAGTTATCAGACAGGATCTTAGTGTTTTTTTTTTTTGTTTTTTTTTTAAATCACTATCATTAGAATGATCGAGATATTAATGAATAAATAAAGGAACCGGGGCAAGATGACCATCTTCATGATTGCCACCCCATCAGCCAATACAGAAGGAGTTTTATCCACTGGGCCATCTGATACTCTGATTTGGAGACAACTTGTCCATAGTTCTGAAAGCTAATGATTTCAGGATCTCTCTGTATCCACACCCCTAGGTATTTGACTGGTTCCATATACCACACAAGGGGGAAATCAGTCACATGGGTTTCGGGACACTGTGTTAGAAGGAAAATGGTTGATTTTTTCCAGTTTATGCTCAGACCTGAGTACCTCTCATGCCGTATATAGTCACATACGAGCGGTTCTAGTTGTGTATCTGAGGTTCAGAGGTGTAGCACCATGTCATCTGCTTAAAGGGAAATGGCAAGGGGGTGGTGCAGAAATCCCAATGATGCTTCAGAATGTCTGTCGTATCCTACATGCCCTGCCACTTACCCCTACTTATCTTTATTATGCTTGATATATTGCCATTTATGCGCACCCGTGCTGTTGGATCTGTGTATAAGAAGCATATCCACAGTGTGAATGCCTAGGGCATGCTTATACAACATAGCACAGTGAACATGTAGTCCCACTGTATAGAATCAAATGCCCTAGTGGCATCTAAGAGTACGGCAGCTGCCTTGAGTGAGGGGTCGAATTGGTGCAGAACAGCAAACTGTCCGCAGGTAGTGCGAGCTGGACTGGCCCGGGACAAATCCTGACTGACCTGGCACTACCAATGCTGGGAAGAGTGGCTGGAGCTGAGCAGCTATAATTTTCGCCAGTATTTTAGTGTCTGTGTTGATTAGTGATAATGGTCGCTATGATTCGCATCTCCCTGACTCCTTGCCTGGCTTTAACAGAGTTATTATGAGGGCTTCACGAAGGATCAGGGGCAATATTAGTTTTTCCTGGGCCACTGAATACACTGTGTCACCTCTTCTAACATGACTGCCTGCACTAGGAATTTTCTTTGTCCCAGGGAGAGCTACACCAGGATCAATTCGCCAAGATACATGGCCGTTTCAGTTAATGTTGCTGCCTCTCGTGGCCCAAAGAGACTGGAGTAGAAGTCCATAAATTGCACCAGAATATCAGGCGCGTCATGGCATATCTCATCTCCGGTCTCTATCCCCACTATGTGGGCTTTTGTCCATTGCTCTTTTATTTTATTGGTTAAACTGCAACCTGGTCTCCTGCCCTCTTCGCAGGATCTCATCACCCATCACCCATAGACAAACGTCAGCTGTGTCGTATTCAATGACTAGCTCTTATTTTTGCTAGTGTGTGGTGAGGGGTCCACCTCATACTGCCATTCCAGGCCCTTCAGAGTATTCGGTAGTGTCTGCACCTGGGAGCGGAGACCCCCACCTATATTCTAAAACATACCCCCCTAATTGTGGTTTTAAATGCTTCCCACAGTGTGCCCGCATCGTGTATAGAGCCCTTGTTCTCATCAAAGTAGTCTAGTAGTGACAAGGCTTGCGGGAATGGTGTGGTTCTATGCGTGGGTTGTACCTTTCCAGCAGGACAGGTGAATGCTCAGAGGTTTCTGGGCAAGTAAAAAAACGGCTGTTGTCCGCATGCTCACCTCCCACGACACCAGCCAGTTGTCCGGTCTAGGCCATGTTTTGTGTACTGAGGGAGGTATATGTCTTCTAGCATTTGGATGTCTCGCTCTCCACACATCTGTAAGCCCGTATACCTACTTAGTGTCACAAATAACCTGGGCTGAATGTTTGCCTTGCCACTCTGCCGAGGCAGACTAGTCCTGTGTGGGCTCTATATCTACATGTTGCTATCCCCTCCCCAGAAGAGCACTGTAGGCTGTAGAGTGTGTAGGCGGCCTCCCAGGAGGTTATAAAATTCATGTTCGTCTATGTTAGGCCTGTATGTATTGATAATAGTTACTGCTGTGCTGCCCAAGCTTCCCTGTACTGTTATGTAGCATCCCTGATCATCTGTTTCAGAGTATGTGAGTGTGAACTGGAGACCCTTTTTAATTAAAATGAGGACAACCCTAGAGTACGTTGCATAAGATGAGGCCACTCGGACAGCAACCCATCTAGTTCCCACATGCAAGTCAGTTGAATGCATGAGGTGCGTTTCTTGCATTGGCACTTTCTGCACCTGGTGGCGATTTATATAAGCAAGCACCTGCATTTTTGTAGGGGATATTATTGAGCCCTCGATGTTCCATGTTAGTAGCCTGATGTGGTCTTGTGTGTGCATCATGGTATCAGAATTTGTTTGTATTGTGTTATGTGGTAGTAGTGCTCTGGCAATTTGTGACACATGAGCATTCCTCATTGTGATGCCTCGTAGCAACTGCATACGCAAACAAAGCACTATTCAATCAATCAATCAATCAATAAGCATTTATAGAGCCTGCTACTCACCCGTGAGGGTCTCAAGGCACTGGGGGTTAGGGGGGGGGGGGTTACTGCTGCTCGAAGAGCCAGGTTTTGAGGTGCTTCCTCAAGGAGAGGTGGTCCTGGGTAGTCCTGAGGTGGACAGGAAGGGAGTTCCAAGTCTTGGCTGCCAGGTAGGAGAAGGATTTGCCTCCGGCGGTGGTTCTGCGGATGCGAGGGACGGTGGCGAGGGCGAGGCTGGTAGAGCAAAGATGACGGGTGGGAGTGTAGAAGGCGAGGCGACTGAGGTATTCGGGGCCCTTATTGTGGAGGGCTTTGTGTGCGTGGGTGAGGAGCATGAAGGTGATCCTTTTGTTGACGGGGAGCCAGTGTAGGTGTTTCAGGTGGGAGGATATGTGGTTGTGGGGGGGTACGTCGAGGATGAGGCGTGCAGAGGCGTTTTGTATGCGCTGAAGACGTTTCTGAAGTTTTGCGGTGGTTCCTGCGTATAGTGTGTTCCGGTAGTCCAGGCGGCTTGTGACGAGGGCGTGGGTAAGAGTCTTTCTTGTGTCGGCGGGGATCCAGCGGAAGATCTTCCGGAGCATTTAAAGGGTGAGGAAGCAAGAGGATGAGACGGCGTTGACTTGCTTGGTCATGGTGAGAAGGGGGTCCAGGATGAATCCGAGGTTGCGTGCGTGGTCTGAGGGGGTGGGTGCGGTCCCCAGGGCAGTAGGCCACCACGAGTCGTCCCAGGCGGATGGGGAGTTACCGATGATGACGACCTCCGTTTTGTCAGAGTTCAGTTTCAGGCGGCTGAGCTTCATCCATTGTGCGACGTCTTTCATTCCATCCTGCAGGTGGCTTTGGCAGTGGATGGGTCTTCGGTGAGGGAGAGTATCAACTGGGTGTCGTCGGCGTAGGAGATGATGTTGATGTTGCGTTTGGGGGCGATGTTGGTGAGGGGGCTCATGTAGATGTTGAAGAGGGTGGGGATGAGTGAGGAGCCTTGTGGGATGCCGCAGATGATATCGGTGGGTTCTGAGCGAAATGGCGGGAGGTAGACTCTCTGTGTTCGGTCCGAGAGGAACGAGATGATCCAGTTCAGGGCCTGTCCTTGGATACCCATGAAGCGGAGGCGGGCTATTAGGGTGCGGTGGCAGACGGTGTCGAAGGCGGCCGAGAGGTCAAGGAGGATGAGGGCGGTTGTTTCACCGTTGTCCATCAGGGTTCTGATGTCGTCAGTGACTGCTATGAGGGCGGTTTCCGTGCTGTGGTTGGCCCTAAAGCCCGACTGGGAGGGGTCGAGCAGGTTGTGGTCTTCGAGGAAGTTGGTCAGTTGCTTGTTGACGGCTTTCTCGATGACCTTGGCCGGGAAGGGGAGTAGCGAGATGGGGCGGAAATTCTTTAGGTCGTTTGGGTCCGCTGTAGGTTTCTTCAGGAGCGCGTTGACTTCTGCGTGTTTCCAGCTCTCGGGGAAGGTGGCCATGGCAAGCGAGCTGTTGATGATGCTCTGGAGATAGGGGGCGATGATGGCGTCGGCTTTGTTGAAGATGTGATGGGGGCATGGGTCCGATGGGGCGCCGAAGTGGATGGTGTTCATGGTGGTTCTTGTCTCTTCGGGGCCGATGGGGGTCCAAGCGTTGAGGGTGATGGTAGGGGCTGTGAGTTCAGTGGTGGTCGGCGGGATTTGGGGTCCGAAGCTGTTGTGTAGGTCGGTGATCTTTCGATGGAAGAAAGTGGCGAGGGAGTTGCAGAGGTCTTGTGAGGGCGTGATGTTGTTGGAGCTGGCATTGGGATTGGAGAGCTCTTTGACGATGTTGAAGAGTTCTTTGCTTTTGTGGGTGTTCTTGTCCAGTCTCTTTTTGAAGGATGCCCTTTTGTTGGAGCGTATCAGTTGGTGGTGTTTGCGGGTGGCGGTTTTGAGGGCTAGCATGTTCTCTGCGGTGTAATCTTTGCACCAGGTCTTTTCGAGGGTGCGGCAGGTTTTCTTGGTTTCTTTGAGGGCGTCTGTGAACCAAGGGGGTTTCCTGTCGGTCTGTCTTGGGAGGTTTCTGAGGGGGGCGAGGTTGTCGGCGCAGTTGGTGATCCACTGTGTGAGGTGGAGGGCTGCGTTGTTGGCGTCGGGGGTGATGTCGGTTTGGTTGTGGTTGAGAGTGGAAAGTAGCTGTTCTGTGGAGATTTTGTTCCAGGTTCTGCAGGAGATTGGTTGTGTGCGAAGGTGGTGGGTCTTGCGTCTGAAGGTGAAGTGTACACATCTGTGGTCGGTCCAGTGTATCTCAGAGGAGTAGTTGAAGGCTACGTGGTTGCTGGCGGAGAAGATGGGGTCAAGCGTGTGGCCGGCAGTGTGGGTGGGGGTGTTCACCAGTTGCTTGAGTCCGAGGTTGGCAAGGTTGTCGATCAAGGTGGCGGTGTTGGTATCGTTGTTCTTCTCCAGGTGGAAGTTCAGGTCCCCGAGGAGGATGTAGTCAGGCGAGGCTAGGGCGTGCGGGGTGATGAAGTCCGTGATGGATTCGCTGAATGGGGCGCGTGGGCCAGGGGGCCTGTAGATGAGGGTGCCTCTGAGGGTGGTCCTGGGGTCGGTGTGAATCTGGAAGTGCATGTGTTCGGCGGCGAGAGGGGGTATCTTCGGTGGAGGTGGTGACGTTGATGGAGCTTTTGTAGATGATGGCGTTTCCTCCGCCGGTTTGGTTGGTGCGGTCTTTCCTGGCGATTTTGTAGCCGTGAGGTATGGCTAGGGCGATGTCGGGAGCCGATGAGGCGTTCATCCAGGTTTCTGTGATGAAGGCGACGTCGGGTGCGGTAGAGTCCAGGAGGTCCCATAGTTCAATGGCGTGTCTGTGGACGGAGCGTGCGTTGAGGAGGATGCACTTGAGGTGGTTGTTGGGGCGTGGGCTGGTGGATGGATTGTCGTCGCTGTGGAAGGTAAACTTGCAGGTTTGGCAGGTGAAGGGTGCCTGGGTGCGTCTGGGGCTGGCTTGGAAGCAGGTGGTGGTGCGTCCAGGGTTGAGTGCGTGGAGGGACGCGGCATCGTAGCTGAGCTTGGGGGGGTTCTGGCGCTGGGCGCGGTCCAGGCGCGGATGGGTGCAGACGGGCTTGCCTTTGGCGCGCCTCCTGCGGGGCCGCGCAGCGGCCGCCATAAGAGGGAAGGGGGGGAGGGGTTAGCTGGGAGGCGGGAGAGGGCCAACGAATGGGAGCAGGGGGGGCAGGGCCGCACGGGGGCAGTGGTGGGAGGGCGGGAGGGCGTTAGAGCGGAAACAGGAGGGAAAGGCAACCGGAGGAAAATGGGCCAAAAGCGAGGAAGGCAACAGGGGCTAAAGAAAAAAAAAGGAGAAAAAGCCAAAGAGAGCGAGCGATCAAGGAGAGAAGAGGCAAAGAGGGCGAGCGATTAAGGAGAGAAGAGGCAAAGAGGGCGAGCGATTAAGGAGAGAAGAGGCAAAGAGGGCGAGCGATTAAGGAGAGAAGAGGCAAAGAGGGCGAGCGATTAAGGAGAGAAGAGGCAAAGAGGGCGAGCGATTAAGGAGAGAAGAGGCAAAGAGGGCGAGCGATTAAGGAGAGAAGAGGCAAAGAGGGCGAGCGATTAAGGAGAGAAGAGGCAAAGAGGGCGAGCGATTAAGGAGAGGAGAGGCAAAGAGGGCGAGTGTAGGAAGTTGGCTCTGTATGTGCTATTTCAAAGTAAGGAATAGCATGCACAGAGTCCAAGGGTTCCCCTTAGAGGTAAAATAGTGGTAAAAAGAGATAATACTAATGCTCTATTTTGTGGTAGTGTGGTCGAGCAGTAGGCTTATCCAAGGAGTAGTGTTAAGCATTTGTTGTACATACACATAGACAATAAATGAGGTACACACACTCAGAGACAAATCCAGCCAATAGGTTTTTGTATAGAAAAATATCTTTTCTTAGTTTATTTTAAGAACCACAGGTTCAAATTCTACATGTAATATCTCATTCGACAGGTATTGCAGGTAAGTACTTTAGGAACTTCAAATCATAAAAATTGCATGTATACTTTACAAGTTATTGACAAATAGCTGTTTTAAAAGTGGACACTTAGTGCAATTTTCACAGTTCCTGGGGGAGGTAAGTTTTTGTTAGTTTTACCAGGTAAGTAAGACACTTACAGGGTTCAGTTCTTGGTCCAAGGTAGCCCACCGTTGGGGGTTCAGAGCAACCCCAAAGTCACCACACCAGCAGCTCAGGGCCGGTCAGGTGCAGAGTTCAAAGTGGTGCCCAAAACACATAGGCTAGGATGGAGAGAAGGGGGTGCCCCGGTTCCGGTCTGCTTGCAGGTAAGTACCCGCGTCTTCGGAGGGCAGACCAGAGGGGTTTTGTAGGGCACCGGGGGGGACACAAGCCCACACAGAAATTTCACCCTCAGCGGCGCGGGGGCGGCCGGGTGCAGTGTAGAAACAGGCGTCGGGTTCGCAATGTTAGTCTATGAGAGATCTCGGGATCTCTTCAGCGCTGCAGGCAGGCAAGGGGGGGGTTCCTCGGGGAAACCTCCACTTGGGCAAGGGAGAGGGACTCCTGGGGGTCACTTCTCCAGTGAAAGTCCGGTCCTTCAGGTCCTGGGGGCTGCGGGTGCAGGGTCTCTCCCAGGCGTCGGGACTTTGGATTCAAAGAGTCGCGGTCAGGGGAAGCCTCGGGATTCCCTCTGCAGGCGGCGCTGTGGGGGGCTCAGGGGGGACAGGTTTTGGTACTCACAGTATCAGAGTAGTCCTGGGGTCCCTCCTGAGGTGTCGGGTCTCCACCAGCCGAGTCGGGGTCGCCGGGTGCAGTGTTGCAAGTCTCACGCTTCTTGCGGGGAGCTTGCAGGGTTCTTTAAAGCTGCTGGAAACAAAGTTGCAGCCTTTCTTGGAGCAGGTCCGCTGTCCTCGGGAGTTTCTTGTCTTTTCGAAGCAGGGGCAGTCCTCAGAGGATGTCGAGGTCGCTGGTCCCTTCGGAAGGCGTCGCTGGAGCAGGATCTTTGGAAGGCAGGAGACAGGCCGGTGAGTTTCTGGAGCCAAGGCAGTTGTCGTCTTCTGGTCTTCCGCTGCAGGGGTTTTCAGCTGGGCAGTCCTTCTTCTTGTAGTTGCAGGAATCTAATTTTCTAGGGTTCAGGGTAGCCCTTAAATACTAAATTTAAGGGCGTGTTTAGGTCTGGGGGGTTAGTAGCCAATGGCTACTAGCCCTGAGGGTGGGTACACCCTCTTTGTGCCTCCTCCCAAGGGGAGGGGGTCACAGTCCTAACCCTATTGGGGGAATCCTCCATCTGCAAGATGGAGGATTTCTAAAAGTTAGTCACCTCAGCTCAGGACACCTTAGGGGCTGTCCTGACTGGCCAGTGACTCCTCCTTGTTATTCTCATTATTTTCTCCGGCCTTGCCGCCAAAAGTGGGGGCCGGGCCGGAGGGGGCGGGCAACTCCACTAGCTGGAGTGTCCTGCTGGGTTGGCACAAAGGAGGTGAGCCTTTGAGGCTCACCGCCAGGTGTGACAATTCCTGCCTGGGAGAGGTGTTAGCATCTCCACCCAGTGCAGGCTTTGTTACTGGCCTCAGAGTGACAAAGGCACTCTCCCCATGGGGCCAGCAACATGTCTCGGTTTGTGGCAGGCTGCTAAAACTAGTCAGCCTACACAGATAGTCGGTTAGGTTTCAGGGGGCACCTCTAAGGTGCCCTCTGTGGTGTGTTTTACAATAAAATGTACACTGGCATCAGTGTGCATTTATTGTGCTGAGAAGTTTGATACCAAACTTCCCAGTTTTCAGTGTAGCCATTATGGTGCTGTGGAGTTCGTGTTTGACAAACTCCCAGACCATATACTCTTATGGCTACCCTGCACTTACAATGTCTAAGGTTTTGTTTAGACACTGTAGGGGCACAGTGCTCATGCACTGGTACCCTCACCTATGGTATAGTGCACCCTGCCTTAGGGCTGTAAGGCCTGCTAGAGGGGTGTCTTACCTATACTGCATAGGCAGTGAGAGGCTGGCATGGCACCCTGAGGGGAGTGCCATGTCGACTTACTCATTTTGTTCTCACTAGCACACACAGGCTTGTAAGCAGTGTGTCTGTGCTGAGTGAGGGGTCTCTAGGGTGGCATAAGACATGCTGCAGCCCTTAGAGACCTTCCTTGGTATCAGGGCCCTTGGTACTAGAAGTACCAATTACAAGGGACTTATCTGAATGCCAGGGTGTGCCAATTATGGATACAATGGTACATTTTAGGTGAAGGAACACTGGTGCTGGGGCCTGGTTAGCAGGGTCCCAGCACACTTCTCAGTCAAGTCAGCATCAGTATCAGGCAAAAAGTGGGGGGTAACTGCAACAGGGAGCCATTTCTTTACACAAGCCCCCCCCAGCCTACAGGCCAGGAGACTCAGCCCAAGCTGGGAGAGTCTTCCTAGTCTGTCAGGCGAGGAAGAGTAGGAGAAATAGGCTGGTTAGTTGCAGGGCCTACTCTGCCTTACATCCTTCTGTTCAGGTCATTCCCTTTGGGGAACTGACCCACTTCCACAGTGATAGGACCTAGTCTGAATTGCCTCTTGTCTGCCTCTTCAATGTCTCCACCCATTCTTTTTATTTTGGGTTTAGAGGTATCCACCTCTGCTAATCTTATCTTGGCCAGGGTTACCCCTAGCTTACCCATAGAGGTTACCCAGAGCTGGAGTAACCCCACCATGACCAATAGGGTCAGGGGGCCTAACTTGCTATTTGGCATGGGGTCAGACCACCATGCTAAGGATAGTGCAGCCATAAAGGCTAACACCCAGCAGAGGCCACTGACAGCTGTCAGTGCCCAGAACCACACCTTTAGCTCTTCACCTAAAAGGGAAGGGGCTAAGTTACAGGCTTCTTTGGGTTCAGGTTGCCTGTCTGCTGTATTGGAGTGGGGGGTTACCACATCTTGTAGTAAACACCCTTCTTCCACTCTTTCTTCTGTTAGCTGAGGAGCCACCCACTCAGGTTTAACAGTTGCCTGACTAGCCAGGACTTCTTGTGGGTCAGGTTGGACTTTATCAGGGCCATTTTTGGAGTTCTCCCCTACTGGAGCAGAATCTCCTTGGCTTGCTGTAACCTTGGCTAAAGGTTGTCCACCCCTCCTACTCTGTTTTCTTTTCTTCTTTTTCTGGGGCCTGCTTGCATTTACTGCAGAGGCAGGACTTCCAGAATCCTTGGGAGAGGACTGGCACTGGACCAGTTCCTCTCTTGGGCTCTGACTAACCTCTGGGTAGTCATTTCCAAGGAGACAATCAAGGGGGAGGTCTGTACTGACTACTACCCTTCTCCAGCTAAGAGTGCCACCCACTTCTATGGGCACTAAAGCCACAGGCCTCTTAGTGACCCTGTCTAGGCTAACTCTTACCCTGGCAGTCTCACCTGGGATGTACTGGTTTGAGAGCACCAGCCTGTCATGCACAATAGTGTGACTGGCACAAGTGTCTCTCAGGGCAGTGGTTGGGATTCCATTCACCAGTAGGTGGTGGAAGTGTCTACTTCCCTCTGGAATCTCCAACTCACCTGTTGGGCCCTGTTTCCAGTTGAAGGCTATGAAGACCTCCTCATCTGAGGAGTCATCTCCCATGGCTACACTGGTTACCCCTGGAATTTTGTTCTGGGGTTTGTTTTTGGGACAAGAAGTGTCCTTGGTGTGGTGCCCAGACTGTTTACAGTTGTGGCACCATGCCTTAGTGGCATCCCAGTTCTTACCCTGGTACCCACCTTTGTTTTGGGTTGTGTCTTGGGGCCCACCCACCTGTTCTGGTTTTTGGGGGCCTACAGAGGACTCTTTTTCTTTGTTTCTAGTGTCACCCACTTTCTCCTGGGGAGTTTTTGTAACCCCTTTCTTTTGGTCACCCCCAGTGGAAGTTTTGGTTACCCTAGTCTTGACCCAGTGGTCTGCCTTCTTTCCCAATTCTTGGGGAGAAATTGGACCTAGGTCTACCAGATACTGATGCAACTTTTCATTGAAGCAGTTACTTAGAATGTGTTCTTTCATAAACAAATTATAAAGCCCAACATAGTCACACACTTCGTTTCCAGTTAACCAACCATCTAGTGTTTTTACTGAGTCTACAAAATCAACCCAGGTCTGGCTCGAGGATTTTTGAGCCCCCCTGAATCTAATTCTATACTCCTCAGTGGAGAATCCAAAGCCCTCAATCAGGGTACCCTTCATGAGGTCATAAGATTCTGCATCTTTTCCAGAGAGTGTGAGGAGTCTATCCCTACACTTTCCAGTGAACATTTCCCAAAGGAGAGCACCCCAGTGAGATCTGTTTACTTTTCTGGTTACACAAGCCCTCTCAAAAGCTGTGAACCATTTGGTGATGTCATCACCATCTTCATATTTTGTTACAATCCCTTTGGGGATTTTTAGGATGTCAGGAGAATCTCTGACCCTATTTAAGTTGCTGCCACCATCGATGGGACCTAGGCCCATCTCTTTTCTTTCCCTTTCTATGGCTAGGAGCTGCTTTTCCAAAGCCAATCTTTTGACCATCCTGGCTAACAGGGGGTCATCTTCACTGGAGTTATCCTCAGTGATTTCAGAGGTGTTGGTCTCTCCTGTGAGGGAACCAGCATCTCTGACTATTATTTTTGGAGTCAGGGTTTGAGGGACCCTGTTCTCCCTAGATAGGACTGGTAGGGGGGAATTTTCCTCCAAGTCACTATCCTCTTCCTCTGAGTTGCCACCCTCAGAGGGGTTGGCCTTTTCAAACTCTGCCAAAAGCTCCTGGAGCTGTATTTTGGTAGGTTTGGGGCCCATTGTTATTTTCTTTATTTTACAGAGTGACCTTAGCTCCCTCATCTTAAGATGGAGGTAAGGTGTGGTGTCGAGTTCCACCACAGTCACATCTGTGCTAGACATTTTGCTTCTAAAAGTTGGAATACTTTTTAAGAATCTACAACTAGTTCTAGGTTCTAATTCAAACTTTTACAAACTTTTAAACTCTAAAAGAAATGCTAAACAGGATCTAACACAAGGCCCTAGCAGGTCTTTTAAGAATTTAGAAAACTTTTCAAATTGCAAAAATCAATTTCTAATGACAATTTTGGAATTTGTCGTGTGATCAGGTATTGGCTGAGTAGTCCAGCAAATGCAAAGTCTTGTACCCCACCGCTGATCCACCAATGTAGGAAGTTGGCTCTGTATGTGCTATTTCAAAGTAAGGAATAGCATGCACAGAGTCCAAGGGTTCCCCTTAGAGGTAAAATAGTGGTAAAAAGAGATAATACTAATGCTCTATTTTGTGGTAGTGTGGTCGAGCAGTAGGCTTATCCAAGGAGTAGTGTTAAGCATTTGTTGTACATACACATAGACAATAAATGAGGTACACACACTCAGAGACAAATCCAGCCAATAGGTTTTTGTATAGAAAAATATCTTTTCTTAGTTTATTTTAAGAACCACAGGTTCAAATTCTACATGTAATATCTCATTCGACAGGTATTGCAGGTAAGTACTTTAGGAACTTCAAATCATAAAAATTGCATGTATACTTTACAAGTTATTCACAAATAGCTATTTTAAAAGTGGACACTGCAATTTTCACAGTTCCTGGGGGAGGTAAGTTTTTGTTAGTTTTACCAGGTAAGTAAGACACTTACAGGGTTCAGTTCTTGGTCCAAGGTAGCCCACCGTTGGGGGTTCAGAGCAACCCCAAAGTCACCACACCAGCAGCTCAGGGCCGGTCAGGTGCAGAGTTCAAAGTGGTGCCCAAAACACATAGGCTAGGATGGAGAGAAGGGGGTGCCCCGGTTCCGGTCTGCTTGCAGGTAAGTACCCGCGTCTTCGGAGGGCAGACCAGAGGGGTTTTGTAGGGCACCGGGGGGGACACAAGCCCACACAGAAATTTCACCCTCAGCGGCACGGGGGCGGCCGGGTGCAGTGTAGAAACAGGCGTCGGGTTCGCAATGTTAGTCTATGAGAGATCTCGGGATCTCTTCAGCGCTGCAGGCAGGCAAGGGGGGGGTTCCTCGGGGAAACCTCCACTTGGGCAAGGGAGAGGGACTCCTGGGGGTCACTTCTCCAGTGAAAGTCCGGTCCTTCAGGTCCTGGGGGCTGCGGGTGCAGGGTCTCTCCCAGGCGTCGGGACTTTGGATTCAAAGAGTCGCGGTCAGGGGAAGCCTCGGGATTCCCTCTGCAGGCGGCGCTGTGGGGGGCTCAGGGGGGACAGGTTTTGGTACTCACAGTATCAGAGTAGTCCTGGGGTCCCTCCTGAGGTGTCGGGTCTCCACCAGCCGAGTCGGGGTCGCCGGGTGCAGTGTTGCAAGTCTCACGCTTCTTGCGGGGAGCTTGCAGGGTTCTTTAAAGCTGCTGGAAACAAAGTTGCAGCCTTTCTTGGAGCAGGTCCGCTGTCCTCGGGAGTTTCTTGTCTTTTCGAAGCAGGGGCAGTCCTCAGAGGATGTCGAGGTCGCTGGTCCCTTCGGAAGGCGTCGCTGGAGCAGGATCTTTGGAAGGCAGGAGACAGGCCGGTGAGTTTCTGGAGCCAAGGCAGTTGTCGTCTTCTGGTCTTCCGCTGCAGGGGTTTTCAGCTGGGCAGTCCTTCTTCTTGTAGTTGCAGGAATCTAATTTTCTAGGGTTCAGGGTAGCCCTTAAATACTAAATTTAAGGGCGTGTTTAGGTCTGGGGGGTTAGTAGCCAATGGCTACTAGCCCTGAGGGTGGGTACACCCTCTTTGTGCCTCCTCCCAAGGGGAGGGGGTCACAGTCCTAACCCTATTGGGGGAATCCTCCATCTGCAAGATGGAGGATTTCTAAAAGTTAGAGTCACCTCAGCTCAGGACACCTTAGGGGCTGTCCTGACTGGCCAGTGACTCCTCCTTGTTATTCTCATTATTTTCTCCGGCCTTGCCGCCAAAAGTGGGGGCCGGGCCGGAGGGGGCGGGCAACTCCACTAGCTGGAGTGTCCTGCTGGGTTGGCACAAAGGAGGTGAGCCTTTGAGGCTCACCGCCAGGTGTGACAATTCCTGCCTGGGAGAGGTGTTAGCATCTCCACCCAGTGCAGGCTTTGTTACTGGCCTCAGAGTGACAAAGGCACTCTCCCCATGGGGCCAGCAACATGTCTCGGTTTGTGGCAGGCTGCTAAAACTAGTCAGCCTACACAGATAGTCGGTTAGGTTTCAGGGGGCACCTCTAAGGTGCCCTCTGTGGTGTGTTTTACAATAAAATGTACACTGGCATCAGTGTGCATTTATTGTGCTGAGAAGTTTGATACCAAACTTCCCAGTTTTCAGTGTAGCCATTATGGTGCTGTGGAGTTCGTGTAAAACAGACTCCCAGACCATATACTCTTATGGCTACCCTGCACTTACAATGTCTAAGGTTTTGCTTAGACACTGTAGGGGCACAGTGCTCATGCACTGGTACCCTCACCTATGGTATAGTGCACCCTGCCTTAGGGCTGTAAGGCCTGCTAGAGGGGTGTCTTACCTATACTGCATAGGCAGTGAGAGGCTGGCATGGCACCCTGAGGGGAGTGCCATGTCGACTTACTCATTTTGTTCTCACTAGCACACACAGGCTTGTAAGCAGTGTGTCTGTGCTGAGTGAGGGGTCTCTAGGGTGGCATAAGACATGCTGCAGCCCTTAGAGACCTTCCTTGGTATCAGGGCCCTTGGTACTAGAAGTACCAGTTACAAGGGACTTATCTGAATGCCAGGGTGTGCCAATTGTGGATACAATGGTACATTTTAGGTGAAGGAACACTGGTGCTGGGGCCTGGTTAGCAGGGTCCCAGCACACTTCTCAGTCAAGTCAGCATCAGTATCAGGCAAAAAGTGGGGGGTAACTGCAACAGGGAGCCATTTCTTTACAGCGAGCGATTGAGGAGAGGCAAAGAGGGCGAGCGATAGAGGAGAGGCAAAGAGGGCGAGCGATTAAGGAGAGAAGAGGCAAAGAGGGCGAGCGATCAAGGAGAGAAAAGGCAAAGAGGGCGAGAGATCAAGGAGAGAAAGGCAAAAAGAGCGAGAGATCAAGGAGAGAAAAGGCAAAGAGGGCGAGAGATCAAGGAGAGAAAGGCAAAAGAGCGAGAGATCAAGGAGAGAAGGGGCAAAGAGAGCTAGCGATCAAGGAGAGAAAAAGGCAAGAGAAAGCAGGTAAGGCACCAGGGGAAAAACTGGCAGCTTAGAGGCAAGCGCAGAGGTGGAGTGCAGGTGGAGCTGCCGCGGCGGGGGAGCGACCTATCCTAGGGTCAAGGGTCGCTGACTCCGCAGCGGCCGCCATAAGAGGGAAGGGGGGGGAAGGGGTTAGGCGGGAGGGGGCCAACGAATGGGAGCGGGGGTGGGGCCTCACGGAGGTAGTGGCGGGAAGGCGGGAGAGCGGAAACGGGAGGGAAAGGCAACTGGAGGAAAATGGGCCAAAAGTGAGGAAGGCAACAGGGACTAAAGAAAAAAAGGAGAGAAGAGGCAAAGAGGGCGAGCGATTAAGGAGAGAAGAGGCAAAGAGGGCGAGCGATTAAGGAGAGAAGAGGCAAAGAGGGCGAGCGATTAAGGAGAGAAGAGGCAAAGAGGGCGAGCGATTAAGGAGAGAAGAGGCAAAGAGGGCGAGCGATTAAGGAGAGAAGAGGCAAAGAGGGCGAGCGATTAAGGAGAGAAGAGGCAAAGAGGGCGAGCGATTAAGGAGAGAAGAGGCAAAGAGAGCGAGCGATCAAGGAGAGAAAAGGCAAAGAGGGCGAGAGATCAAGGAGAGAAAGGCAAAGAGAGCGAGAGATCAAGGAGAGAAAGGCAAAGAGAGCGAGAGATCAAGGAGAGAAAAGCAAAAAGAGCGAGAGATCAAGGAGAGAAGGGGCAAAGAGAGCGAGAGATCAAGGAGAGAAAAAGGCAAGAGAGAGCAGGTAAGGCACCAGGGGAAAAACTGGCAGCTTAGAGGCAAGCGCAGAGGTGGATTGCCGGTGGAGCTGCAGCTTCGGGGGAGCGACCTACCCTAGGGTATTCCCCCCCCCACCCACTTCAGCATCCCAGTCGTGCCAAAGCCAACCCGTGCATAACCTTGAAACGAGAACAAACAAACCAAACAGATAATAATTCATCCGAGTTAAAGCAGGACACACGTTATGATACCATTTGGGGTGTAGCTCATGGGGAGCTAAAGGTTGTAAGTCCCACCTGATGAACGGTGGTGGCCGGGAACATGTGTTGACCTGTGGAAATCAGGTTAGAATCACTGAGGGGCAAGCTGCATTGTTTGTAGGAGTTAGTATGGGTTGATACTTACAGAAGTAGGGTTACAGTAGGACATCCAAATATACATAACAATATGTTCGATGGCATATGTTGCTGCAGATACACATGTTGAGCACAGTCCGCTGCCTGGTGTTGGGCTCGGAGTATTACAAGTTGTTTTTCTTCGAAGAAGTCTTTTTTGGTCACGGGACCGAAGGACTCCTCCCTCTTCGGCTCCATTGCGCATGGGCGTTGACTCCATCTTAGATTGTTTTTTTTCCGCTGTCGGGTTCGGACGTGTTCCTTTTCGCTCCGTGTTTCGGTTCGGAAAGTTAGTCAGAATCTCGGAAGAAAGCGTCGGTATTGTTCCGTTCGGTATCGGGATAGTTAGGGACACCGATCATCGGAAGACTTTGGGGTAGCTTCGATCCCCCATCGGGGCCTGGTCGGCCCGACCGCGTGTGACGCCGAAGCCGATGGAACGGACCCCGTTCCGTTTCTGCCCAAAATGTCACAGTAAGTATCCTTATACAGATCAGCACTTGGTCTGTAACTTGTGCTTGTCCCCCGAGCACAAGGAGGATACCTGTGAGGCCTGTCGAGCCTTCCGGTCCAGAAAAACACTCCGGGACCGAAGAGCCAGGCGTCTACAAATGGCGTCCACGCCGACAAAACAACGTTTCGACGACGAAGAGGAAACATTCTCGGTTCCGGACTCAGAATCCGGAGACTCCGACGTCGAACAACAACAACAAACAGTGAGTAAGACGTCGAAAATAAAGACCATCGAAAAAACAAAAGCCCAGGGGACGCCACTGCCAACAGGCCATGGCTCGACCCATAAAACCGGCGACCCGTCGAAGGTGCCGAAAAAGGGCACGCCCATAGTGAAGATACCCGACTCCGGTCGAGGGACCGCCATGGAGCAACCTCGGAGCCGAGATAGCGGCTCCGAGAAGCAAAAACAAGATGCCGGCACCGAAAAACATCGGCACCGAGACACACTGCCGAAAGCCACAAAAATTCAGTCGGTACCGAAGCCGAAAAAAGATTCTCTCTCGGCGCCGAAAAGTTCCACACCTCCTTCCTACACAGAGGAACAAGGAATAAGTGGCCAGATGCACAGATTTGGACAAGAGCTCCAAAGTGTAGAATCAGACTTTCAAGTCACACAACCCCTTCACTCAACACCAGTGGGGGGAAGACTAAGCCAATTCTACCAATCTTGGCAGCAGATTACAACAGACAATTGGGTACTAGCAATAATCCAACATGGCTATTGCATAGAATTCCACAAATTCCCACCAAACATCCCTCCAAAAACACGCAAAATGTCACTACAACATTTAGAACTTTTAGGACTAGAAGTTCAAGCACTACTGCAAAAGGATGCAATAGAATTAGTACCAGTACAACAAAAAAACACAGGAGTTTACTCCCTGTACTTTCTAATTCCAAAAAAAGACAAAACATTAAGACCAATATTAGATCTCAGGACACTAAATACCTACATCATATCGGCCCACTTTCACATGGTCACACTACAAGACATCATTCCACTGCTCAAACAGCAAGATTACATGACCACATTAGACCTAAAAGATGCGTACTTTCATGTACCGATACATCCTTCTCACAGAGTACCTAAGGTTCGTATTCAAAGGAAAACATTACCAATTCAAGGTGTTGCCATTCGGAATAACAACTGCACCAAGAGTATTCACAAAATGTCTAGCAGTAGTAGCAGCACATATCAGGAGACAACAAATACATGTGTTTCCTTACCTAGACGATTGGCTAATCAAGACCAAGTAAGAAAGTGCACAAACAACACCACATATGTCATACAAACCCTTCACAAACTGGGTTTCTCCATCAACTATACAAAGTCACACCTCGAACCGTGTCAGACACAACAATATCTAGGGGCAACCATCAACACATCAAAAGGAATTGCCACTCCAAGTCCACAAAGAGTTCAAGCATTCCACAAGGTAATAAATGCTATGTTTCCAAACCAAAAGATACAAGCAAAATTTGTGCTAAAACTTCTAGGCATGATGTCCTCATGCATAGCCATTGTCCCAAACGCAAGACTACACATGCGATCCTTACAACAGTGCCTAGCATCACAATGGTCACAAGCACAGGGTCAACTTCTAGATCTGGTGTTGGTAGACCGCCAAACATACCTCTCGCTTCTATGGTGGAACAGCAACAATTTAAACAAAGGGCGGACATTTCAGGACCCAGTGCCTCAATACGTTATAACAACAGATGCTTCCATGACAGGGTGGGGAGCACACCTCAATCACCACAGCATTCAAGGACAATGGGACGTACACCAAACAAAATTTCATATAAATTACCTAGAACTGTTAGCAGTATTTCTAGCGTTAAAGGCCTTTCAACCCATAATAACACACAAATACATTCTTGTCAAAACAGACAACATGACAACAATGTATTATTTAAACAAACAAGGAGGAACACACTCAACACAATTGTGTCTCCTAACACAAAAAATATGGCAGTGGGCGATTCACAACCACATTCGCCTAATAGCACAATTTATTCCAGGGATCCAAAACCAACTAGCAGACAACCTTTCGCGAGATCACCAACAAGTCCACGAATGGGAAATTCACCCCCAAGTTCTGAACAATTACTTTCAAATTTAGGGAACACCCCAGATAGATTTGTTCGCAACAAAAGAAAACGCAAAATGCCAAAACTTCGCATCCAGGTACCCACACCGCGAATCACAAGGCAATGCTCTATGGATGAGTTGGTCAGGGATATTTGCATACGCTTTTCCCCCTCTCCCTCTCCTTCCATATCTAGTAAACAAATTGAGTCAAAACCAACTCAAACTCGTACTGATAGCACCCACATGGGCAAGACAACCTTGGTATACAACTCTACTAGACCTTTCACTAGTACCGCATGTCAAACTACCCAACAGACCAGATCTGTTAACACAACACAAACAACAGATCAGGCATCCAAACCCAGCATCATTGAATCTAGCAATTCGGCTCCTGAAATCCTAGAATTCGGACACTTAGACCTCACACAAGAATGTATGGAGGTCATAAAACAAGCTAGGAAAGCTTCCACTAGACACTGCTATGCATCTAAGTGGAAAAGATTTGTTTGCTACTGCCATGCCAATCAAATCCAACCATTTCATGCCTCTACAAAGGACATAGTGGGATACTTACTACATTTGCAAAAAGCAACCCTCGCTTTTTCATCTATAAAAATACACCTCGCAGCAATATCTGCTTACCTACAAACTACTCATTCATCGTCTCTATTTAGAATACCAGTTATTAAAGCATTCATGGAAGGGCTAAAAAGAATTATACCACCAAGAACACCACCAGTTCCTTCATGGAACCTTAACATCGTCTTAACAAGACTCATGGGTCCACCTTTTGAACCCATGCATTCCTGTGAAATGCAATATTTAACGTGGAAAGTCGCATTTCTCATTGCAATCACATCCCTCAGAAGAGTAAGTGAAATACAGGCATTTACCATACAAGAACCATTTATTCAAATACACAAAAATAAAATAGTTCTAAGAACAAATCCAAAATTTCTACCAAAAGTAATCTCACCATTCCATTTAAATCAAACAGTAGAATTACCAGTGTTCTTCCCACAGCCAGATTCCGTGGCTGAAAGGGCACTACATACATTAGACATCAAAAGAGCACTAATGTACTACACTGACAGAACAAAGTTAATCAGGAAAACAAAACAACTGTTCATAGCTTTTCAAAAACCACACATAGGAAATCCTTTCTCTAAACAAGGCATTGCTAGATGGATAGTCAGATGTATTCAAACATGCTATCTTAAAGCCAAGAGAGAATTGCCTATTACACCAAAGGCACACTCAACCAGAAAGAAAGGTGCTACAATGGCCTTTCTAGGAAACATTCCTATGAGCGAAATATGTAAGGCTGCAACCTGGTCTACGCCTCATACATTTACTAAACACTACTGTGTAGATGTACTAAATGCACAACAAGCTACAGTGGGCCAAGCTGTACTAAGAACATTATTCCAAACTACTTCAACTCCTACAGGCTAAACCACCGCTTTTAGGGGAGTTAACTGCTGTATAGTCTATGCTCAACATGTGTATCTGCAGCAACATATGCCATCGAACTGAAAATGTCACTTACCCAGTGTACATCTGTTCGTGGCATTAGTCGCTGCAGATTCACATGTGCCCTCCTGCCTCCCCGGGAAGCCTGTAGCCGTTTAGAAGTAAATCTTAAATCTTAAACATTTGTACATTTGTAAATAATTATTACAAACTTTTTATGTACATACGTATTCACTACATTGCATGGGCACTATTTATAGCAAACAACTCCAGCCTCACCCTCTGCGGGGAAAACAATCTAAGATGGAGTCGACGCCCATGCGCAATGGAGCCGAAGAGGGAGGAGTCCTTCGGTCCCGTGACCAAAAAAGACTTCTTCGAAGAAAAACAACTTGTAATACTCCGAGCCCAACACCAGGCAGCGGACTGTGCTCAACATGTGAATCTGCAGCGACTAATGCCATGAACAGATGTACACTGGGTAAGTGACATTTTCATTCTGTCTGCAGTTCACATGACATGGTTGCGATTCTGCATGTAAGCCCATACGTACGCCACAGTACATACTGCTAGGAGTCACTTTCAGGGCTCAGCAACACTCCTTCGCTTTGACATACACATTGTTCATACAGTTTACCGCTTTTAGCAGTCACGGTCACTAAGTATCTGTCAAAGAAGGAGAGCATGGTGGGCTGTTCGGGGAACATTGTATAGGTTTAGTAAAGTCCATTCCTGCTCTCGGTGTGGTGAAGATCTTCTATTTCCCACCGTGCTCAAACCGGAGGCGGGCAGGAAACAACAAAGCATAGGGTATATTAGCAGCTTGCAGTTTAGTTTTTTCACCTGGGTGTATTCCTTTTTTGTGTCCTGTACCACAACAGTGAAATCTGGGACAAACGCCACATCATAGCCTTGGTATTTAATGTTCTGCTTCTCCCTAGACTGGCGGAGGATAGTATCTCAATCACAGTAGTTCAACAACATGGCTATAATGGGCCTCAGGGAGGTTACAAGCAGGAGGCGCACCGCTAGTGACCTGTGTGCCCTTTCTACTATTAAAACCGCTGACAGTTGCTCTGGTACAAAAATCTCTTTTAATATGGTTTCTACATATATCTCAAGGCGGCCGTATTAGTGGATTTCGGAACCCCTATAATTCAGAGGTTATTCTGATGTGAGTGTGCTTCCAGATCTTTTTTTGTTTGGATCACCTCCAGCATCGTTTCCATACTCGAGCATTTGTTGGTAACTGTTCGTGAGTCATCCTCCACAGTTGATATATGCTTTTCCACTTCAGCAATTCGCATTGTCTCCTTTATCAAGTTTTGCAGCCATGTGATCCATTCTGAAAGTCAACGTGTCTATCTTGTCATCAATATATTGTAGGCTCTGCTACATGGCTAGTAGTGTACTCTCAAGAGGTGCAGCGTCCCATGGTTGTGACTCCTGCACAGGGTGCTACGGCCTAGAGGGGCGCCTTGGTTCGAATGTGAGACAGGACTATTGTTTATCTGTTTTCCCCATTTTGTCTGGTATTAGCGTTGCTGTTATTTACCTAGAGTGGTTAGTACTTGGAGGGTTAAGAAAATCCCAAGAAGTTCTATATCAGTGGTCAGGAAGCCAGCACAGCCCAGAGAATCCAGTCACACTGTGTCGCCACAGCCTGTCAGGTAGGCCCTCGACAAGCAACACAGAATAGGCCTATGCAAGCGATGTCGAATCCCATTCAAGTCACTGTATTGTGTCTCAACGAATGTCCTCCACTTGCTGTCTTCTACAAACAAAGGCATCCACTTCAGCTGTCCCCTGCAGATCTATTGCGCCATCATAAAATTTGGCCCCCTCATCTCACTGCAGGCGCCCACAGCAGCCACAGTTGTCACCATCTGGGAGAGGCGTGTGTAGGCTAGATTTCTGAAACACTTAGTAGGGTTTACACATTTCTGCTGAATTCGTTTTGAGCTGATTAGCACATCTACAATCCAACGGGACACTGCTAGGGTCAAATTGTTCTGTGGTGCTAAGGATCCCGCCTCGCCTCCCAGTCCAGTAGCTCAGGCCTTCTAGTCTGCTACTGGCGAGGAACAAGTAAGCAAATAACGCTGCAGGTCCAGTAGTGCTCAGCTAGGTCGCAGCAGTATCCAGGCGCACCGTCTTGTCCACTGCCAGGCAGCCCTCAGCCAACGCCACGGCCCTCTCGCCTCTGCGGATTTCCCCCACCACTTTGCACTAACCGCTTCTTTCCTATCTGGCTCTCAGCTGGGACCTGAGGTTCCGATCCAAGCTTTAAGCTCTGCCTTGTTGGCGCTCAGGACTGACCAGTAGAACCAGTGCCCGAGAGGGACCGGTGCCATGGGCCTTGCAAGGTGCTGCAGGCCGACCGCGCACCGCTTCTGGCACGTCGTGGGGCTCCCTAGTCACACTCAATATGCGGATAGTGATGTTGCCAGTGCCCAGCAGCAGTGCAGAGCACCGCAAAACTGCTGGCAGGTAGGGCCCCTTCCCCGCGTTTGGCAGCTCTGCTCTCCATCGCCCAGCTCCTGTCATGCCGCCATCTTGCGTGAGTCTCTCGCTGTTCCGCTCTGTACCTTGGGTTCACAAAATTAAAATCCAGTTGCAGGCCAGCAGCTTCACACACATCATGCCCCTGGTGGCGAGTGCGGATGGCAGTCTGTAATAGGAGTATGTGGCGGATAAATGTCCCCAGCCAGCAGAGGTGCACTAAAGTGTAGACATCTCTCTGTCACCTCTCCTAATCTCCCCACTACCATCCATCTTTGTAGACGAAGGCTTTTTCCCAATTACCTTGTTGACAGGTTCAAATTTTCTACCTGTTCTGTACGCATACTGTACTTTTATCATCAGCAGCCGTATTGCCATAGGTTGCTTAAACCCCAGCGAAATTACCTTTGACTTCAGCTTTGCCCCTCAAATCATTATTGTTAGTTATGATGGTGTCAATTTCAGTGCAAGTGTTGAGCTGGTGGTGCCCGATAATTGAGCAGTGATCGTGCAAATTATGGTAATGATGATAATGCTGATAGTGTAGGCCATCAAGATCAGTTTGCAGATAAAGAATTGGATTTTATAGCTCCTGATGATTCTAATCCGGAGCCAGCAACAATGTATTACACTCCAGACAATATTAGTAAATTCCACAGCTTCCTGGAAAGAGCCTTTCCGGAGCTCAGTTTGCTAATCACTGGAGTCAGACCTGTAATATTTGCTATTGGATTTCAATGAGAAAGCATAAAGAGATATCCATACTAGCTTCATCCTTGTCCATGTTTGGGAAGAAGGCTTAGAGATGATTTAAATAAATCTGTAAATCTATCCAGAGTAAAATCCGGAGCCATCAATGATGTATTACACTCCAGACAATATTAGTACATTCCACAGCTTCCTGGAAAGAGCCTTTCAGGAGCTCAGTTTGCTAATCACTGGAGTCAGACCTGTAATATTTGCTATTGGATTTCAAAGAGAAAGTATAAAGAGATATCCATACTATCTTCATCCTTGTCCATGTTTGGGAAGAATGTTTAGAGATGGTTTAAATAAATCTGTAAATCTATCCAGAGTAAAAAAAATAAAGCAACTGATGCATTTCCAGCCTGTACTTTTAAATTGGTAAAAGCTGAATTCAGAATCAGTCTTAATCATGCGCAGCCTCTCCTGACAAAGAGGGGACAGAAATAGTATTCTGTGGGCAAAAGCTATTTCGCTATCACTGGACAAACCGCCTCTAGAACACACTGTCCAGAAATTCCCCTTCTAACTCAGTGAGGGCCCATCTCCAGATGCTGGTAGTCCTCAGCTTCAATTAGTATGGCTGGCTGAGAAGTGCTACTTTCAAATCTGAAGTAAAGTTGAGATTTTGCATATGCCTTTCGAGTGGCACAATGTATTTGGGCAACAAGAGGATGAAACTCTTCAGTCCATTAAAACTGACACAGAGATTGCTAGATCCTTGGGTGCTTAAAACAAAGCAGCCCTTTAATTTCTACATATGTCAGAATCAGGGAGGCTACCAGCACCAGTCATCAGTTTTTTTGGACAGTACAGCAATTATGGATAGCAATCCAGTACTTACATCAGCAAAGTGGGCAAACAAGGACTCTTGTGAAGAGGAAATCAGTTGTTAAGGGGAAACGTTTAAAAAATTGAGCCCAACTTGTTTGATCTGTCATTCCCCTTCTTGACCCAGCTGGTTGGGCAAGTAGGATATACCATTTGCTGCTTGGGACGGTAATTTATGTAAACAATTCCCTTGAACGTGTGAAGAGGAAAAGTACCTAATGTGAATATCTACAGTTTGTTTATTTTTGTCACTTGATAGTGACGCCTTAGCGCAGTGGCACTGATAACGTGCAACTAAATATATGGCCTAACTAGAAACAAGGCAGCCATCTTGAAAGATATAATTAAATTGCGCTAAAGCAGAGCAAGCTAAGTAGGGTAAAAGTCACTAGGTGATGGTGGCAACGGTTTGCACGCCAGAAGGCTAAGCTAACTCCTGTTTCCCATTAAAACAAGATAGGATTCACTACAGTGTCAAGGCTATCAAGCATGGCCATAATCTAGAATTCATCAAGAAGCCTCCTGTTACTCATGAAGAGTGAAACAAACATCTCAAAGAATTGAACATAATGATTGCCAAGCTTCTAAAGGAAAAAGTTACATAGGAGATTCCAGATTCCTAGTAGGGCACATGTTTCAACTCCGGGTTCTTTCTGATACTAAACTAAAATTTGGAGACTAGCATATCAGCCCATGTTAGGTCTCTGGAGCTTGAACATATTTTTCAAAACGCAAGGTTTACAAATGATCACTCACTAAAAAATAGTTACTAGAAGGCTTAAAAGTCAGCATGACAATTGTTTTACAAAATCCATAGTACCCTTAAAAGAGGTTGTACGGTTTATTCATGCCAGGGTGATTGAATGAGTGAAGGACCTACTGTTGTGAGCCAACAAGAGGATGCAAACAACTTTTAGAGTTTTATCAAATCTAGGCCTTGCCATCAATGTCAAGAAGTATTTACTATGTCATTGTACCAGACATTCCTTCTGGATGCTAGAATTCAAGCAAAGAAAAATATTAATTTCCACGTACAGGAGATAAAAATTATCTTGCCTATGTCTCCAGTCTGTCAAGTTCACTCAAATCTGAGCCGGGCAGTATGAACTCTTTATCTTACTCCTTTGAACACACAATGATGTGAAAAACGCTTACAAAATGTCCTGTCACTAGCATTCTCTCTGAAGTATCATTTCATTTCATTGTTATTCCTCCTCTGTCCTATTCTAAACTGAAACGTGTCTAATGCACATCAGTATTG
The DNA here is from genome assembly GCF_031143425.1 of Pleurodeles waltl. Lineage (NCBI taxonomy): Eukaryota > Metazoa > Chordata > Amphibia > Caudata > Salamandridae > Pleurodeles > Pleurodeles waltl. The sequence continues at coordinate 293,532,661 of NC_090443.1, read as the reverse complement.
ACACTGCTCCTTATGTCAAGAATCCAATTCGAACTGCAATGCAACACCCTAATCAGAAGGGAACAGAAGCACCCCCAGATTGTTTTGGCCTTACTAGGCTAGTCAGTGAGGTATGTCTAGATTCTAGAGGACAGTGAAAAGGAACCCACTTAGAGCATACCATTAACTTCCATCATGAGTACAAAGTGAAGACATCAAAGAATCATGTTCCAGGAATACAGAACAATCTTTCAGAGTCGCCTGACAGGCAAAGATCAGGCAATCATAAGTGGGAACTGGACAGCAAGCAGACAGCTTGATCTAATAGTTTGGAACTGGGGATATCTCAGTGGAAAATGTTGGTGACAAATTTGAATGTCAAATGACCATTACTGGGCAGCACTCAGGTCCCAAGTTGAAACATTTGCAATTTTGGATCAGAAAATGTCTGTAGTCTTTCCACTAATGCAACACAAAAGGATGATGGACGGAGTGCTGAACAATGCAAACACTCACCGCCAGTCACAGATCTGGGTTTAATCCATTGTTCTTTTGCTCACCATGCCACCCCAGTTTGGACGCAACCATATGCAAATCAGTCTTGACCCTGTTCCTCATGGGAACAGTCCAGCCCGAGCTGCCAGGGCAGGTCCTCCCTGGACCGGAAACAAGCATCCTGGGACCGGTTTCAGGGTATCACCCTTCATCAGCCAGGCTAGCTTGAATCCAGTGGCACAGTGAGCAAGGGACCCACATCTGGGCATACCCTTCCCACTTAGGGCAACTCTAGCACTTTCCCTCTAGTGCCACTGTCGTATGCAATATCATATGCAAGAGTTGCAAAGTAATCTTGATGTTTCGGGTATGGCCATGGCAACATTGGTTTGCAGAGTTGTAGGACATGTCTTTTCTAACACCCAAAACTGACATACTCACCACAGCCCTCGATCCACACAGTTAACAGCTTTTCTCCTCAAGTACTAGAGTGTGGTCATCTTAGTATCCAGGGGGACATTATGAATGTATTGCAAGTGGCTAGAGACCCTTTTATGATAAAGATTGTACCTTTTCATAATGTCTCAACATATTTACTTAAATTTGTAAATCCGGTTTAAAGTATGTTTCTGTAAGAGTGCATTTAGCGTCTGTGTGAAGGTATCTGCAATCTGAATAAGCCATTATTGTTTCCGCCATGGCTAGTTTAAGAATTTGTGATAACCTCGCCAACATAGAGATTTTTACTATCATGGGAGCGTAATAGAGTTCTTTTAGCCCTGATGAGATTCTCCATAGAGACTGATTTATAGATCCATCAGACACCTCTCTCATGGAAGCTGGCCTTTTTGTTAGTGGTTACATAATCAAGAAGATTGAGTAAGCTCCAGGCACATTTTAGGGCTTGATTCTGACCGTATCCAGGTGCTGGATGCCAGTTCCTTTTGAGGACAGTGACATCAGTGAGGCAACCAACTTGCTGCCTCCCCCATCTTCAGACATTGTATATTACCTGGAATTACAGGATGTTAGTTGCCTCACATTAACCTGGAGATGAAGTCTCTCAGGCAGGCCTGCTTCCCCTGATGTAGCTTCTTTCCATGCCTCCTTTAGAGTGATGGCAATATGCTGTAGCTACCTTTTATCAACAGTAGAAACCAGGTCAAACATATTGATGGAGGTACTTTGACTGCTCAGCCTTAATAAGACGACCTGGGGCAAGCCTACCTCTTCCTAGCCGTGAACCACATGATTTTAAATCGATGTAGGGCAGCCCCTTAAGACCCAGCGTTTCTCTCTGGCCACCTGTTAACTGAAATGTGTGCGTTGCAGGCCTCTTCATGTATAAAATCAATGGAACTTTTGCTAAAGCCCCAGCAGATTGAGAGTCCAGAAAATTGAGAGCATTGGGTATCAAACTTGGTCTTGTTGTGACTTAGTCTGGATTCCCTGTGGGGGATGTGCTCAAAATCTGAATCCAGCAGGTTGATGAGATATAGGTACACATCACGCAGAGGTCCTACTGGAGAGCAAGCCGGTGCCTCATGATTCTGTGCAGCACTGCAAACTTAGCTTCCCAAATGAAGATAAACTCTCAGAGGTTCAAAGAATACATATCCGATTTTATGTGAGCATCACAAGCTGTATGGCAAGTGTTAAAGGCTCCCTCCACCAGGCTTTCAGTCATGTGGCGGACAACTTCCACAGTCCTTCCCTATCTCCTGCTCAAAGTTTCTTTACTTAACAAGTTCGACTGTATCCAGATAATGTGAAGCAGAAACTGCAAGTCTAGAAGGAAATATATTGAACCTGCAAAGTGTAAGATTTGCTGTAGTTTAGTCTAAAAGACCCATAATTGTACAAGTTCTGTTCTCTGTCCAAGAGCAGTGATGCTGTTACTGTCCGTCCAGCAGTAGTATGTGTTCCAACAGTCTCTTTCCTTCTCTGATTTACAGCGCTCCAGGTTTAGAGAGTGGGTGTGGGAAAGGTCCTCTTTCTGTATGATCATCCCAAGTTTTTGTACTGATGCTGCTGGTGTTTTTTTTTTTTTTTTACTCTGTAGTGCACTGGTCCCTGCTGTCCATGCCCCAGTGTATAGGCTTTGACCCCCAAAGCACGCGTATGATTGTCTAATACTGGATTGGCTCATTTAACTTACTTATATAGGTCCATAGTACATGGTAAAAGAGGTACCGAAGACGCTGGTGGACTGCATTACTTAATTGTGCCACCACAGCATTGACCTGGTCAAAATGTGACTCTAGGCCTGCCACTGCAGGCTCGTGTGGCAGCTTTAAACCTGCCAACTCAACATGGCAAAACAAATCTTTCTGCCAGATTAAAACCTTACTTTTTAATATTCATAAGTCGTCCCAACAGAAGGCCTTGGTAGCCCCCCAGACAGTGTGCTTAATATTAACAAACATTGGCAAAGACAATAGGTCTATGCAAGATCTATTGGCTTTGTCAGTGTTTTTAGCCATGTTGTAAATGCCTGAAAGTAAAGATAAAAAGCTTTATGGCACAGAGTTGACAGCGTTATAGCATTTCTTATATTTGCAGCTTTGCTGCACTGGCGCCAGCGCTGCTGTATAATCTGTACTACAACGTCCATGTAGATCTGTGGTCTGGGGGACGCAAGCTCAGTCCTGAACTTTGCATACGGCTCCCTGTTCAAAATGGGCAAGTATTTATTTACAAGTTAATCGATGTGAAAGAAAGCAGGTAACTAGGGTGTCTTTCACAGTTAAATTTTGGGTCACCTTAATCTTTAAATACATTCTGCAACAAATGTGTAAATATGAAAAAGTCTCTTCAAAAATTCAAAAAATGTATTTTATTCACATGCAGAATTAATTGTTTCATCTTAGTAGTACATCAGATACATTAGTGCAAGTATTTGTTTTTTAAAGGAATAGTTTTCAAACATGAATTTCAAAATACTCATGCTGCCACCCACCCTGACAATGCCCATAATGAACTAAGAGGCAAGTCAGTTACATGCTATTCTAAATGGACAACATTTTAGTTAAATGTGGAGAGGTTCAGCGCACATCATGTAGGTATGTATTTCAAGATCGTATTATATGTAAGAATAAAGAAGTCATTGGCTAAGCCCATAGGTTTCACCTATGTGAAATCTTTTGCCTTTGTCAATGTTGTATATTTTGCAGCTGACTATAATAAAGATGTGAAGTAACAGAAAGAACTGCTGACTTGGGGAACTGGGTTCAAGTCTTGGTATCGGCTCAACAGCCCGTCATCCTGGCCAAATCATGTAATTTTCCCATTCCCATAAAGGAAGTGTCTTTGAGCAATATAACTTGTGCTCTTATAAATCGCTGAAATACTTTATACAACTTTTAAGTGCTTTTTATAAATGCATCCGGTACTGTGAAAAAAGGTGATCCTTACACTTTAACGGTGTGCTAGTGTCTTAGGTGAGGAGAAGGGGAAACCTGTGACGGTAGAGAGGAAGGGTCCGGTAATGCAGCGGTGGAAGAGGCAACGCTTGCAGTGTGCCACAGGGCGCATTGGGATGGCAGACCATCGCCAGGGAGCAGAGAATATAGCTGGTTCAGAGTTGTGATTAATAGTAAAATATTGCAATAATCTGTTTTCAGTGGGTTTCCTAGACCTTTTGGCCCGGATGCCGATGCTCCTGCGGCACCATTCAAATCATGACCCTAGTGCCTGCAAAGTGACTCCACTTGTGACTGCTTGTTTAGTTGTGAAATATAGCAATAATCAGTGTCCCGAGCCGCTGCACCTGCTGCATGCACCATTCAAATCATGGCCCTAGTGCTTGCAGAGTAACTGCACTTGTGACTTCTTGTTTAGTAGCAAAATATAGCAATAATTGGTGTTCAGTGGGTTTCCTGCAGCACCATTCAAATCATGACTCGAGTGCCTGCAAGGACATTTTTTATATTAATTTATTTGTGTTCCCAAAACTGCACAGTTGCAGACCGAATACATAATTATTGCCTAGCTAAACATAAACACTAAAGCTTTCATAAAAAGTGCCTTTAAACTTATCCAATTCTCTTAAAACAAGTTGCAACAGATGTCTGATATGTAAAGCATATGCTTTATTTATGAGTGAAAACCAAGTATTGTTAAATTGTGTAACAATGTTGCTAGCTCTCACCTGTGAAAAGTTCTTATCCTGTGCTTAACAGTAAATGGGCATAAACAATGTAAATTGCCCAAGATCACCATACGTTAGGCTGAAGCTGAGACTGAAATGCAGTTTTGTACTTGGTTCCCAGAAAGGCAGTTTCACAAATTAAATGGACTCACCAAAGAAGAGGAATTTTGCAACAAACATGTTAAATATGAAAGTCTCTGTAAAATTTACACAAGTGTATTTCTTTCACATGCAGAGCTGTTTCATCTTAGTAGTACTAGTACATCGGACTAAATCAGTGCAGTTTGCAAGTGCTCTCCTGAACTTTGCACACGGCCTCCAGTTGAAACCAGTCAGGCATTTAATTACCAGTTAATTGATGTGAAAGAAAACAAGTAACAAATGTGTCCTGGGCTCTTAACTTTCGGGCCACCTCCGTTTGTAAAGACATTTTGTAAACGTGTTGAATATGAAAAAGTCTCTGCAAAGATTCCAAAAATGTATTTTATTCACATACAAAACGGTTTCAGCTTAGTTGTACTAGTACATCAGACTGAATCGGTGCAATTTTTTTTTTTTTTTGGGGGGGGGGGGGTAAGTAGTAGTTTTCAAACATGATTTTAGAAATGTTAATGCTTCCACACACGCTCACAAAGCCAATAGTGACCTTCATTCCCCACGAATAAAAGGCAAGTGTTTTGTGCAGCTGAAGAATAAGATGTCATTTTTGAGATGGCGGTCTAAAATAAAATCTTTAGAAAAAGCACACAAGCAGACTTTATGGAGAAAGCAGGTTGCATTCTTCTTTTCTATAAATACTTTCACTTTAAAGTCAGCCAAAAGCACAATAAACTTCAGGCTTCCTCGGTGACACAGTTTGACATTGGACCTCAGTCTTTTAATGCCCAGTAAATGCGACAAGATAAGAGCAAGATTTACAGGCCTATTTGTTACAGAAGACCAGTTTGTGGAAGAATACTGTAAACACACCTTTGGTATGGAGAGGTACAAACTCGGGCTGGGGAGCCTAAAGCAAATAAAGCCAGCAAATGGAAAGTCATAAAATGTGAGTTACATACTACAAAGCCAATGACAAGCAACAGGCTGGCAAGGAACTGTCAGAATGCATTCACTGGTCAACTTTGTGAAATTCCCCAAGATTTCTTTTGCATGCCACACAACTGCGCTGTCTGGTAGTCTACAACCTAAAAAGAAGGAAATGTTCAACATTTTTCACTGTAGCCAGACTGGTGGCCGAATTGACTAACATGGAGATTTACTAGCGACTGCGCCAATTACTAACTTCCATTTGGGATCACCAAACGTGTTACTCCAAGGTATCAGATAAACCATTACATTAAACCTGACTCATTGCTGAGATCGAATTTAAGGTGACTTTTTAAAGTCACCACTTTGTTCCCCAAACCCCCACCATCCTTTCCTGGCTATCTGTAGCAACACACTAAGAATTGTAAATCACTCCTGGGTACCGGAAACAAAGAGAATTATTGAAGGGAGGAGATGTGACCTCTTGCAGTTGGATGACTATCAGCTGGTGACCACAAATTGTCCAGCTTCAAAGAGACTACTGCCTCAGTGATGCACATAACGGTCACACCTTTGCCTGCCCTTACCTTTTTGTAGGCAGACAAGCTGGCTTCTCTTCCAGGTAGTGAAGATGTGTTGCAGGACCTGTTTTCCACGAGGAGTGGTTTATTGTGCTGGGTACACCAAAGATACGTGCCCAGGGCTCCTCACAGGGGAATAAGTCTTGCACCATCTTGAATTTGGGTAGACAAAGGTGTCCTCTGATTGTTTAGTTGCCTATTCCCCAGGAAGTGATTAAAAAGTGGGAAAGGTTGCCTCATGGGGCTGTTGCTCCCTTGGCTAGTGAGTCCTTTCTGGATCCTGAATGCCACGGTGCAAGTGTGAAGATGGCATAAAAGTGGCAGGCCAGACCCACAGTCTTCACATTCTACTGCATTTCTACATTTCCTGCTGCACTCTGGACCCAGGAAAGAGGCTGCATCAAAGACTTGACTGCACCTGCTGAACCGAGGGATTATCTAAGAGGACTGTGCCTGCTGTGCCCACTTGTGGAAAAGAGCTCCACTTGTGCCACGGCTGACAAAGTGACTCCAAGGGCTGGTTGGCTAGCCTCCTGTTAAGCTTTATGATCACCAAAACCTAAGGAAACCTGCACTCTTGGCAAGCCCAGCTGCCCAGAAATGCATGCCTATTGCTTGATGCCGTAGTGCCTACTCAGTAACCAAATCCTGATCTTCCTGAGGTGTCCCCAAGTCTGTGGGGCCCGTACCCAAAGTTGAAGTGGACCCTGGTCCCCAGAAAGTAAAGAATTGCTTACCTGTAAACCATCACTAGACCTGCTGTAACCGGGAGACCAGTTGACCAGTGGCGACTGAACTGCCACTGGACTCCCTCAGGACATTATGGGAGATAGAGTACTGAGGCGAGAGATGACCCCTGAAGTTCATGGACCCCAGGACGGCCCCACAAAAAATCACTGTGTCTCTTCTATGTCTTAAGCATCCTGCATTCCCAGCATCAATACCATTTCTTGGCTGGGCTGCTTTAAAGTAGAAAAAGACACTGAGGACCCTTAAACTGCTGCATGCGACAGGTAAACGTCCCCCTGAACCTAAGTGGTCACTGCAACTAGCCCTCACCCCATTGCATCCCCTCCAAGTTAAGAAAGGTAGCAAAACTAGCCAGTTGGGTAAGAACTATTCAGCCGATTACAATTTGTTTCATGTTTACAAGAATAATTTACTTAGTAAAATCATATCTCTGCTTTCCCTTAGTAGATTTTTTTTTTTTGTTTTGGTGTCTTTTTGAAGGTAAAAATACACCCCATATTAATAAATTGGCCTCTGATTTTTATTGTGTTGTGTTTCTTATTGACTATTTTTGTCCTACTAAATGCTTCACACTTGTTCTTTTGATTACGCCTGACTTCTCTGTGCAGCAAGTACCCAGGGCTGAGCTAAGGGTTTTATAAAATAAATCTAACTGAATTGTGACATTGTGTGGTGAGGTCTCCTAACCATACCACCTAATAATCCACTTTTCTACAGTGAGTTTTTTACAAAATGAGTTCCGACAAGGCAGAGCTGACAATTAATCTGTTACCCTTTGCAGTCTCTAAAAGAACTAGAATACATGTGTTTGAGCTGGTGCTTATGCAGGGATATAATTTTTTTAATTCACTGACACTCAGAATAGAAGCATAAACTACAGTGAATATTAAAATAGAAATTAGCAATTGACATGAAAGGGAATGCAGCTGACTTATTTTTAGGGCATTTTCACATGTCCTTCACACTTGCTGGAGTTAATTTTAAACATACATCCAAAGTACAGAGATTGTATTCTCTGTTTACTTTAGTCTTTAGGTCGATGAATGCCACTTGTCTGCTGGCTAGGTATATGAGCACATTGTGGGATATGGAGGCCATGGTGGTGTCGAATTTGCCAGACCTCCTTATGGGTCATTTTGGAGAGGTGGTAAAACATTCCCAAGACTCTGCCAGACGGAGCATAATTGCAGGTTTGTGTACAGAAGATTCTTGAAGCAGGGCCCTGGGTTTGTCGTTCACTTTGTGGAAGCATGCATAAATGTAATTGACTGAGTTCTCCAGTGATGATACTAGGCCAAATCAGCCTAGGAAAGATACGAAGTAGGAGGAGTGACCGAGCCTTATCATTGGGCCTTTCATGGCTTCTGGGTGAGCTTTTCACTTTGCCAGCGTCCGCCTTTCCAGCTAGTGTGACAACTGAATCAACTTCTGCTGCAGTGCACAGTAGCAAATGTAAAAGAAAGGGATTGCTGGCTCAGCTGCTTTCCTCCTTCTTGTCCTCCCTAAAGGAGCACATGTGGCTGGTTGGAGGGGAGGGTGCCTTCCTTTCAGAAGGGATGGAAGGCCATAACTTTAGACCAGTGGCTCTTGCTGTAAACAGAAAGGAGATATGACTTCCTCTTCTAGCAGGCTTTTTCCCATATCCTACTGCTTAGTCCAGTCAATCAGAGGATCATTTACAGATACTCCAGCAGGGCGTGAATCTCCCACTGCAGAATAGAATAGTGGAGTTGGTCCCAGAGCTTGGGCAGGGGTGCTGTTCTCAGTTCTTCCACATCGCCAACGAGGACGGCAGTCTGAGTCCAGTTCCAGATCCCCAGCTTTGGAGGAGGAGTTTGAGTGGTGGTGATGGTGGAGATGTCTGAGATACAGAGATGGTAACTTGAGTATTTCCACTTGTAGTGAGGAAAACCTGGTTGGAGACTGAGCTAGAAGATAACTTCCATACCTTTTTATCTTCCTGTGTCACTTTTCAGATTCTGTGTAGAAACTGTAGATTCTGTCAAATTCAGTGTTGAGTTGTGCTTAGACATAGATTCCCTCTATGTGTAATCACCCTTCGACCACAAACCAACCTATGAAGGCGAACATGTTGGTAACAATACCTTGCCTCAACGTAGAGGATGAGACTACTCTTTTTTTTCCTTGTAGTGTGTGTCTGCTTGAAGTAATTCTTGGAGATAGCAGTAGGGATACTGGTGAACGTGTCATGAGGTTATTGTAGTAAGCTTTTATTAGCATGTTATTTTAGCTTCGGGCCTGCAGCTTGCACCCTTTAGCCAAATAATGTATTTTATCTGTTTTTTATTTTCTGAGAAGTTTCTGTCTGCTATGATGTTTTATTTCTTTCATGTTTGGTCGTCTGGACTCCTCCTTGCACACATCCCACACACTGAAAACCAAATCTGGTAGTCAAGCCTTCTCTTACATCACTCCTAATGCGTGGAACGACTTGCTACACGTAAGAGCCTCCTCCTCACTTCTTGAAATCCGTAAGAAGCGGAAGAACTGGCTTTTCAAGTTGTCCCACCAGGCCATAAGTTTGGCTAAGATCACACCTGCCCAGCACCAGGATACTTTTTTGGGTGATAGTGCGGCTTTTCAAGTTGTCCCACCAGGCCATAAGTTTGGCTAAGATCACACCTGCCCAGCACCAGGATACTTTTTTGGGTGATAGTGCGCTCTGTAGATCTACATAACATAAGAGGAGTCCTATAGTGGCTCTACAGATCAACATAACAGAGGAGTCCATCTCCCAGACTCTTATCATTGTCTCAACTGAAGGAAGGGTCATGCCATTGCTCCTTTATCTACTAGCCCAATAATTTGTTCGAAAGATGGGTGTGCATTTCAGTAACCTTAATAAAGGCCGCAGATGAAAGCCTTTGCTGAAAAGACATGACAGATCTCTTTTGGACTCCCTGCATGGATAAGAGAATGAGCTTCCTAGAGAAAGCAAAAGTATTTTAGGGACATTATCTCTGAGGAGATAGTGGTTTTTAAACACATAGTAAGTACAACTGTAGGCTCTTCTGATCTAGTGACACATGGTCATTGTCATGAACTGACGTTGAGGCCTTTTGTCCTGGCTACTTCTGACTGGTTTGAAGCTTGAGGCTCAACTGAGATTTCCCACCCTCCCCTCTTCACACAACACCCTCTTGGCTTCATAGACAAAAGAAGAAAAGATAGAATGAGGTCTGAAATTGAGGTTTTAAAAGTGGTTGGTCTAGAAAGGATGTAAGTTTAGAAAGTGCCATGACCTATGACTGCCATTATTAACAGAGCGTTCAAACCCCTGTATCCTCATTCACACCACCGAAAAAGCCAGCAGTATCAGCAACAACACCAACCAACAGAAAAAGGAAGTCCTCAAACTGAAAAGAGGCCCTCCTAGAGGGAAAGGGTGACTTCTCTCTTCCCATTCCTAAGTGGAACACTTGGGTAGAGGGAAGCATTATGAAACATCTTCATTAATGGCAAAGGATCACAAAAGACAGATTCTTATTTGTGTGTAAAATAGCCATTGAGTGAAGCTTAAAGTTCTTCCACCAGAAATGCCTCAAATAGTCAAATTGCTACCATACAGCAGGAGGTGAACATTCTGCTACACAGCCAGGCTGTGGTAAAGATTCCTAATCTCTAAAAAGTATAGTAATGTATTTCTGTTAACTTTTTAGTTTGAAAGAATTCAAAAGTCAACCTTACATCAGCGACCAAATGGGCTGAAAAAGAGAAACTCCAAATGTCCGCTCTCCACCAGATCTGTCCTCAACTCCATTGAGGACTATGGATGTGCACATTGATCTTCAGTACACATTTTCACATTCTAATTGCTGTGAAACGCGAAACATTGAATGTTACTGTAGTTTATGGTGTGCAGCATACATTCTCAATAAATTGCCCTACCATTTGGTCTAAAATCTGCTCAGAATCTTTTCAAGTTGCATGGCAGCACACTTCGAACAAAGAGAATCTTCATGTATCCCTAGTTTCATTTATGATCAATACTTCCATCTAGAGATTCCTCACCCGTAGAATAATCCCAATCGTTCACTGGATTTGTAAACTTCAAATCTCTGAATCCACCGGTAGGGAGCGAAGGCTTCATATTAACTCTGGAAGTAACATCTAATAACATCACCAAAACCATATAGTATCCACTGCTTCTTCGGCACAGATCTGGAGCTCAGACTGAAGTCTGATCAAATCTGTTCACTATGTGGGGGCAGTATTAAAATACCCAGAACACAAGAATGTTTTCTTCACAAGAGAGCTCAGCTGCGTAACACTCAGACAAATGTTATCCCTTCTGGTATCGATGCTGTCCTACATTTGTCTAGTACTATATGCTGGTCTTTCCAGGATAACTCTCCAACTCTGCCTGTAGCAGTGGTTCTAGTCCTTTGGCAAGTGGGAAGGTACATTGATGTTCCTTACAGTAAGGATCCAGACTTTCTTGCGGTGTTCCTTTCCACCAGACTGTTGCTACCCAGATGATGACAGATGCTTCTGTTTTGCACTGTGGGAATCCATGTGGATCACATCCAGATTCAGGGTGTGTGGTCTTAGAAAGATGTCTTACCACACAAACTATCTAGACCTGAACTAGTCCATCTTGCTAGAAAGTTATTTCTTACAGCTTTCTATTTTTCAGTTCAACACTACAGTAACGATTTACTTCCTAAATGGTTAAGCACCAGTAAAGAGTTCTGTTTCTAGAGGCCATAAAAACGTGAAAGTGGTTGTAGCTTGAAACTTTTAAATCAACTTGATCCATCTTGCAGTTCTGCCAAAGGCAGAGGTGGATACACTAGTAGGGTCTTTCAGGAAATTTATGAGTAGGCTCTGTTGCAGTTCTTCATTTAATTAATTTTGCATCTGGCGTCTTTGCAGATGTCAAACAAGAAATACCTCGACTTTGCATCCAGGAATAGTATTTTTAATAGACTGGTCAATACCATTTTGATAGAATGGTCATGGACGTTTTTTTTTTTTTTTTTTTTTTTTTTAGTAATTTTGAAGCAGTTCCTCTGATTCCTTCTGTGACCCCCAAGCTAATTTGCTCCAGGACCAGAATGATCCTCTTTGCTCAAGAATTATCTGGGCAGTGGAGCTTCACATACCTAAATCTGCAGTCAGAACAACCATGCAGGAGGCCAGCATACTGCCCAGATCTTCCTCAAATATCCAAAGGCTATATTCTACATCACAGCCCACCATTAATGAGCATGGCAGATTGGCTGCTGAACTCTGTCAATACTGACATTTAAATCTCCCACAAGACTGTCTGAATATTCTAAGAGAAACCTTTGCTTTGGAAGAGGTTCTGAATCTGGTGCATTCAAAAACTTATAGAGCCAACCAAGTCTCAAGAAGAACCAGTACTGTCTTATCTGCTGTACTTGGCCATTTTGGGGTTGAGTTTTCATCCATGAAGGTGCATCTTATAGCAGTTATTGCTCATAGGACATATAATTCACAAAGCAGAGTCCCAGTCATTAAGGACTTTCTTGAAGGAATTTTAAAGGAATTTGTCCTGTCAGTTGATCCTCCCCTCCTAGTAATTCCTGAACGTCCATTGAAACTAATGGGTCCCTGCTTGTCTTGACTCCCTTGTGAAGCAGCTTTCCTGATGGTGAGCACGTCTGCATCTAAGTTCTATGCTGCGATGTAACCTATAATGTCCACCAAAAAGATAAAGTGGTCATGAAGAATCCGGTTTTCTTCCTATGGTTATTTCAGAATTCCATTTCTCTTCCAACCATCTGTACAATCCTCCTCCTCTGTCAGAGAGGTCTTTGAACATGCAAGAAGATAGAACCCTTGTAACCAAACCATTGTTTGTAAATTGAGCCTCTTCATTGAGGTTTATCAAAAAGCAATCAATTTCCAGCAGCACTATATAGTTTACTGATTTATCAGAAAGCCAATAAGATAATTACTTGGTAGACTCACAGCTCATTCGATAGGAGTCAAAACTACTACTACTACTACTACTACTGCTTAATTAAGCAACATCCTGATAGAAATCTGTAACACAGGTGCGTGGACATCAGTCAGTACATTCACGAGGCAATGCTATCTTGAATTTGTTTCTAGAGTGAACTCGGAAGTGTGTCAACCCTCGCTGAGCGACCCTATTGGATAGAGCATGTGGTTTTTCAGCTGCCTGTTTTTGTCCTCGATTTCTTTTAAGGGATGTGTTTTTTGCTCTTCTTTGCTTTTTGACTATTAACTTCAGTCCCCTAAAGGAGAAGAAAACTTTATTTATCTCTAATTATTATTCTCCTTCAGCAGAAACCTCAATTGAATTCCTTGGCGTCTTTGCCCCCACAGTGCTAGAAGAGGGACTCTGATTGCCTCTTTGGCAAAAAATTCTTAAGTCTCAGTACAAAAGAACTGATCAGCTGCCACTGACAAGACATGATGCAATACTGATGATGTGTGATTTCATAAAGGGGCAGTGCCAGTTTTCCTAGGTGTTAACGGCTACTTTACACTTCCTTCCTCTTATTTTTCATTTGAGCAAGGTTTGTGAAAGAGTTTATCTTGTCACCTTTATTCTATTAGTGAAGATTATATAATTTGAATCATTTTTGTTTTTTAAAAAGAAGAGCAGATTTGGATAGTACAGTCTAAAAGTGTTGTGGATTCCCCCACATGGGCAAGACTATTCAGTACTTCAGATTATCAGTGGTGATTTCCCTGAAAGAAATTAGGATTTACAGATAAGTAACCTTTCTTTACTGCCCCTGTTGTTTTATAAGTTAGAATATGGTCCGAAGCAGCCCCTCTGCTTTTTAAAACTGAGCCTACTGGCAAAGGAACAGTGATGTTCATGGTCTCCTAACTGAGGGAAACAATGACATTGTATGCAAACTAGATTATTGCTCTGTTGGGGTGGCGTGGGGTGAGGCAGGTTAAAGTTAAATTAAATGATACCCATTTTTTATTGCCATGAGTTTCCCTTATTTATCAATGTCCTTGCTTGTTGTAGGCGAGTGTATGGGTCATTAAACTTAATTTAAAAAAAATAGTTGTTTCATAAAATTCAGCCCAAAGGATCTACGATGTGTAGATTAATACTAATGTGTTTTTCATCTTTTGTATTTCAGAGCAACCTCTCGAAGCAAGAAAAGGTATGTCTGAAAAGCACAGATGGTTCTTAGTAATGTTTGAAACAGTAGCAAGTGTCAATTGCAGGTTGGTTACTCATGAAGGTTCTCCTATCATAAGTCTGTATGCAAGAAAGAAACTATAAACTTGATTACGTATTGGATGGATATGTTCCTCACTCTGCAGCATGTTCTGCTGCAGATCACATGCTGTGCACACTCCTCCCATCTACTGTGGCGCTCAGGTGTTACAATATGTTTTTCTCTGACAAGATTTGGTTTCGAGGTGACTTAGACCTCTCTGAAATGCATAATAATGCACCAGGGCACAGACTCTACCTTTCAATGTGTTTTTCTGCTATCTGATTCAAGCGTGGTTTTGAGTGCTCCATAATTTATTAGGCACCAAGTTCAGATTTTGCAGCTTGAGCTCGGTGCACAGTGATTTTTTAATACATCTCTCAACCGTTGACTGCTCTGGAACCAAATTGTCTGACAAGCCTAGTTCTAGGTGAATAAGAATGATTCATTTGAAGGTGGGAGGGTATGGGGGAAAACACCCTTTAATTGTTGTCTCTTTTGGTAATATAAAATTTGCAGGGTTGGGCCAGCATTGGGTCTACAACCTCTGTCCAGCTACCATAAGAAGAGTGCTTGTTGAACATGTAACACTATATTGCAAAATTACAGTTTGACACTGACTGGAGAAATTCAGCGATGCTGCACCAGGACGCTACAGAGTCTGTCTGCCGTGGTTGCCAAAACATCAATGGAGTCCACTTTGATGACAAGGGGTGGTGACACCTCCAGTAGCCCAGTAGTCTACACATCATGTGGTCAAGTTGAAGCAGAAATTCATCACAGTGTCCCTTTAGGTTTAGATGAGGAAGGACGTCTTCCTCACTTACACACTTAGCAAAAGCGCAACAAGATTTCTGCTCATGCTGAGGACCAAGCTGAAGTGCTTTATGAAAAATTACAAAGACCTTGTCGAGACCAGAGCTGTCACTCCCATGCATCGAAATTTGTTTTCCTTTGTTTCTACGTGGACACATCTCCCAAGGTTTACTGGTCCTCAACACTGCACATGAGTGTCTTTATGCAGGACACAGGGAACACTTCCCCTCCTGACAAGGTGAGCCAGAGAATAGACGCTGTGGGAAAGCGTGAAGTGTTGTTGGCATCCACCTAATGGTGTATTGGCAATTTATGATGTGCATCAGTGAGAAGAGAGAGGTGTTGTGCATGCCCCACCATGAGTCACATAATTGAAGTGCAAAAGAAGTTGCCCACACAGGAAAAATAATCCAGTGAAAACATTTGGTGTGCACTGGTTGCAGTTGAGACAGCCTCCAGAGAAGCAAACACCATCTTTCTTCTGCATCACCATGCTTGGTTTAGAGTGTTGGGCTTCTGACCTGTTTTCCAACAACACGTCATAGGACTGCCAGTTTACGATTAACCAAACCCCGGGTCTCGGGTGGATGGGATGTTGGAGAAGACTATTACAGACTTGGCAAAAGCTATGGAAGGCTGCAAAATCTAGTTACTGTAGACCCCAAACGTGCTGCATCCGAAGCAGCATCTGTGGCTCCTGGTACTTACTGCAAGCTGCAGCAGTCCTTTCCTGGAGGACAGCAGTCAATCAAGCAAGTACGATGGTTCCCGAGTATTATCTGGTGCACACAACCAAGTCTCAATAGGATATTCCTCAGTGAAATTTTGACAGAAAGGTGCTCAAGGAAGGATGTGTCGCCACCTAGACAGGTCTCAACTGGTCTAAACATGACAAGTTGCCTCTGAGCACTCCAAGAAAATAAAGAAGGCCAAGATCTTAGTATAATCTTCTTATAATTTAATCACTGATTTCTGTGATGTTCTTTTCTCTGTTCACAACATCTTCACAATTCTAGCCAATGTGTGCTTCGTAGTTGGATCAATATCCCATTGACTTCTTCAGGACTAGACTAAGTATAGCATTATAGCACAGGCAAATAATAAATTCATAAACCTTCACCAAGGTCACACCAATCTTGTGAGTGTTTAGAAGAGGAGTTGTTGGTTAAAAGTTAAAATGTTGAAATCTGCACATGCACAGTGTAAGAATTTGTATTGATATTTGCCATTGTAGCAAAACCAAATTAGGTACATCAAAACACCTTGTGATAAAATAAGCAGTTAGCTCCCATATTCCTAGTTAGTTAAATAAAAGTAATGTCATGTGAGTGCATGAAAAACAAAATTGAAAGTGTTGGTCAAGTCGAAGTTCAGAGACGTGCATAAACAGCTCACCTATTATTGCTAAAGTCTTGAGTTTTAACTCCTCAGTATGGTAGATAATGATAACCATTCAACTCGCTGTCTGAAATTTAGAGTGAAAACTGACATCCGGTCATTTAGCCCTGTATATCAGGAATCCAAAATAACAAAATATTCTAAACACAACGTTGAATCACAGGGACTAAACCAATCACATTTGGCTAAAGGACATAATTAGTGCACCGTCACTCAATGCCAGGAAGGTTCTAGAAGAGAGCACTCCCCGTTATAATATACCAATGTGTGGTCAATATGTATAGTTCACAATATCAGTATGTGACACACATTTGGATCAGAAGGCACTAGGAGTAAGTAAAATAAAGTCCACTAGTGGTAGTTATTCTTGTGACAAGGCCAGAGGTCCCCAGAAAAAGAGGCACCTCTACCAGCAAGCAGTGACTTGCATCTTGTTCCTCATGATTATCCAACACTGTCAGGGGGCATCTGCAATTAAGACTGACCCAGTGACCGGGTATAACCTTTGTTCAATGGATGCTTTCCAACATCCTATTACTCCTTCTCTAAAGACCTTACTTCCAAAAAGTGCTTCACAATATCTGCCCTTGACGACAAAGGTGAGGAAACATTCGTTAAAATTCATAAAGAAATCCTCATCGGCAAAGGCACAGTCGACGACACTTTAGTCGACAACTGCATCCACAGTAACGACGACAGCCACTTTACCCTTACCGCAGTAGTGTTTCCCATAATACTCTCTTCCTCGCCACTATCGTCAACAATCATCTCTGCAAAAATCTTTAAAAACACACAATCGATTGCTAGCCTTCTGGACTCTCCGTCAACAGCAAAATCTCTGACTATGCAAATCTAGTTCACGTACTACCAATGATGACAGTACCGCCGACGATGGACTCATCAACAGTGATCCAGTCGACGACGGGCATACTGTCAATGATAAACCCATTGCAATGCCCTCATCGACGATGACACCAGCAACGACCACGTCGACATCACTCCTAATACCGACGACAACATAGTTACCGTCGATGATGCTGACAGCTGTGTCTTAACCGTTGATGAAGACACCTGCAGGTAAACAGGAAAACATATTTCCTCCATTAAATTCAGTTCCACTATAGGGAAATGCATCTGCATCAACAATTTTGCCAATACATACCTCTCCCAGCAAGGTACTACAAAATCCACCTACACAACACCTGGATGAGGATGATGATCACTCTGAGGATGAAGGTCCTTTTGGGATATCTAGAGGCCCATCCCAACTGCATCTATAATGCCAAGACTTTGACGAGGATGGCGACGAGGAACAGTATCCGGATGAGTACTACTCTGCGAGGGAGCACGCAGAGCCTTACCAGCCACAATATCTCCCTACCCCTCTATTCCAATGTCACTGGTAACAGACCTGCAAAATATACTACATGATTATTATCGGAGATTTCCACCTTCAGCTTCTGCAACACCAATGACACAAACACCTAGACTGCTGCAAATGCCACAAACCCCTGCATCAGTACTGTCAAGGGTTATGGATGCGCCTGCCGCCTCTGTACCGGAAGTAGCACCCCACTTAGGCCAGCCTCCAAAGGAAGATCCTCATTCTACAAATGAAGACAGGAGGGAAAAATACGGTATACTACGTCACAGCCAAGTGAATGGGAGGATTATACAATCCCCACTCCCTTTCCACCTGTAGCGGCACCAGTAGATTCTCCACCAGAAGATATTGGCAGATTTCATAATTTGATTAAAAAAGCAGGCAAGCGTTTTGAACTCCCTCTGCTTACTAAGGAAACCAACTGGTTTTTTTTATGATTTCAAAGAACCAGCTAAGAAGTCGGTAAAGGCTTTCCCAATTATAGATTTCATATGGCAGGAGGGACTTAAAGCCATGAAAAACCCAGCTATGATATCCACACAGATACCACGTTGGGAGAAAAAATATAAAGCTCCTGTGGGTTCCCCAACTTGTTTGATTGGAAACCCAAAACCAGACTCCGTGGTGTTACAAGTGGTGCAATGTTGCACGAAAATCCCCAACACACCAATTTCTTCTCCCGATAGGGATGAGCCTAAGCTAGACATTATAGGGGAAAAAAAAATCTCCACTGTGGCAGCCACAAAGGTAAGAGCATCAAATTCTCTGGCAATATTGGGCCGTTACGACCGCTAGATGTGGTCCGATATATCCAGATATATAGACCTGATACCAGTTGGAAACTAGGAAAATGTTCCAGGAGGGGGAATGAATCTCAGCAGAAATTATTGATTGTGCTATTGATGTTTCAACAACAGGATTCAGGCAACTGGCGGGTGCGGCAGTTCTCCACAGACAGGGATGGTTAAAATGCACCTCATTCCGGCCAGAGATACAGAGTAAAGTACTGGACATGCCATTCAACTGTGTCGCCCTTTGGCAAACACATGGATGATGCCTTACAGTCAGGACAGGCATGGTGAAATACGTTGGAACACGATAGAAAGCAGCCCTTCGGTGGGGAGGGGGTAGGTTGGGTAGGGTAAGAGGATCTTATTCCTTTCGAGGTGGCTGTCAACCCTACAGACAGCAATTTAAATCAGGCCAGACATCCTATTGCCCCCAATATGCACAGCAACAGCCACACTATAGACTACCACCAGCAGTGGCATATAAACATTCCACAAGAGGAGAACTTTCTGCCTGTGACAGATACAAGCTGGAAACAATGACCTAGCAAAGGTAACCACTACCCTCCCCTCTCCAACAACCAAAATTGGAGGCCGCATAGCAAACCATTTCCATCAATGGTCCAAAATAACATTTGACAAGTGGGTCAAACACCACCCCGGTTAACACAACTCAAGGAGGTATCCAGCATGCTAAAAAAAAAGGAGCAATAGAAGTCGAACACCATTTCAGAAGGGAATGTGGTTCTACTCCCGTTTCTTTCTAGTAAGGAAACCATCGAGCATTTGTGTCCCATTATGATTTGCAAACATTGAACACATTTCGAAATAAACAATAATTTTAAAATGGTAACGCTTCAAAATATATTGCATCTCTTGAATGCTGGAGATCATATGACATTGCTGGACCTCCAAGATGCATATTTCTGGTACCCAGCTACAATTTAAGGTCCTGCCATTTGGACTGAAGTCAGCGCCAAGAATATTTACCAAGATGCTGGCCCCAGTGGCGTCTCATCTCAGACAACAAAGAATCCAAAGCTTTCCATACCTAGACGACTGGCTTATAAAGGCCTCAACACACCAACAAGCAGCAACGGACACATCCATCTGCCTCTCGCTATTCGAAAACCTGGACCTCATGCTCAATTATCAGAAATCACATTTCCACATCACAACAAAACTGATGTTCTTCAGGACTGTTCTCGATGCAATTCAAAACAAAGCATTTCTCTCCGAGGACAGACAGCTGAAGATTTGTCAGCTAGCTCACAGGCTGTCTACAAGAAAGTACATTTCATTATGGACCTACAAGTCATTCATGGGAATGATTTCCTCCTGCATTCCTCTTGTCCAAAATTGCCATCTACAGATGTGTCCACTTCAAGAGGAACTAGACAAACAGTGGCTCCAAGCGCACGGTTCCTTTGAGGATCTCATTCTCATAACATCAGGAATTAAAACAGCCATGTCTCAGTGAACAATACAATCAAATCTATCCAAGGTGCTTTCGCATCTGCAACAAATTCCCAACTTTATCATAACAGACGCTTCCCTGGACGGTTGGGGTTGCCCACGTCCAAGATCTACAAATCAGTGGAAAGTGGAGTCCAACAGAAATGAAGCTTCACATCAGTCACTTAGAGCTAAGAGCTATCAAACTAGCACAAAAGTTTTTTTTTACTCAAGATAACAGCAATCAGCAGGCTTCATATGAACAGACGATACCACAAGTATGTTCTATCTCAACAAACTGGGAGGAAGAAGATCTCATCAGGCACAGCTCTTTCGGATTTGGGCTCTACAAAATAAAATTTCTCCGAAAGCAGAACATGTTCCGGAAGTGTCCAACCTACTAGCAGACTGACTAAGCAAAACAAGCATTCCGTATCATGAATGGGAACTAGACCAAAAGGTTCTCGATGGACTCTTCCAGAGATGGGGCAGGCCGAACTTAGATCTTTTTGCCACTGAGAACAAGAAGTGCCTATTCTATGCAAGCTGGCATCCCCAAAAAGGATCATGGGGGGAATGCATTTTCGATGAAATGGTCAAGAATTTATGCTTGCGCTTCTTCTCCCCTAATTATCTTTATCCCCAAGATGCTCAACAAAGTGAAGACAGAATGATGCTGCCTCACCCACATAGCACCCAGATGACTCCAGAAAATTCCGGTTCACAGAACTCCTATTAGAATAACCACATGTCCAACTCAAACAGTCACCAGCTTTACTGACCATGAACCCGGGACAGGTCAGGAATCCGGACCCTACACCCCTACACTTATCGGCCTGGCTCCTGAATTCAATGAATTCTCCAACGTAGACATTTCGCCAGAATGCAGAGAAATACTTGCCAAAGCGAGGGAGGATGCAACCAACAAAACTTATAAGTTTAAGTGGAAACTTTTCTGCCTGTGGTGTGTACATTCAAAGATCCACCATCTCATATTGCAGCTGGGACACATTACCCCATATCTGCTCCACCTGGCTAAATCCAGATTATCTCATTCATCCATAAGAGTACATCTGGTGGTAATTCCCAGGTTCAGGCGTTCTCAGGGTGGGCCTTTGTTCCTCAAGGGCATCTTTAGAGTCCCCCCCCCCCCCCCCCCCCCCCCCCCCCCCCCCCCCTCTGTACGATAGCCTCAACCCTTGTGGTACCTGAATGTAGTATTAGGACAGCTCAAGAAATAAAATTTTGAGCCCATTCACAAATCAAAGTTAAAGTACCTTACTTGGAAAACATCGCTCTTCACATTTGCCAAAAGAGTAAGTGATGGTAAAGGCAAGAATGTCAAAGACCCTTTTCTTCAGTTCACATTGAACAGCGTTCTACTTCGAACAAATTCTAAGTTTATCCTGAAGGTTCCATCAGACTCATCTTTACGAACCAGTGGTCCTGGGAACATTCTTTTCAAATCTGCAAACAGCCACAGAAAAATCACTACATTCTCTGGATGTCAAAAGATGTCTGCAATTCAGCCTACACAGAACACATCCGATTCACAAAGCAGACCAACTGTTTGTAGCATATGGTGGTGTCAGGAAAGGTTTTCCAGTATCCAACAGACCATTGCCAGAGGGATTTGTCTAACTGTACAATTTTGTCACTTGCAAGCTGGGAAGCCGTTGAGGGACAGGGCTGTTTCTGCATCTACAGCTCTTTCTGCTGGAGTGCCTATCCAGCATATCTGCCGAGAAGCAACGTGGACTAGCAGACACACGTTTACGAAGCATTATTGCCTGGATGAGACACATAAGACTGATACGGCGGTCAGACATGGCGTGCTAAAACATCTATTTCATTAGGGTGAACCTCTTCCATTTCTTCCCACCATCCGCTAAATGTATGCTGACATGACATGCTTATTATTATGATTATTATTATTATTATTATGAGTTTTGCTCACTGTTCTGATTCAAATGTGTGAATCTATGAAAGATCCAATACTGGAGAAGAAAATTGGTTTCTTACCTGTAACTGTGGTTCTCCAGTATTGTATATTTCATAGAATCACAGGCGACCCACCCTCCGGCCCATAGAGATTCTCCTCAGAAATACAAATAATTATTTCACACTCGTACTAGAAAATCTGAGGGGTTTAGCCTCTGCTGGGAGTATTCTTGCCGGTGCTGTCACCTGATTGGTTGAAGTTCAAGTTTGGTTCTTCTTCAAAAGGACACAGATAGGCTATGGCAGTGACTGTCCATTGCCATTATGGCCTTTAATAGTTTACCTACTGCTTTATTAAAAGATACCTTGGGGCTCCCACTTCGACTACAGGGATGATTCAAGCATGTGAATCTATGAATGATACCAATACTGGAGAACCACAGTTAAAGGGAAGTAACCAATTTTCTAAAAGATGTACAACAACTTTGCACATCTCAGCTGGAGTCCTTGACAAAGGCGTGTGGAAGATTAACACTCAGGTGTTCAACCATTACTTCCATCATGGGGGTACACCATCAGTTGACCTTGTTGCCACACAATAGAACCCAAAACACAAACTTTGCATCCATGTACCCTCTTCTGTGGCCCACAAACAGTTTCTTCCATTATCAGATTCTATATTTAAGCAGGGAAATGCAGCACACTCATTAATCTTTAATAACTCCCACATAGGCTTGAAAGCTGTGGTACACCGTTATTGGATGTTTCCTAGCTTCCAATGCTTAAATAATTATCCCTCTTCGAAGTGGTAGTCCCTTGCTAACGTATAGCCCTACAAGACACCAGCAGCTGAAAGGGTGACATCCACCTCATTCTACAAGGACCAGACTCCATTCAATGCAATTAAAATGTTCCTTGCCTAAACCCTCCAAGAGGTCTTCACCCATCAGGTTTCTACAGCAAGTCATATGGAAGAGAGTTCCAGAACCTTGCTATTGCTTCAAACCTGATAAGTGAGCTTTGAAACTTTTTGTTCGAGGCATCTGTGACTGTAGATACACATGTTGTGTATACTCCAGCCATCTAGTCTAGGGTCCGGATGTGTGCAAGTTGTTTTCCTTCTAAGAAGTCTTTTGAGTTGCGAGGTAGAGCAACTTCTCCCGTTAGTGGTGATGGGCATCAACTCCATTGTTAGATTGTTTTCTTTTTGCCGTCTGGTTCCGACGTGTGCTCTGATTTGAACAGCCAAGGTGCTCTTTTCGGTTCACAGTACCTTCCCTCTGTCCGTATTGCCTTCGATCGCGATCCTCTTTTCCTAGTGTGTCAACACACAAATATTTTGATCGAGCCAGATCCATATCAACTGCTGTCCCTCCTGGACCTTGCCCATCAGGGCCTACTCCCATCTCCATTGTGTCTTTCCAGAAAGCCTAGATGGAAAGGACACCCTTTCGCTGATGTCTTTGCTGCACCTTGAAATACCCTAGGACCGATCAGGTCTGCAGTTTGTTCCTGTTGCCTGAACACAGCAAAGCTGACTCTGATGCCTGCTGCGCCTTCCGCTCCAAGAAAACTCTTTGCGACTGTTGTGCAAGTCAGTTTGAGATGTCACAGGGGAGCATGGAAGAGAAACCCACGGCTATCGGCTGCACAGGTAGCTCCAGATCCGACCTGGAGAACTAGGACCTCCTACCTACTCAACACTCTTGAGTATTACACCCCTCCCCACAATACCACCCGAGCATCCTTCTGCTAAAAAGCTTGCAGCCCCTCTGGAACACCAGATATCAGCTTTTGGGCCGCCACTGCCTTTTCGGCCATATTCCGTACTGAGCGACTGCTTCAGCGGCACCGTCCAGCTTGTCTTCCGACAAGGCTTCCAAACAGAGTGCTTTGGCTCTGCCCACCCCAACACCTACCCAACCCTTGGTGTTGACCTGTCCTTCGATGTCATCTTCATGCTTCTCGCCACAGAATGGACCTTTGGCACTGAAACAAAATACTTTTTCGGATCCAAAGACTTTGAATCCGACTGCCTAGCTTGACCCCAGCACAGCAGCCAGCCCCATTCGCCATAAACTACAAGAACAGCTCGATTTGTGGTAAAAAAAAAAAAAAAAAATATTGTAACATCCCACATTATTTCCTGCCCTTCAGCCTCTACTGCCCCAACATCCAAACGGCAGTTATCATTCCAGGAAGCCTTGGCCTCTCCAGTTACTGAAACAAAGTAGATAAGGCTACCAGCCCCTTACCTCTTGCACCACCATCACCACCTCCCATTCCCCCAACTTTGCCTTTGCCCTCCTCACCTCATTTTCTAGGAGACCCACTTGACATTACACCCGAGGGTCTTCACATTCTCACACGGGTGGGTGTGGTGGGATGGAGGACATCTATGAGTCCCAAGGGTCACCCCGTGGGGGAATATCAAATGACACAGACCTGCCAGGGGAAACAGACCCTGATGTTTACACTGCCCGCCTCTCATCTCCGGATAATTCTACATATTATCAAGAAGTGCTGCCTCCTATCAGGTGGACCTTTACAAGGAGCCATTAGAGGAGGACTTCCTTTTTGAAACACTTTCCTCCCTTCCCAACTTCAGAGTACATCCCGAAGTTCAAGGGCATGCTTCATCACACTCCAGACATTTTTAATGACCCAGTTAGGGCTATGGTTATAACACCCATGGTGGACGAAAAATATAATGCCTCCCCTTCTGCTCTGATCTATATTCATGGTCCGCTTCCACCAGACTCACTAGTCATCACCTCTACCCGTGAACAAGCTAACTCCCAAGCTAGCGGAGATGCCCGCCACCAGATAAAGACAGCAAACATATTGATACAGCGGGAACAAGGATAGCAATGCAGTCAGCCAACCACTGGCGTATTACAAATTCTGTGGGCCTCCTTGCAGTGTATGACTGTACCCACAGGGACGAGATGAAGGACTTTGTCCAATACCTTCCCGAAGAGCACACAAAACAGGGCCACAAACTTGGGTCACAGGGCAAACTCATTTCAAACACATGCATACGCTGCACCCTAGATTCAGGTGACACTGCTGTTAGGGGAGTAAACACTAGCATTCTCCTCCGAAGACCTGCATGGCTCTGTATCACTGGCTTTACGCTGGAGGTTCAGCAGAATCTGCTCAACATGCCTTTTGATCGCAACCATCTTTTTGACTCCAGGGTGGACCAAACTTAAGAAAAAATAAAGAAGGCAGAGACAGCAAAAGCAATGGGGGCACTGTAAACACCAATGCCCCGTAGCTCCTTTTGCTGCCCCTCCAATTGTGGAGGTTCAAACACCACCTCCTCTAATACTTCTACCTCGTATCAGCGCACCCAGGACTAGCACTCCTCTCCCAGGTTTTGTGAGGTTCCTGTTTTGGTTATAAGACTGCATGTTTTAGGGTGGCAGCACCACTGAGTGTGGGTGACTTAGCCAGTCCTACACCACCTTGGAAGCTGTCGTCGTAACTCCTGGCTAGCCCACAGTGCCTCACCCAACCCTAGAAAGGAAAGGAAAGATGATTTGTGGCAACCTAAACCTGGCACTCTGACTGTTTTGATATTGGTGCCAAAACCTATATAAAGATACTTGTCATTGTTATTTTTGTAAATTGGTGTAGATCTCCTTCTTGAATTGTGTTTCTCTCGTAGGGGTATTTCCATGATAGTCATAAGCACTGAACAGTTCCGCGCGCCTGCGGGGACCCCGGAGCACTGATGTGAAGTATATTCTTAAGTGCAAACACCAGCCGTTTGAAGAAAAGGTCTGTCCAAAAACACTTAAGAATAACATTGTGCAGCCTATGTGAACAGCTACACAGGCCAAATTGTTGAAAAGAAAATCAATAGTAGTGTAAATTCATGTTCAAACACCTATTTATTCTAGAAATGTAATAACAAATACATTCTCATACTTTATTTACACCTCTGATGAGAATAAAACAATGCAGGGCAGTGTAGCCCATAGGCTGCCATTATACAGAATGTAAATAGAGCTGTGCCTTTAAGAAAGCAAAGTCTTCCTGTATCCCATCATGCACAGCAACAGGCAGTTGCCTCAGTTCTTTTTTCCGGCTCCTGCTGACAGGACCCTGAAGCATTGAGCTCTACCTCACAAAGTTTTTTGTGACAGAAATTCATTGAAATATCTTCTGAATTTCATTTTCACTCGACGTTTTTACCTTTGAGTGATCATTTTCTACTGATTTCTGTTAAATTCTGACAGAATTTTGAGTTTTTTTCTAGTTAGAAATGCCTTCACTTTTTGATAAATGTCCTTCTTGTGGCAGAAAGAAGGCTAAAACAGATCCACATAGGGTCTGTATAATTTGTCTTCCATCCAGCCACAAACCGGAGTCTTGTGACATTTGTAAAACCTTCTCTAGAAGAACCCTTCGTGATAGAGAGAAGATCCGACTTCAGGCGAGAGAGGACAGGAGAAAAAGTGGCCATTCCACTACAGAGCGAGGAGAAGGTCAGGCTTCTACCAGGGCTCAACCTGTTTCCTCCATGACTCCTTCCAGACCTGCTGAAAAACGACATAGATCTCCGACGATGTCGAGAGCGTCGACGTCGAAGCAGGGAACGGCGCCAACATGTTCGCCGTCGAGGAGTGGTTCGCCGGCGAGAAAAAGACATTGTTCGCCGTCGAGGCGGCGAAGACACCAGACGTCGAGAGGATCTGGGTCGCCGTCGACACGGCGAACACAGTCCACGTCAAGGAGATCCGAGTCGGGCTCGCCGTTGACACGGCGAGGGAGATCACCGTCGAGAGAGAGTGTTCGCCGTCGGAGGCGTTCACCGTCACTGCACCGACGTCGAGGGTCGTCGTCGAGAGGTTCTCAGTGGCGAGACGAGTCGACGTCTAGAGGCACTCGCCGTCACCGCAGTTCGACGTCGAGGAGTGCTTCGACGTCGAGAAGACCATCTAAGAGGCCTAGAAGGGTTTATACAACCTCGGAATCCTCGGCCTCGCTTATCCTACTTCCAGCATCGCCACAGCTCTCGCAAAGGCAGTCGCCGTTACCACAGACGCCGGTAACACCTACGGCTCCTCTTCCGGCGCCTCCTCCAGAGCCTGTTCCGAGGACTCCAACGCGATCTGCAGGGCGTTCTGGATATTCGTCGAGGCGTACATCTACCTCTAGGCACCGTCGTCAGGAATCGCATCATGGACATTCTTCCTCGTCCACACGGGACTACTCTCCAACCTTATCGGACTCACCGTCCCCAAGAGTGTCCCCCATAGATGATGTCAACACATTTCAGGAGGTCTTAGTGAGAGGGGCAACCAAGCTGAATATCCCGCTAGCAGCTCCGGCCCCATCGACATCAGTGATCTTTGAGACCTTGCATCAAAAGACATCTTCACGACCTTTACTTCCACTGGTTCCGGGTCTTATTGAGCCAGCAATGGACATTTTTCTCACGCCGGCTACAACAAAGTCTGCTCCTTCCAGACTCATTAAAAAGTACCGTCCACCAGAGCAAGATCCTCTATTCTTGAGGTCGGACCCAGTACCAGACTCGGTAGTTATAGTGGCAGCGAAGAAATCGCATTCGACGTCACCGTCTTCCTCTGCTCCTCCAGACAGAGAGCAGAAAGATCGATGCTGCAGGAAGAAAAGTATGCTCGACGGCATCCATCACCATGAAAGCAGCCAGTGCCACTGCTTTATTAGGGAGATATGATCGATCCCTCTGGGACTCTATACTGCAGTTCGCGGAGCATCTCCCTAGGGACAAAAGGGAAGATTTCCTAGAGGTCGTGAGCGAGGGAGCTATGGTTTCTAACCAGATTATAAGTGCTGCGGCGGATTCTTCAACACTATCCGCACATAACTATGCTCATGGTATAGCGCTCAGGAGACATGCATGGCTGCGGCTTACATCGCTTAAACCCGAAGCACAGCAGAGGATACAGAACCTACCTTTCTCAGGCTCCACTTTGTTCGGCTCTCATGCCGATGACGAGATGGCCAGAATGAAGTCTGAGCTGGATACCCTGAAAGCGGTAGGCATGGAGCGACCTAAAGAACAGCGAAAAGGATTCCGCCCATATCAAAGAAGACTGTTCACCCACAGGTATCAGACTCCACATTGGACGTCTTCACGCCCTCAGCAACAGCAGCAGCAGCAGCATCAGAGGGGCTTCTCCAGAAGGTCGACAAGGGGTCGTTCAACACCTCAGACCCAGACACCTCGACAGGTGCCCGCGTCTAAGCCCTGAATCTTCGCTTCCCCCTCCTCCGTTACCCACTCCGGTAGGGGGAAGTATCTCAAATCATCTGGACTAGTGGCTACGCATCACATCAGACGCCTGGGTTTTGAATATTGTGAGACATGGTTACGTTCTCAGATTCACCAGTCCTCCACCATCTGTTCCACCCAAAACAACCAACCGACACCTCGAAGCTCTTCAGTTAGAAGTCACCATCCTATTGCAAAAAAGAGCCATAGAACCCGTCCCGATCAGCCAGCAAGGGAAGGGGATTTATTCGAGGTATTTCCTTGTGCCAAAAAAAGACAAGCAAGAGTTTCGTCCCATTTTAGACCTAAGGACAGCAAACAAGTGGATTCGCAAAGAGAAATTCAGGATGCTATCCATGCACCAAATTTACCCACATCTTCGTCAGGGCGACTGGCTCTGTGCAGTAGACCTTTGCTACGCTTATTTTCATATTCCGGTGGCCAAGAAACATCGAAAATTCTTAAGGTTCACCGTCGGAAAACATCATTACCAATTTGCGGTTCTGCCCTTCGGCCTAAAATCAGCGCCGAGGACTTTTTCCAAATGCATGGCGGTGGTAGCCGCCCATTTGAGGAAGCATCGAATTTTTGTCTACCCCTATCTAGACGATTGG
Organism: Pleurodeles waltl; assembly: GCF_031143425.1. Classification (NCBI taxonomy): domain Eukaryota; kingdom Metazoa; phylum Chordata; class Amphibia; order Caudata; family Salamandridae; genus Pleurodeles; species Pleurodeles waltl. The sequence goes on along the minus strand of NC_090443.1, from coordinate 293,503,814 downwards.
CTCATAAAGGCCTCCAGTTATCTAGAGACGCAACAACATTTCAAATGGACTCTACAGCTGTTACAGAAACTCGGTCTTCAAGTAAATCTCCTGAAATCCACAGCAACACCGGTTCAGAGGTTGCATTACTTAGGAGCCATTATAGATACAAATCTAGGAAAGGTGTTTCCTTCGGAGGAACGACGATTATCGATTCTCCAAAAGTGCAAACAACTGCAAGAGGCTCCACAGACCACTGCAAGAGTAATAGCTTCCCTACTGGGCTCGATGGCGTCTTGTATCCATCTCGTTCCCAATGCTCGCCTCCCATATGAGACCATTACAGGAAAACCTGGAGGATCAATGGAGTCAACTAATGAACGAATGGGAGAACAAAGTCCTCCTTTCTCCCCACGCCTTACAGTCCCTCAAGTGGTGGTGTCTACCCGACAATCTCTTGGTGGGGATTCCGTTCCAACGACAGCCTCCAGCTCAAACCATCGTAACAGATGCGTCACTGCTCGGATGGGGAGCGCACATGGGACATCTTCGAGTCCAAGGCAAGTGGTCACAGAAAGAGAGTCTCTATCACATCAACCTGCTGGAACTTCGAGCGGTCCACCTTGCGCTCAAAGCTTTCCTTCCCTCTCTGAGAGCGGAAACTCTCCTTCAGACGGACAACGTGGCCACCATGTACTATGTAAACAAACAAGGAGGCACCAGGTCCAGGATTTTATCCAGGGAGGCTCAGACAATCTGGCATTGGCTTCTAGCCAGGAACATGTCGCTAGTAGCAACTCACCTGCCGGGCATCCAGAATGTGCAAGCGGATGCTCTCAGCCGAGTAATGGACGAGAACCACGAGTGGGTTCTACACGACGACGTCGTTCATTCCATTTTCGCACTATGGGGTTCCCCCTCTATAGACCTGTTCGCAACCCCAGAAAACAAAAAATGCCAAAACTTCGCCTCCAGATATTACCATCCAGGGACACTGGGGAATGCCCTGTGGATAAGCTGGTCAGGAGCATTTCTTTACGCCTTTCCACCGCTTCCCCTGATTCCGGCGGTCCTCCAGAAGTTATCCAGTGTTCAGTCCAAAATGATCCTGATTGCTCCGGAATGGCCACGACAATGGTGGTTCCCAGACCTTCTTCACCGGTCACTCAAACCACACATCAGGCTCCCTTATCGTCCGGACCTGCTCACGAAGTTCGGAGGGCAGATATCTCATCCCAACCTCTCATCACTGAGTTTGGCAGCATGGCTCCTGAGCTAGTGCAATATGGACACTTGAACTTACCTCAGGACTGTATGGAAATCCTGAGAGAAGCTAAGCGCCCTTCCACACGATCCACTTATGCAAGCAAGTGGAAGAGATTTTGTGTGTGGTGTTTAGACAACAACATTGACCCGATATCCTGTGGAGAAGAGTCTATTCTGCCATACCTCCTAACATTGGCAAAATCGGGCTTACAATTATCATCAATAAAGGTACATTTGGCGGCTCTAACAGCATACAGGAAGAGCCCATCACAACCTTCCTTTTTTCGAATCCCAATTATTAAAGACTTCCTGGAGGGTTTAAAAAAGGTTTTTCCCCCCATTAGAAGGCCGTCTCCTCCATGGGAATTGAATGTTGTCCTATCGCGCCTGATGCTACCTCCATTCGAGCCAATACATAAGGCATCGCTTCAACATCTCACATGGAAAACTGCTTTTCTGGTGGCCATCACTTCAGCGCGTAGGGTCAGTGAAATCCAAGCCCTTTGCTCTCAGGAACCCTACACGGTTTTTCATTCTGCGAAAGTGGTAATGAGAACTCATCCAAAATTTTTACCGAAAGTCGTCTCCGATTTTCATGTGAATCAAACCATTTCACTTCCAACTTTCTTTCAAAATCCAGCTACTCCTGCTGAGAGAACGCTGCACTCTCTGGATGTAAAGAGGGTTTTGAAATTTTACTTGGACAGGACAAAATGCTTACGTAAATCACAACAGCTTTTAGTTAACTATGGCCCACTTAGAACAGGGTTGGGCACGTCTAAGCAATCACTATCCAGGTGGATTGTTTCATGTATAATGTTATGTTATCAGTTAGCGAACAAGTCCCTCGGTGGTAGGCCAAAAGCCCACTCTACTAGAGGGAAGGCAGCTACTACAGCCTTAATGAGAAATATACCTTTGGCAGAAATATGCAAGGCTGCCACTTGGAAGTCTGTCCATACCTTTACTAAGCATTACTGCCTTGATACAGACGCTAGGGCGGATGCACAGGTTGGACAGGCCTTGCTTAAGAACTTATTTGCATAACTTTAGTGTTTTGGCACTATTTTTTCTGTCTACTCCACCGCGGTTATGGGGATGGGCTTGCTACTCTATTCAGTGCTTATGACTATACATGGAAATCCCCTACGAGAGAAGGAATGGTTTCTTACCTGTAACTCCAGTTCTCTCGTAGGGGTATTTCCATGATAGTCATAAGCAACCCTCCCTCCTCCCCGGTGGAGTTCACATAGAAAAAGTTGCCATAAATATGGTTGATGTTGGTACTCCAACAAAGCCTGTTCCAGGTTAAAAGCCTTCAAAAAAAACTGAGGCAACTGCCTGTTGCTGTGCATGATGGGATACAGGAAGACTTTGCTTTCTTAAAGGCACAGCTCTATTTACATTCTGTATAATGGCAGCCTATGGGCTACACTGCCCTGCATTGTTTTATTCTCATCAGAGGTGTAAATAAAGTATGAGAATGTATTTGTTATTACATTTCTAGAATAAATAGGTGTTTGAACATGAATTTACACTACTATTGATTTTCTTTTCAACAATTTGGCCTGTGTAGCTGTTCACATAGGCTGCACAATGTTATTCTTAAGTGTTTTTTGACAGACCTTTTCTTCAAACGGCTGGTGTTTGCACTTAAGAATATACTTCACATCAGTGCTCCGGGGTCCCCGCAGGCGCGCGGAACTATTCAGTGCTTATGACTATCATGGAAATACCCCTACGAGAGAACTGGAGTTACAGGTAAGAAACCATTCCTTCTCATTTATTGACTGTGTATTAGCTAATGTCTAACACTCCTCTCTGATAAGCCTAATGCTGCTTGACCATACTACCCCCTAAAAGAACACATTGTGATTGCTAGAGAAAGCTCCTGTCCACTAGTAAGAGAACCCCTGGGCACTTTGCACAATATATGTCAATTTGATATATCATATAAAAAGCCAGCTTCCTATATTATCCTTTTAAGGTTCAAGCTTGAACATCCTACAGACTAAAATAGGTACTACCCATTTAGCTGAGGAAGAATTTTCTGTAATACCACAGTGTAAGGAAATGCCTCCTTGGCATGGTTGCCCCCTGACTTTTTGCCTTTGCTGATGCTATGTTTACAATTGAAAGTGTGCTGAGGCCTGCTAACCAGGCCCCAGCACCAGTGTTCTTTCCCTAACCTGTACTTTTGTATCCACAATTGGCAGACCCTGGCATCCAGATAAGTCCCTTGTAACTGGTACTTCTAGTACCAAGGGCCCTGATGCCAAGGAAGGTCTCTAAGGGCTGCAGCATGTCTTATGCCACCCTGGAGACCTCTCACTCAGCACAGACACACTGCTTGCCAGCTTGTGTGTGCTAGTGAGAACAAAACGAGTAAGTCGACATGGCACTCCCCTCAGGGTGCCATGCCAGCCTCTCACTGCCTATGCAAGTATAGGTCAGTCACCCCTCTAGCAGGCCTTACAGCCCTAAGGCAGGGTGCACTATACCATAGGTGAGGGTACCAGTGCATGAGCATGGTACCCCTACAGTGTCTAAACAAAACCTTAGACATTGTAAGTGCAGGGTAGCCATAAGAGTATATGGTCTGGGAGTTTGTCAAACACGAACTCCACAGCACCATAATGGCTACACTGAAAACTGGGAAGTTTGGTATCAAACTTCTCAGCACAATAAATGCACACTGATGCCAGTGTACATTTTATTGCAAAATACACCCCAGAGGGCACCTTAGAGGTGCCCCCTGAAACTTAACCGACTGTCTGTGTAGGCTGACTAGTTCCAGCAGCCTGCCACACTAGAGACATGTTGCTGGCCCCATGGGGAGAGTGCCTTTGTCACTCTGAGGCCAGTAACAAAGCCTGCACTGGGTGGAGATGCTAACACCTCCCCCAGGCAGGAGCTGTGACACCTGGCGGTGAGCCTCACAGGCTCACCCCTTTGTCACAGCCCAGCAGGGCACTCCAGCTTAGTGGAGTTGCCCGCCCCCTCCGGCCACGGCCCCCACTTTTGGCGGCAAGGCTGGAGGGAACAAAGAAAGCAACAAGGAGGAGTCACTGGCCAGTCAGGACAGCCCCTAAGGTGTCCTGAGCTGAGGTGACTCTAACTTTTAGAAATCCTCCATCTTGCAGATGGAGGATTCCCCCAATAGGGTTAGGATTGTGACCCCCTCCCCTTGGGAGGAGGCACAAAGAGGGTGTACCCACCCTCAGGGCTAGTAGCCATTGGCTCCTAACCCCCCAGACCTAAACACGCCCTTAAATTTAGTATTTAAGGGCTACCCTGAACCCTAGAAAATTAGATTCCTGCAACAACAAGAAGAAGGACTGCCTAGCTGAAAACCCCTGCAGATGAAGACCAGAAGACAACTACTGCCTTGGCTCCAGAAACTCACCGGCCTGTCTCCTGCCTTCCAGAGAACTCTGCTCCAGCGACGCCGTCCAACGGGACCAGCGACCTCTGAATCCTCTGAGGACTGCCCTGCTTCGACGACGACAAGAAACTCCAGAGGACAGCGGACCTGCTCCAAAAAGACTGCAACTTTGTTTCAAGAAGCAGCTTTAAAGATCCCTGCAACTCCCCGCAAGAAGCGTGAGACTTGCAACACTGCACCCGGCGACCCCGACTCGGCTGGTGGAGAACCAACACCTCAGGGAGGACCCCCGGACTACTCTACGACTGTGAGTACCAAAACCTGTCCCCCCTGAGCCCCCCACAGCGCCGCCTGCAGAGGGAATCCCGAGGCTTCCCCTGACCGCGACTCTCTGAAACCTAAGTCCCGACGCCTGGAAAAGACCCTGCACCTGCAGCCCCCAGACCTGAAGGACCGGACTTTCACTGCAGAAGTGACCCCCAGGAGTCCCTCTCCCTTGCCCAAGTGGAGGTTTCCCAGAGGAAGCCCCCCCTTGCCTGCCTGCAGCGCTAAAGAGATCCCTTGATCTCTCATTGACTTACATTGCGAACCCGACGCTTGTTCTAACACTGCACCCGGCCGCCCCCGCGCCGCTGAGGGTGAAATTTCTGTGTGGGCTTGTGTCCCCCCCGGTGCCCTACAAAACCCCCCCTGGTCTGCCCTCCGAAGACGCGGGTACTTACCTGCAAGCAGACCGGAACCGGGGCACCCCCTTCTCTCCATTATAGCCTATGCGTTTTGGGCACCACTTTGAACTCTGCACCTGACCGGCCCTGAGCTGCTGGTGTTGTAACTTTGGGGTTGCTCTGAACCCCCAACGGTGGGCTACCTTGGACCAAGAACTGAATCCTGTAAGTGTCTTACTTACCTGGTAAAACTAACAAACCACCGTTGGGGGTTCAGAGCAACCCCAAAGTCACCACACCAGCAGCTCAGGGCCGGTCAAGTGCAGAGTTCAAAGTGGTGCCCAAAACGCATAGGCTAGAATGGAGAGAAGGGGGTGCCCCCGTTCCGGTCTGCTTGCAGGTAAGTACCCGCGTCTTCGGAGGGCAGACCAGGGGGGTTTTGTAGGGCACCGGGGGGGACACAAGCCCACACAGAAATTTCACCCTCAGCAGCGCGGGGGCGGCCGGGTGCAGTGTAGAAACAAGCGTCGGGTTTTCAATGTTAGTCTATGAGAGATCAAGGGATCTCTTTAGCGCTGCAGGCAGGCAAGGGGGGGCTTCCTCGGGGAAACCTCCACTTGGGCAAGGGAGAGGGACTCCTGGGGGTCACTTCTGCAGTGAAAGTCCGGTCCTTCAGGTCCTGGGGGCTGCGGGTGCAGGGTCTTTTCCAGGCGTCGGGACTTAGGTTTCAGAGAGTCGCGGTCAGGGGAAGCCTCGGGATTCCCTCTGCAGGCGGCGCTGTGGGGGCTCAGGGGGGACAGGTTTTGGTACTCACAGTCGTAGAGTAGTCCGGGGGTCCTCCCTGAGGTGTTGGTTCTCCACCAGCCGAGTCGGGGTCGCCGGGTGCAGTGTTGCAAGTCTCACGCTTCTTGCGGGGAGTTGCAGGGATCTTTAAAGCTGCTTCTGGAAACAAAGTTGCAGTCTTTTTGGAGCAGGTCCGCTGTCCTCGGGAGTTTCTTGTCGTCGTCGAAGCAGGGCAGTCCTCGGAGGATTCAGAGGTCGCTGGTCCCTTTGGAAGGCGTCGCTGGAGCAGAGTTCTTTGGAAGGCAGGAGACAGGCCGGTGAGTTTCTGGAGCCAAGGCAGTTGTTGTCTTCTGGTCTTCCTCTGCAGGGGTTTTCAGCTGGGCAGTCCTTGTTGTTGCAGGAATCTAAATTCTTAGGTTCAGGGAAGCCCTTAAATACTCAATTTAAGGGCGTGTTTAGGTCTGGGGGGTTAGTAGCCAATGGCTACTAGCCCTGAGGGTGGGTACACCCTCTTTGTGCCTCCTCCCAAGGGGAGGGGGTCACATTCCTATCCCTATTGGGGGAATCCTTCTTCTTCAAGATGGAGGATTTCTAAAAGTCAGAGGCACCTCAGCTCAGGACACCTTAGGGGCTGTCCTGACTGGCCAGTGACTCCTCCTTGTTTTTCTCATTATCTCTCCTGGACTTGCCGCCAAAAGTGGGGGCTGGGTCCAGGAGGCGGGCATCTCCACTAGCTGGAGTGCCCTGGGGCATTGTAACACGAAGCTTGAGCCTTTGAAGCTCACTGCTAGGTGTTACAGTTCCTGCAGGGGGGAGGTGTGAAGCACCTCCACCCAGAGCAGGCTTTGTTTCTGTCCTCAGAGAGCACAAAGGCTCTCACCGCATGAGGTCAGACACTCGTCTCTCAGCAGCAGGCTGGCACAGACCAGTCAGTCCTGCACTGAACAATTGGGTAAAATACAGGGGGTATCTCTAAGATGCCCTCTGTGTGCATTTTTTTATAAATCCAACACTGGCATCAGTGTGGGTTTATTATTCTGAGAAGTTTGATACTAAACTTCCCAGTATTCAGTGTAGCCATTATGGAGCTGTGGAGTTCGTTTTTGACAGACTCCCAGCCCATATACTCTTATGGCTACCCTGCACTTACAATGTCTAAGGTTTTGCTTAGACACTGTAGGGGCATAGTGCTCATGCACATATGCCCTCACCTGTGGTATAGTGCACCCTGCCTTAGGGCTGTAAGGCCTCCTAGAGGGGTGACTTACCTATGCCACAGGCAGTGGGAGGTTGGCATGGCACCCTGAGGGGAGTGCCATGTCGACTTAGTCATTTTCTCCCCATCAGCACACACAAGCTGGCAAGCAGTGTGTCTGTGCTGAGTGAGGGGTCCCTAGGGTGGCATAAGACATGCTGCAGCCCTTAGAGACCTTCCCTGGCATCAGGGCCCTTGGTACCAGGGGTACCAGTTACAAGGGACTTACCTAGGTGCCAGGGTTGTGCCAATTGTGGAAACAATGGTACATTTTAGGTGAAAGAACACTGGTGCTGGGGCCTGGTTAGCAGGGTCCCAGCACACTTCTCAGTCAAGTCAGCATCAGGCAAAAAGTGGGGGGTAACTGCAACAGGGAGCCATTTCTTTACAGTACCTCATTTATTGTCTGTGTGTATGTACAACAAATGCTTAACACTACTCCTTGGATAAGCCTACTGCTCGACCACACTACCACAAAATAGAGCATTAGTATTATCTATTTTTACCACTATTTTACCTCTAAGGGGAACCCTTGGACTCTGTGCATGCTATTCCTTACTTTGAAATAGCACATACAGAGCCAACTTCCTACATTGGTGGATCAGCGGTGGGGTACAAGACTTTGCATTTGCTGGACTACTCAGCCAATACCTGATCACACGACAAATTCCAAAATTGTCATTAGAAATTGATTTTTGCAATTTGAAAAGTTTTCTAAATTCTTAAAAGACCTGCTAGGGCCTTGTGTTAGATCCTGTTTAGCATTTCTTTTAGAGTTTAAAAGTTTGTAAAAGTTTGAATTAGAACCTAGAACTAGTTGTAGATTCTTAAAAAGTATTCCAACTTTTAGAAGCAAAATGTCTAGCACAGATGTGACTGTGGTGGAACTCGACACCACACCTTACCTCCATCTACAGATGAGAGAGCTAAGGTCACTCTGTGAACTAAAGAAAATAGCAATGGGCCCCAAACCTACCAAAATACAGCTCCAGGAGCTTTTGGCAGAGTTTGAAAAGGCCAACCCCTCTGAGAGTGGCAACTCAGAGGATGAAGATAGTGACTTGGAGGGAAATTCCCCCCCTCCAGTCCTACTTAGGGAGAGCAGGGCTTCTCAAGCCCTGACTCCACAAATAATAGTCAGAGATGCTGGTTCCCTCACAGGAGGGACCAACAACTCTGAAATCACTGAGGAAAACTCCAGTGAAGAGGACATCCAGTTAGCCAGGATGGCCAAAAGATTGGCTTTGGAAAGACAGATCCTAGCCATAGAGAGGGAAAGACAAGAGATGGGCCTAGGACCCATCAATGGTGGCAGCAACATAAATAGGGTCAGAGATTCTCCTGACATGTTGAAAATCCCTAAAGGGATTGTAACTAAATATGAAGATGGTGATGACATCACCAAATGGTTCACAGCTTTTGAAAGGGCTTGTGTAACCAGAAAGGTGAACAAATCTCACTGGGGTGCTCTCCTTTGGGAAATGTTCACAGGAAAGTGTAGGGATAGACTCCTCACACTCTCTGGAAAAGATGCAGAATCTGATGACCTCATGAAGGGTACCCTGATTGAGGGCTTTGGATTCTCCACTGAGGAGTATAGGATTAGATTCAGGGGGGCTCAAAAATCCTCGAGCCAGACCTGGGTTGACTTTGTAGACTACTCAGTAAAAACACTAGATGGTTGGATTCAAGGCAGTGGTGTAAGTAATTATGATGGGCTGTACAATTTATTTGTGAAAGAACACCTATTAAGTAATTGTTTCAATGATAAACTGCATCAGCATCTGGTAGACCTAGGACTAATTTCTCCCCAAGAATTGGGAAAGAAGGCGGACCATTGGGTCCAGACTAGGGTGTCCAAAACTTCCACAGGGGGTGACCAAAAGAAAGGGGTCACAAAACCTCCCCAGGGGAAAGGTGGTGAGACAGCCAAAAATAAAAATAGTAAAGAGTCTTCTACAGGCCCCCAAAAACCTGCACAGGAGGGTGGGCCCAGAGCCTCTTCACAAAACAATCCTGGGTACAAGGGTAAAAACTTTGATCCCAAAAAGGCCTGGTGTCGAAACTGTAGTCAGTCTGGACACCAAACTGGAGACAAGGCCTGTCCCAAGAAAAGTTCCACTCCAAACTCCAATCCAGGTAACACTGGAATGGCTAGTCTCCAAGTGGGATCAACAGTGTGCCCAGAGCAAATCAGGGTCCACACTGAAGCTACTCTATTCTCTGAGGGTGGGGTGGATTTAGCCACACTAGCTGCCTGGCCGCCTAACATGCAAAAATACAGGCAGCAGCTCTTTATTAATGGGACAAGTGTAGAGGGCCTGAGGGATACAGGTGCCAGTGTCACCATGGTGACAGAGAAACTGGTTTCCCCTGGCCAATACCTGACTGGAAAAACTTATACAGTCACCAACGCTGACAATCAGGCTAAAGCACATCCCATGGCAATGGTAACTTTAGAATGGGGAGGGGTCAATGGCCTGAAACAGGTGGTGGTCTCCTCAAACATCCCAGTAGACTGTCTGCTTGGAAATGACCTGGAGTCCTCAGCATGGGCTGAGGTAGAACTAAAAACCCATGCAGCCATGCTGGGTATCCCTGAACTAGTGTGTGTAAAAACAAGAGCACAATGCAAGGCACAGGGTGAAAAAGTAGAGCTGGAGTCTGGAAAAATGGCCCAGCCTACCAAGAGAAAAGGAAAGTCAGTTGGGAAACCAACTGCAACACAGTCAGAAAAAGAGAACCTCTCTTCTCAGGAAGAAGTTCTGCCCTCTGAGGGAACTGAGCCTTTGGAGCTTGAACCTTATCAGGTTGAGCTCTTAGGCCCAGGGGGACCCTCAAGGGAAGAGCTGTGTAAGGGACAAGAAACCTGTCCCTCTCTTGAAGGCCTTAGGCAGCAAGCTGCTGAAGAGTCCAAGGGCAAGAAAAATGGAACACATAGGGTCTATTGGGAAGATGGACTCCTGTACACTGAGGCCAGAGACCCCAAACCTGGTGCCACTAGGAGAGTGGTAGTGCCTCAGTCGTTCAGAGAGTTTATTCTGACCTTAGCCCATGATATTCCCCTTGCTGGGCATTTGGGACAAACCAAGACGTGGGAGAGGTTAGTCAACCACTTCTACTGGCCCAATATGTCCCAGAAGGTTAAGGAGTTTTGCCTCTCCTGCCCCACCTGTCAATCTAGTGGTAAGACAGGTGGGCACCCAAAGGCCCCCCCTCATTCCACTTCCAGTGGTGGGGGTCCCCTTTGAAAGAGTGGGTGTGGACATAGTTGGTCCACTGGAACCTCCCACAGCCTCAGGAAATATGTACATCCTAGTAGTAGTGGATCATGCTACTAGGTATCCTGAAGCTATTCCCCTTAGGTCAACTACTGCCCCTGCAGTAGCCAAGGCCCTCATTGGTATCTTTACCAGAGTGGGTTTCCCTAAGGAGGTGGTGTCTGACAGAGGTACCAACTTCATGTCAGCCTACCTAAAACACATGTGGAATGAGTGTGGAGTGACTTACAAATTCACTACACCATACCATCCACAAACTAATGGCTTAGTTGAGAGATTCAACAAGACATTAAAAGGTATGATCATGGGGCTCCCAGAAAAACTCAAAAGGAGATGGGATGTCCTCTTGCCATGTCTGCTTTTTGCTTACAGAGAGGTGCCACAGAAGGGAGTAAGATTCTCACCCTTTGAACTTCTGTTTGGTCACCCTGTAAGGGGACCACTTGCTCTTGTTAAAGAAGGCTGGGAGAGACCTCTTCATGAGCCTAAACAAGACATAGTGGACTATGTACTTGGCCTTCGCTCTAGAATGGCAGAGTACATGGAAAAGGCAACCAAAAACCTTGAGGCCAGCCAACAGCTCCAGAAGTTTTGGTATGACCAAAAGGCTGCAATGGTTGAGTTCCAACCAGGGCAGAAAGTCTGGGTTCTGGAGCCTGTGGCTCCCAGGGCACTCCAGGACAAATGGAGTGGCCCTTACCCAGTGCTAGAAAGGAAGAGTCAGGTCACCTACCTGGTGGACCTGGGCACAAGCAGGAGCCCCAAGAGGGTGATCCATGTGAACCGCCTTAAGCTCTTCCATGACAGGGCTGATGTAAATCTGTTGATGGTAACAGATGAGGATCAGGAGGCAGAGAGTGAACCTCTCCCTGATCTTCTGTCATCAGACCCAAAAGATGGCTCAGTAGATGGAGTGATCTACTCAGACACCCTCTCTGGCCAACAGCAAGCTGATTGTAGGAGAGTCCTACAACAGTTTCCTGAACTCTTCTCCCTAACCCCTGGTCAGACACACCTGTGTACCCATGATGTGGACACAGGAGACAGCATGCCTGTCAAAAACAAAATTTTTAGACAGTCTGACCATGTTAAGGAAAGCATCAAGGTGGAAGTCCACAAGATGCTGGAATTGGGAGTAATTGAGCGCTCTGACAGCCCCTGGGCTAGCCCAGTGGTCTTAGTCCCCCAAACCTCACACCAAAGATGGAAAGAAAGAGATGAGGTTTTGTGTGGACTACAGAGGGCTCAACTCTGTCACCAAGACAGACGCCCATCCCATTCCTAGAGCTGATGAGCTCATAGACAAATTAGGTGCTGCCAAGTTCTTAAGTACCTTTGACTTGACAGCAGGGTACTGGCAAATAAAAATGGCACCTGGAGCAAAAGAGAAAACAGCATTCTCCACACCTGATGGGCATTATCAGTTTACTGTTATGCCCTTTGGTTTAAAGAATGCCCCTGCCACCTTCCAAAGGTTGGTGAATCAAGTCCTTGCTGGCTTGGAGTCCTTTAGCACAGCTTATCTTGATGATATTGCTGTCTTTAGCTCCACCTGGCAGGATCACCTGGTCCACCTGAAGAAGGTTTTGAAGGCTCTGCAATCTGCAGGCCTCTCTATCAAGGCATCCAAATGCCAGATAGGGCAGGGAACTGTGGTTTACTTGGGCCACCTTGTAGGTGGAGGCCAAGTTCAGCCACTCCAACCCAAGATCCAGACTATTCTGGACTGGGTAGCTCCAAAAACCCAGACTCAAGTCAGGGCATTCCTTGGCTTGACTGGGTATTATAGGAGGTTTGTGAAGGGATATGGATCCATTGTGACAGCCCTCACTGAACTCACCTCCAAGAAAATGCCCAAGAAAGTGAACTGGACTGTGGAATGCCAACAGGCCTTTGACACCCTGAAACAAGCAATGTGCTCAGCACCAGTTCTAAAAGCTCCAGATTATTCTAAGCAGTTCATTGTGCAGACAGATGCCTCTGAATATGGGATAGGGGCAGTTTTGTCCCAAACAAATGATGGCCTTGACCAGCCTGTTGCTTTCATTAGCAGGAGGTTACTCCCCAGGGAGCAGCGTTGGAGTGCCATTGAGAGGGAGGCCTTTGCTGTGGTTTGGTCCCTGAAGAAGCTGAGACCATACCTCTTTGGGACTCACTTCCTAGTTCAAACTGACCACAGACCTCTCAAATGGCTGATGCAAATGAAAGGTGAAAATCCTAAACTGTTGAGGTGGTCCATCTCCCCACAGGGAATGGACTTTATAGTGGAACACAGACCTGGGACTGCCCATGCCAATGCAGATGGCCTTTCCAGGTTCTTCCACTTAGAAAATGAAGACTCTCTTGGGAAAGGTTAGTCTCATCCTCTTTCGTTTGGGGGGGGGTTGTGTAAGGAAATGCCTCCTTGGCATGGTTGCCCCCTGACTTTTTGCCTTTGCTGATGCTATGTTTACAATTGAAAGTGTGCTGAGGCCTGCTAACCAGGCCCCAGCACCAGTGTTCTTTCCCTAACCTGTACTTTTGTATCCACAATTGGCAGACCCTGGCATCCAGATAAGTCCCTTGTAACTGGTACTTCTAGTACCAAGGGCCCTGATGCCAAGGAAGGTCTCTAAGGGCTGCAGCCTGGAGACCTCTCACTCAGCACAGAGACACTGCTTGCCAGCTTGTGTGTGCTAGTGAGAACAAAACGAGTAAGTCGACATGGCACTCCCCTCAGGGTGCCATGCCAGCCTCTCACTGCCTATGCAAGTATAGGTCAGTCACCCCTCTAGCAGGCCTTACAGCCCTAAGGCAGGGTGCACTATACCATAGGTGAGGGTACCAGTGCATGAGCATGGTACCCCTACAGTGTCTAAACAAAACCTTAGACATTGTAAGTGCAGGGTAGCCATAAGAGTATATGGTCTGGGAGTTTGTCAAACACGAACTCCACAGCACCATAATGGCTACACTGAAAACTGGGAAGTTTGGTATCAAACTTCTCAGCACAATAAATGCACACTGATGCCAGTGTACATTTTATTGCAAAATACACCCCAGAGGGCACCTTAGAGGTGCCCCCTGAAACTTAACCGACTGTCTGTGTAGGCTGACTAGTTCCAGCAGCCTGCCACACTAGAGACATGTTGCTGGCCCCATGGGGAGAGTGCCTTTGTCACTCTGAGGCCAGTAACAAAGCCTGCACTGGGTGGAGATGCTAACACCTCCCCCAGGCAGGAGCTGTGACACCTGGCGGTGAGCCTCAAAGGCTCACCCCTTTGTCACAGCCCAGCAGGGCACTCCAGCTTAGTGGAGTTGCCCGCCCCCTCCGGCCACGGCCCCCACTTTTGGCGGCAAGGCTGGAGGGAACAAAGAAAGCAACAAGGAGGAGTCACTGGCCAGTCAGGACAGCCCCTAAGGTGTCCTGAGCTGAGGTGACTCTAACTTTTAGAAATCCTCCATCTTGCAGATGGAGGATTCCCCCAATAGGGTTAGGATTGTGACCCCCTCCCCTTGGGAGGAGGCACAAAGAGGGTGTACCCACCCTCAGGGCTAGTAGCCATTGGCTCCTAACCCCCCAGACCTAAACACGCCCTTAAATTTAGTATTTAAGGGCTACCCTGAACCCTAGAAAATTAGATTCCTGCAACAACAAGAAGAAGGACTGCCTAGCTGAAAACCCCTGCAGAGGAAGACCAGAAGACAACTACTGCCTTGGCTCCAGAAACTCACCGGCCTATCTCCTGCCTTCCAAAGAACTCTGCTCCAGCGACGCCGTCCAAAGGGACCAGCGACCTCTGAATCCTCTGAGGACTGCCCTGCTTCGACGACGACAAGAAACTCCTGAGGACAGCTGACCTGCTCCAAAAAGACTGCAACTTTGTTTCAAGAAGCAGCTTTAAAGAACCCTGCAACTCCCCGCAAGAGGCGTGAGACTTGCAACACTGCACCCGGCGACCCCGACTCGGCTGGTGGAGAACCAACACCTCAGGGAGGACCCCCGGACTACTCTACGACTGTGAGTACCAAAACCTGTCCCCCCTGAGCCCCCCACAGCGCCGCCTGCAGAGGGAATCCCGAGGCTTCCCCTGACCGCGACTAAAGTCCCGACGCCTGGAAAAGACCCTGCACCCGCAGCCCCCAGGACCTGAAGGACCGGACTTTCACTGCAGAAGTGACCCCCAGGAGTCCCTCTCCCTTGCCCAAGTGGAGGTTTCCCCGAGGAAGCCCCCCCTTGCCTGCCTGCAGCGCTAAAGAGATCCCTTGATCTCTCATTGACTTACATTGCGAACCCGACGCTTGTTCTAACACTGCACCCGGCCGCCCCCGCGCCGCTGAGGGTGAAATTTCTGTGTGGGCTTGTGTCCCCCCCGGTGCCCTACAAAACCCCCCCTGGTCTGCCCTCCGAAGACGCGGGTACTTACCTGCAAGCAGACCGGAACCGGGGCACCCCCTTCTCTCCATTATAGCCTATGCGTTTTGGGCACCACTTTGAACTCTGCACCTGACCGGCCCTGAGCTGCTGGTGTGGTAACTTTGGGGTTGCTCTGAACCCCCAACGGTGGGCTACCTTGGACCAAGAACTGAACCCTGTAAGTGTCTTACTTACCTGGTAAAACTAACAAAAACTGACCTCCCCCAGGAACTGTGAAAATTGCACTAAGTGTCCACTTTTGAAATAGCTATTTGTGAATAACTTGAAAAGTATACATGCAATTGAAATGATTCCAAGTTCCTAATGTACTTACCTGCAATACCTTTCAAACAAGATATTACATGTTAAATTTGAACCTGTGGTTCTTAAAATAAACTAAGAAAAGATATTTTTCTATAACAAAACCTATTGGCTGGATTTGTCTCTGAGTGTGTGTACCTCATTTATTGTCTGTGTGTATGTACAACAAATGCTTAACACTACTCCTTGGATAAGCCTACTGCTCGACCACACTACCACAAAATAGAGCATTAGTATTATCTATTTTTACCACTATTTTACCTCTAAGGGGAACCCTTGGACTCTGTGCATGCTATTCCTTACTTTGAAATAGCACATACAGAGCCAACTTCCTACACACAGTTACTCAGGAAATCTGTTAAATTTGTAGCTGACCATCGTTGGTAGCACCATGTCGTGCCTATTTTGGTATCAAGACTGCTTGTTTTAGGGCAGCAGCACCACCGAGTGTGGGTGACTGAGTTAGTCCCACATCACCTTGGATGCTGTCTGTCTTACTCCTGGCTAGCCCGCAGTGCTTCACCCAACCCTAAAAACGAAAGGTAGGTGGTAACCTAAACCTGACACTGACCCCTCAACAGATCATACCCCTTTCGCTTAGTTACTCAGAGACTAGTACATGCCAAGGCAGAACAAGTGATGCAAAATGGATTTTAGTGCATTTATTGAAGCAGTTGCCTTATTGTAAAAGGCATGAGTTGCAATAATTAGGCAGATGAAACCTAATGCAGTGATCATGGTTGCAATCATTGTGAAAAGGATAAATAACACACACAATCTTTGTATGATCATAAAAGCCTAAAGATTCCTACCTACACCCTATGTCTAAAATATAAGAGCATAGTGGTGGTCACTGTTCTGTCTGTCCTGGTCTAAGGAAGGGACCCCCGACTCCATAAGTGAAAAGGCTGGCAAGGATCTGCTGGTTGTCTGGCAATCCTCTCCGGTAACTGAAGAGTCAGTGGCAGGATCAGCAAAACTGTCAATAGTATGATGTGCGTCACAGGACGTTCATGATTGGAATGCCCCCTTCCCCTCTTAGACCTATCTGGTGTTTATATAATAAATCCTGCATTGTTCTAAGAACAGGCCAGACATGCTCCTTTGTCTATGGATTGGGGACTGAGACCTGAGCTCCTAGAGTGGCAACACGAGTTAGAATATCATATACTAAACATGACAGCCTTGAACAGGGCACAAAGAGAAATGTGTACAAAGGGCTGATAAAAATGGATTGTGCGCAGAACTAGGTCTTCTCAAAATGAAGGAGCTGATAAAATATGAAAACAGCAAGCTAAAAGCTGGCTGTGAAAAAAATATGAAATTAATAAAAACGTGTGTACGTGTAAAAGGCACAGGCTATGGGCTTAATGCTAAAATAAGGGCATCCAACCTAGGCACTAAGGAGAACCCACAACACCCTACCCATGCTGGTACAAGAGTGTAGGGTCCAGGACCTAAAATATATAAAAATATATAACAACTAACTTAAAAGCAAGGGTAATATAAAATGTATACATTGAAGCGATAAAATGTCCATGTTGGCAAGCAGACCAGCCAAAGCATAAGGCTGAATTAATTTGTGAAAAAGGTGTCAATTAAAGGCCATCTGAATCCTGCATGAGGTCATCAAACACATCATTGAAGATGAAATCCAGGATAGAGACCCCACTTTGGCAGACATTAAAAACGCCAAAACCTTGTTCAAAAGGTGGAGGATCACAAGTGAGCCGTGGTATCAGCCATAGCCATGGACAAAGGGGCAGCATTCTGTGCTGTACCAGTTGTTGAGGCACCAAGAGTCACTAGATCCACAAAGGGTGGCTCATAGAAGGTGTCACATAGCAGCTGCAATCTCACACAACAACTCCAGCTATGAACCCTTATCGAGAACATCATCAGATTAATGTCCACAGAATGTACATGTTGCAAAACAAGACACTTCTAGTGCGTGTTTGAAAGGGCATCATAAGCAATAGAAAACCATTTGCACACAGCTGAAAACCGGTTAAAATTACAATGACCAGTTCTTGTCAAGTTCCTACAACAGTGCTGCTCCGAAGTCCTGCATCATGCGTTCATGTGACAGTTGGACTGGTGGGCGCTCCCTCACTCCTTTTAAATGGGATGGGGCAGCCACTGCAAAGTCAAAATAGCAACAGCAAAATACCACAAATTAAAGCAAAAAAATTTGAGTAAATGGCTGAAGGTATAACTCCATACGCATTCTGGAAGGTGCTGACAAATCCAGATCCTACAGCCTTAAAGTGTACAATCTCTGCAGTGTTACACGCATTAAAATGTGACCGACCAATTCACAGAAATGTCTTGTAAAGTTTGTATTTAAAAAAAAAAAAAAAGCTGTATCTCTACGGACAGCCTTGCCACTTCCAAGTCATAAGTATCGCAGGCAGATTTGAGCACCACGTGTGTTTGAAACAAAAGTACTTTTAGTCTGCTCAACTTGTAAAAAAAAAAAAAAAATATATATTACAAATAAATAGCAGTATGAGGCCACAAATTAGCTACTTTTATCTAATGAGTTGAAGGGAAAATCACATTTCCACAGCAGGTCACGATTTGAGAAATCTAATTCACATAAGGAACACGTGCTGTCATCCCACAACGGCCTTGGCCACTCAGTATCAAGTAACTCCCATTCGAAAGTAATTGACACACTGGGTGAATTAAAGGGATGGGAACACCTTTCAAGAAGTGTAAGGAAATTCCTCCTTGGCATGGTTACCCCCTGACTTTTTGCCTTTGCTAATGCTAAGTTTTGGTTTGAAAGTGTGCTGAGGCCTGCTAACCAGGCCCCAGCACCAGTGTGCTTTCCCTAACCTGTACTTTTGTTTCCACAATTGTCACACCCTGGCATCCAGGTAAGTCCCTTGTAACTGGTACCCCTGGTACCAAGGGCCCTGATGCCAGGGAAGGTCTCTAAGGGCTGCAGCATGTCTTATGCCACCCTGGGGACCCCTCACTCAGCACAGACACACTGCTTGCCAGCTTGTGTGTGCTAGTGGGGATAAAAAGACTACGTCGACATGGCACTCCCCTCAGGGTGCCATGCCAACCTCACACTCCCTATGAAGTATAGATAAGTCACCCCTGGGTGCACTATACCATAGGTGAGGGCATAAGGGCATGAGCACTATCCCCCTACAGTGTCTAAGCAAACCCTTAGACATTGTAAGTGCAGGGTAGCCATAAGAGTATATGGTCTGGGAGTCTGTCATGCACGAACTCCACAGCACCATAATGGCTACACTGAAAACTGTGAAGTTTGGTATCAAACTTCTCAGCACAATAAATGCACACTGATGCCAGTGTACATTTTATTGTAACATACACCCCGAGGGCCCCTTAGTTAAGGTTTCAGGGGGCACCTCTGACTATCCGTGTAGGCTGACTAGTTTTAGCAGCCTGCCACACACCAGACATGTTGCTGGCCACATGGGGAGAGTGCCTTTGTCACTCTGCCTAGTAACAAAGCCTGGACTGGGTGGAGGTGCTTCACACCTGCCCCTGCAGGGACTGTAACACCTGGCGGTGAGCCTCAAAGGCTCACCCCCTTTGTTACAGCACCCCAGGGCACTCCAGCTAGTGGAGTTGCCTGCCCCCTCCGGCCACGGCCCCACTTTTGGCGGCAAGGCCGGAGGAGATAATGAGAAAAACAAGGAGTCACCACTGGCCAGTCAGGACAGCCCCTAAGGTGTCCTGAGCTGAGGTGACTCTAACTTTTAGAAATCCTCCATCTTGCAGATGGAGGATTCCCCCAATAGGATTAGGGATGTGCCCCCCTCCCCTCAGGGAGGAGGCACAAAGAGGGTGTAGCCACCCTCAGGGCTAGAAGCCATTGGCTACTAACCCCCCAGACCTAAACACACCCCTAAATCGAGTATTTAGGTGCTCCCCAGAACCTAGGAATTCAGATTCCTGCAATCTAAGAAGAAGAGGACTGCTGAACTGAAAAACCTGCAGAGAAGACGGAGACACCAACTGCTTTGGCCCCAGCTCTACCGGCCTGTCTCCCCCACTTCTAAAGACACTGCTCCAGCGACGCGTTCCCAGGGTCCAGCAACCTCTGAAGCCTCAGAGGACTACCCTGCATCTAGAAGAACCAAGAACTCCCGAGGACAGCGGCTCTGTTCACCAAAGACTGCAACTTTGCAACAAAGAAGCAACTTTGAAAAACACACGTTTCCCGCCAGAAGCGTGAGACTTTGCACTCTGCACCCGACGCCCCCGGCTTGACTTGTGGAGAACAAACACCACAGGGAGGACTCCCCTGCGACTACGAGACCGTGAGTAGCCAGAGTTGACCCCCCTGAGCCCACACAGCCCCTGACCGCGACTGCCTGCTTCAAAGACCCGACGCCTGGTAAAGACTCTGCACCCGCAGCCCCCAGGACCTGAAGGATCAGACCTCCAGTGCAGGAGAGACCCCCAGGTGGTCCTCTCCATTGCCCAGGTGGTGGCTACCCCGAGGAGGTCCCAGACTATTCATTTAGTGCCTAGCTCCTATAGCAGCCTTTCTCAGGAGAACAAAAAATCAAATATTCACATCCTTAGACGACTGGCTGACAAAAGCAGACACCTATTCGGCAGCACGCAGGACAACAAGAAAGTGCATTGCCTTACTCAGCAGCTTAGTCCTATCAACTGGGAGAAATCCAAACCTCAACCATCACGCACAATCACTTTTCTAGGGGCAATACTGGACACTCAATCCCTATGGCCTGCCCCACTGTAGAAAGACAACAGAAACTGCTAACTCTAGCAAAATCAATACAGAGAAAAGAATACATTTCAATACGCCTGTACAAGTCCTTATTGGGGATGATGTCCTAGTTGCATACCTCTAGCTCCTCTCTGCAGACTCAAAATCCACCCCCTGCAAGAGCAGATCAATCTGCAATGGCTCCAGGTTTCAGGAAGCTTCGTAGATCAGATAAAAAAAATACTCCAGCAATCACCAAGGCACTGGTGTGGTGGTCTCGGGGACATCATCTTTCTATCGGTCTATCTTTTCTTCATCGCCCAGCCCCATGGACAATCAACACAGATGCCTCTCTGGAGGGTTGGTGAGTGGTTTTACAAGACCTACAGATAAGTGGCAAATGGCCACCGGAGTTGCAAACAATGTACATCAATCTGCTAGAGCTCAAAGCGGTCCGTCTAGCTTTACAGGCTTTCCTCCCAAAGATTGCCGGTTCAGAATTGGTAATAAGAACAGACAGCACCACTACCATGCATTACCTCAACAAACCGTGAGGCAAAGGCACTAGATCTCTTCCTCTCTGGGCTGTACAGCATGGCATACTCCTCACAACAGTTCACCTTCCAGGCATCCAGAACAGGATAGCAGACTCGCTCAGCAGGCAAAAGTCAATATGTCACGAATGGGAACTGGACCAGTCCACGGTCAACCACATTTCTTCTCAGTGGGGAACACCCAACCTCGACCTTTGCCAGCCGCTCAAATGCCAAATACCGATATTACGCAAGCTGGCATCACCAGAGGGGATCATGGGGGAATGAGTTTTGCAGAGTCAGGAATCTTTGCATACGCTTTTCCGCCAATTCCTTTGATCCCGAGAGTCCTAACGAAGATGAAGAGAGAACCATGCACGCTAATATTAATAGCCCCGTACTGGCCTCGTCAACATTGATTCACTGTACTTTTTCTCCTGTCAGTGAAGCCTTGCGTCTCACTAAGAATATCTCCACATCTGCTAACAATGAACAACAAACATATCTTACATCCGAATCCTCAATTAATACAGTTATCAGCATGGCTCCTGAGCACCGTGAGTTTGCACACCTAAACATTCTGCAGGAGTGCAGAGATATTATGTCCAAAGCCAGAGCAATTAGCACCAACAAGACTTGGTGGAAAGGATTTTGTTTGTGGTGTCATCAGCAACAAAGTGATTCCCCTTTCTTCATCACCGGAACAGATATTGCCTTATTTGCTACATTTAGCACACTCAGGGCTTGCGCAATCCTCCGTAAAGGTTCACGTGGCAGCGATTGCATCTTATAGACGCTCAGACTCTTCACCTTTGTTATGGTCCTCTAGGTTGATTAAACGGTTTCTGAAGGGGCTTTTCAGAGTGTTTCCACCATTCAGACCTCCTCCTTCCTCCTGGAATTTAAATATTGTTCTCGCACAACTTATGAAGCAGCCATTTGAGCCAATCCATAGAGCTTCTACGAAATTCCTTTCCTGGAAAGTTGCCCTCCTTATTGCATTGACATCAACCAGGGGTGTCCGTGAGATGCACGCACCTTCCATACAGGATACGTTTTTACAGATTAAAAATGATAGAATAATCTTGCACACTAATCTGCATTTCATTCCAAAGGTCCCCTCGGATTTTCATTTGAATGAGCCCTTAGTTTTCAGGACATTCTTTCCAAATCCTACAACTCCAGTGCAGAAGGCATTACATTCTTTAGACATTAAAAGATGTAATAAATTCTATTTAGACAGGACTAAACCATTTCGCGAAACCAGTCAATTTTTTGTCGCTTTCAGCGCACCCAGACGGGGTCAACAGCTCTCTAAACAGAGCATTGCTAGATGGATTTCTTCAGCAATTCAATTTTGCCATCAGGCGGCAGGCAAGCCACTGCACACACAGGCAGATGTTCACTCAACGCGGGCAGGTTCCCCTTCAGCAGCGTTGTTTGCAGGTGTACCGCTTCAAGACATTTGTAGAGCAGCAACTTGGAAGAGCTGCCATACTTTTACTAGACATTACTGCTTGGAAGCATTATCTCAAGGAGAGATAGCGGTGGGCCAAGCAGTCCTCAGGAATCTTTTACAGTGAAGGTGAGCTACATCTTTTATCCCACCATCCTAATTTCAGGTATGCACATTGCCGATCACAAAGACGTTTGAAATGCATGCCTAATTCTCATTACACTTTTGCCTATTATGTTTAGAAATTTTTCTAGGCATAGGTGTATTTTATCATGCGATTAACGTTTTATTGAACAAGATAGATGCATAATACAATGCACATCAATACTGCTTACTACTCTGATTCAAGCATGTAAATCTATGAAAGTATCAATACTGGAGTAAGAAAATTAGTTACTTACCTGTAACTTTAGTTCTCCAATATAAATGTGACAGATATCTTATCTGCCTTCTCACAAGTTCCTTGTATCCTAAGGCACTTGTAATAAGGAGGACGGATGTCCTTCTCATTGTGACTGAGTAACCCTTTTGCCTAACTTTAAATCAAGCCCTTAGGAATTAAATTACACCAGTAGGCGGACGATACACAGCTCTATTTAAAACACTCTTCATTACTAGATGTACCTACACTCCAAAGGGTCATGGAATGGATATTTGCCTGGGTGACTGAAAACTGCCTGAAATTAGTTCCTCATAAAACTGCCTTTCTAATTGTATCTCTCAAATGCAATAGAAGGATCAGCCCAGACCTCTTCAAGAAGCTTATGGAAATCAGCCTCTCGCCATCCCCTCTGCTACAGTTAAATCTCTAGGTTTCCTTATTAGTTCTTTATGTGAACAAATCTTTACAGGCGGCAAATTTTCACCTTTGCCAAGTGAAAAGAATAATATAACTTTTCATCCATAAATCCGCTGAAATCAGCTGCACATGAGCTCATTCACTCCAGAGTTCACGCTGATAACGCCATCTGGTTGGTCTTGCTCTGGTATGCTCTGTTGCCCTTAAAATTAGTTCTCTCTTAGGGGATCTCCATTAATAGTTATAAGCACTGAATTGTCCTGCCCATGAACTCAGGATTCTGGAGCACTTTTCCATAGTATATCGTATTAGGTGTAGCTGTTCACCTTTCTTTGGGAAGGCCTGCAGAGTCACGTAAGAGGAAAACATTATGAAGCTTATAGGAACAGGCTGCAATTGCTAAATTACTCACAATGTATTTTTAAAAGGGTGAAGAAACCTATAGATGTATATGTAATTTAAAAATACTCTGTAGGACATCTTTAATCTCTTTCATAAACCCTTTTTTTTGGTAAAAGTAAAGAGATGAAGGATAGTAGGGCAGTGTAGCCCATAGGCTTAACACTGTGTCTGTGCCTTTAAGGGCCCACCAGTATCCCAGCATACCCAGTAGGTGGCAGTTGCTTCGGTTCTTTTTACCGGCTCCTGGTGACAGGATCTTGGAGAACTGAGCTTAGCCTTTCAGGCTTTTTCTCTTCCCAATTCTCCAGTGAAGTTTTGTGACAGCCACATTATTCTACGTTTTCATCTTTCACTTACATTTTCTACCTTTTTCTGACAGAAAAGTGTAGTATTTTGTCAATTAAAATGCCTTCTTTATTTGACAAGTGCCCTGCCTGTGGGAGAAAAAAGGCCAAGTCAGACCATCACAAAGGCTGTACTGTTTGCCTTCCACAGAGCCATGTTCCTGACAGATGCCACCACTGCAAAAAGTTTTCAAGGTGCACTCCCAGAGAGAGATTTGCCTACATGGCACTGAAGAACGACGCAGGCTACCAGGGCCACCAAGGACCCCAGGCGTGAAAGGTCCGAAAAGAGTTCAGCCCAAAAACTGTTATTCCAGGTAGACATCGAGAGGATCGACATCAAGACAAGGTACTGCACCTACTTGTTCTCCGGCGAGAGCTGGGTCGATGTCAAAAAAGAGCTGAAGGTCGACGTCAAGACAGAGTAGGTCAGTGTCAAAGATACGTCTACCTCCAAGAAGGTTGTCATTGAGGCAGAGGCCTAGATCGATAGCGAGGAGCCGGTCAAGGCATAGGAGGAGGTCAATGTTTGGCAGTGTATCAACATAGAGGGCATCACTACATGAGCAAAGAAGGAAGCAGGAATGCATTTCTACATCTCTTGACTGAATATTCCAGAATCCGCTTTCCTTCACCAGTATTATTGTCAGATTCTCCTACTCCTCTGCCAGCATCACATCCACCACCACCTTAACAGTCTGCTCTTCCAGCACGTCTTCCATCAGCAGCAGTTCCACCTATGGAGGTTCCTCTCCCGAGGTCATCAGCCTCTCCCCGTAGATCGCGTTCAAGGATGTGTCATCATTTGTACCACTGTAGAAGCCACAGATCCTGGCATTCTTCATCGTGTCCATCTGCAAGGTGCTCTTGTCATCATCATTCTTCTAGATCACGCTCAAGATCACAAATAAGATCTAAACATCATTCCTGTTACTCTTCTTCCACTTCCACAGTAAGATATTTGCCAACATTAACAGACTCACCGTCTGCGCAAATCTCCACAATGGATGACATCACCACCTTCCAAGAGGTCCTGGTGAGAGGTGCTGCAAAGCTTATTATACCAATGTCTTTCCCAACTGCTTTCACTTCGGTCATATTTAAGACTCTTCACCACGTCTGTGTCATGGTCTCTGCTTCCATTAGTGTATGGACTTTTAGAACCAGCAATGGAACTATTCCTAACACCAGCCTTCATTAAGTCTGCACGATCCAGACTGCAGAAAAAATATCGACCTCCTGAACAGGATCCTCTCTTTCTCCGCTCCGACCCACCTCCAGACTCTGTGGTCGTGATAGCGAAACACCATGCTACCACTTGTAAGGAAATGCCTCCTTGGCATGGTTACCCCCTTACTTTTTGCCTTTGCTGATGCTATGAATTGAAAGTGTGCTGAGGCCTGCTAACCAGGCCCCAGCACCAGTGTTCTTTCCCTAACCTGTACTTTTGTTTTCACAATTGGCACACCCTGGCATCCAGGTAAGTCCCTTGTAACTGGTACCCCTTGTACCAAGGGCCCTGATGCCAGGGAAGGTCTCTAAGGGCTGCAGCATATCTTATGCCACCCTGGGGACCCCTCACTCAGCACAGACACACTGCTTGCCAGCTTGTGTGTGCTGGTGAGGACAAAACGAGTAAGTCGACATGGCACTCCCCTCAGGGTGCCATGCCAACCTCACACTGCCTATGCAGTATAAATAAGTCACCCCTCTAGCAGGCCTTACAGCCCTAAGGCAGGGTGCACTATACCATAGGTGAGGGCACCAGTGCATGAGCACTGTGCCCCTACAGTGTCTAAGCCAAACCTTAGACATTGTAAGTGCAGGGTAGCCATAAGAGTATATGGTCTGGGAGTCTGTCATGCACGAACTCCACAGCACCATAATGGCTGCACTGAAAACTGGGAAGTTTGGTATCAAACTTCTCAGCACAATAAATGCACACTGATGCCAGTGTACATTTTATTGTGAAATACACCCCAGAGGGCACCTTAGAGGTGCCCCCTGAAACCTTAACCAACTACCTGTGTAGGCTGACTGGTTTTAGCAGCCTGCCACACTCGAGACATGTTGCTGGCCACATGGGGAGAGTGCCCTTGTCACTCTGTGGCTAGTAACAAAGCCTGCACTGGGTGGAGATGCTATCACCTCCCCCAGGCAGGAGCTGTAACACCTGGCGGTGAGCCTCAAAGGCTCACCCCCTTTGTTCCAGCACCACAGGGCATTCCAGCTAGTAGAGTTGCCCGCCCCCTCCGGCCACGGCCCCACTTTTGGCAGCAAGGCCGGAGGAGATAATGAGAAAAACAAGGAGGAGTCACTGGCCAGTCAGGACAGCCCCTAAGGCAACCTGAGCTGAAGTGACTCTGACTTTTAGGAATCCTCCATCTTGCAGATGGAGGATCCCCCCAATAGGGATAGGAATGTGACCCCCTCCCCTTGGGAGGAGGCACAAAGAGGGTGTAGCCACCCTCAGGGCTAGTAGCCATTGGCTACTGCCCTCCTTGACCTAAACACACCCCTAAATCTTGTATTTAGGGGCTCCCCTGAACCTAGGAAATCAGATTCCTGCAACCTAAGAAGAAGAGGACTGCTGAGCTGAAAAACCCTGCAGAGAAGACTGAGACACCAACTGCCTTGGCCCCAGCTCTACCGGCCTGTCTCCCCCTTCGCAAGAAAACTGCTCCAGCGACGCTTTCCCCAGGACCAGCGACCTCTGAATCCTCAGAGGACTGCCCTGCTCTAAAAGGACCAAGAAACTCCCGAGAACAGCGGCCCTGTTCACCCAAGACTGCAACTTTGTTTCCAAAGGAGCAACTTAAAGGCAACAGCGTTTCCCGCCAGAAGCGTGAGACTTGCAACCCTGCACCCGGCGACCCCGACTCGACTGGTGGAGAAACAACACTTCAGGGAGGACCCTCCGGCGACTCCGAGACTGTGAGTAACCAAAGTTGTCACCCCAGAGCCCCCACAGCGATGCCTGCAGAGGGAATCCCGAGGCTCCCCCTGACTGCGACTGCCTGACTCTCAGATCCCGACGCCTGGAAAAGACCCTGCACCCGTAGGAGTGACCCCCAGGAGGCCCTCTCCCTTGCCCAGGTGGTGGCTACCCCGAGGAGCCCCCCCCCCCCTTGCCTGCCTGCATCGCTGAAGAGACCCCTTGGTCTCCCATTGATTCCTATTACAAACCCGACGTGTGTTTGCACACTGCACCCGGCCGCCCCGTGCTGCTGAGGGTGTACTTTCTGTGTTAACTTGTGTCCCCCCCCCGGTGCCCTACAAAACCCCCCTGGTCTGCCCTCCGAAGACGCGGGTACTTACCTGCTGGCAGACTGGAACCGGGGCACCCCCTTCTCCATTGAAGCCTATGTGTTTTGGGCACCACTTTGAACTCTGCACCTGACCGGCCCTGAGATGCTGGTGTGGTAACTTTGGGGTTGCTCTGAACCCCCAACGGTGGGCTACCTTGGACCCAAACTTGAACCCCGTAGGTGGTTTACTTACCTACAAAAACTAACAAATACTTACCTCCCCCAGGAACTGTTGAAAATTGCACTGTCTAGTTTTAAAATAGCTATATGTGTTTTATTTGAAAATTATATATGCTATTGTGATTATTCAAAGTTCCTAAAGTACTTACCTGCAATACCTTTCATGCAAAGTATTACATGTAGAATTTGAACCTGTGGTTCTTAAAATAAACTAAGAAAATATATTTTTCTATTCAAAAACCTATTGGCCTGGAATTGTCTCTGAGTATGTGTTCCTCATTTATTGCCTGTGTGTATGTACAACAAATGCTCAACACTACTCCTTTGATAAGCCTACTGCTCGACCACACTACCACAAAATAGAGCATTATTATTATCTCTTTTTGCCACTATCTTACCTCTAAGGGGAACCCTTGGACTCTGTGCATACTATTCCTTACTTTGAAATAGTGCATACAGAGCCAACTTCCTACACCACTCCTTTGTCTTCTTTGCCTCCTGACATGGAGAGCAACAAAATGGACTCAGTGGGCCGCAGTGCCTACAGTAAGGCTGCAGCATCCATGTAGGCAGCGAGTGCAGTGACTCTTCTGGGAAGATATGATACAACCTTATGGGGCAGAAGAAGTTCTTGGAAGTCGTCAGTGAAGGAATGATGGTCTCAAATCAGATCCTCAGCATCGCAACTGACTCCTTGCTCGCAGCACATGAATTTTGTCATGGTGTGGCATTGCCTAAGCACTCCTGGCTTAGACTCACTGCCCTACAAAATGAGTGAAAGCAAAGAATCCTAAATCTGCCATTCTCTAGACCAACACTCTTCGTCAGCCACCCAGATGATTACTGGCTCAGATGGTATCTAAAATGGAAACACTCAAGGCAGTGGGCCTAGAAAGGCTAAAAGAACAGAAAGGGCCTTACAAGTCCTACCAGCAGTGTTTCTACTCCCAGAGGAGTCTAACCCCTCACTGGTATCAAGATCACTAGTAATCTCAGCAGCACAGACCTTACCAGCAACAACAGAGTAAAGAACCTCAAGGGAGGAACAACCAGCAGCCTACAGACAGGAAAGCCCACAGCAGGCTCAAAAGAGTGAATCTTTCCTTCTCACTCTTCTGTTACCCACTCCAGTAGAGGGAAGCATTTCACATTTTCTGGTAGAGTGGCAACACATCACAAAAGACACCTTGCTACTGGTTATTGTTTGAAATGGGTAATGTCTCAGGTTCTCAAGTTCTCTGCCGAATATACCACCAAAGCCATCCAGTCAACATCTGCAGATGCGATCGGAAATCAACATCCTTCTCTAGAAGGAAGCAGTATAGACTGTTCCTCTCAAACAGGGAACAGGCATTTTCTCTTGATACTTTCTAGTAAAGAAGAGAGGTTCCAAAAACAAGTTCAGACCCATTATGGTCTTGAAATGAGATAACAAGTGGATTTGGCTTGAAATGTTTTGAATGCTGGTACTACATCAGATCTATCCCCAGTTACATCAGGGAGATTGCCTCTGCTCCATAGACCTTCAAGATGTGTGCTTCCATATTCCAATAGCCAAGAAGCATTGCAAGTTCTTGAGGTTTGTGGTGGTTCAATATCATTATCAACACAAAATGCTTCCATTTGGCCTAAAGCCAGCACTCATAACATTTTCAAAGTGCATGGTGGTGGTAGCTTGCCCACCTAAAGAACCATTTAATCTTCGCCTACCCCTGTCTAAACAATTGGCTCATCAAAGCATTGGATCCTCAGGAACCACGCCTTCATTACCAGTGGACAAGCAATCTCCTGCAATGACTAGGGCTCATATCAACCATGCCAAGTCAACGTTTACTCCTGTTCAGGTGCCGCATTATTTGGTGAACTCCATCGACACCAGCCAATCAAGAGTGTGCCCTTCGTATGAGTGACTGTTATCAATCCATCAGAAGTATCACTCTCTCATGAAAGTCTCTCATTCCACAGTGAGAGCAGTGTAATCTCTCCTCGGTTCCATGGCTTCAAGCATCTTCCTGACTCTAAATGCATGTCTCCACATGTGTCCTCTTCAGGAATGTCTCGAGGATCAATGGCACAATGATCTACGAAATATCTACGAAAAATCTACAATAATCTACAAAAAACTCAGGGAGGACCCTACTGATTTCTTAAGACGAAGATCCCCCGTATGGTGGCGCAAGCTTTAGGGGACAACTGGATTTCGCAGAAAGAAGGAGATTTCCTAATTAATAAAAATCCAGTAACTCTTTATTTCTACACTATCCCCAAAATTCACAAAAACCTTGAATCACCTCCTGGTAGACACATAGTATCAGATATCAATTCTATTTTGGAACCTCTCTCCCGTTTTTAAGACCCCTAGTCCAAAACACAGATGCCTACCTTACAAATAGAAGGGAAGTACTGTGTCTTTTGAAAGACAGACTTTTTAATCCAGAAAATGAGATCCTAATAGGACTGGATGTGGAAAGCCTATACACTAGTCTACCCCACCCTGACACATTACACATAACTGAGGAAGTTATCTTTGACTTAGATTGGGACTACCAAACACACGGAATGTGGTAATGGAGTGTTGTTTCTGGGCCCTAACCAAAATGTTTTTTGAGTTCTAGAAAAATGTATTCTTTCAGAAACACAGGACCAGCATGGGAATCACCTTTGTTCAGAGTCTGGCTGGTCTCTATGTCCATCATCTAGAGAAAGAGAGAATCCTAAACCCCACTAATCCATACAGCGACAACATAGTATTGTGGAAAAGATACATTGATGACATATTGGTTTTCTGGAAAGGGGATGAGGCACAAGTGGTGACATTTTTTTAGAGTGGTTAAACAGACAGGACGGTTCTTGCAATTCACTCACACAATAAGCAAGGAATATTTGGTCTTCCTGGATTTAAACATTATAGCCACTAACATTTAAAACAACCACCCATGAATAACCAATAGCCCAAAACTGTTTACTCCTGTTTGATAGTCCTCACCCCCACCATTTGAGAGAGAACCTACTGTTTGGACAATTTCTCAGATTGAGAAGGAATTGCTCAGAGATATCAGGTTACAAAAAACGAGCCCAGAGTCTAGCATCTAAACTTGAGGCTAGGAAATACCCCCTGAGAATAATCAACTGAGCCATGAAGCAGTAACCACAGAGAAACCCTTCTGGACACCCCTTCCCAAAAAGAGAAGGAGGAAAGACAGATATGTATCACAACATTTAACATAGGCTACAATCAAGTAAGCAAGATCATCAACAAACATTGGCGCATCCTCAATAGTGGCTCATTAAATATTCCCAAACCCATATTTTCACATAAATGGGGAAAGAGTCTTAGAGATATGATTGTATGCACCCGCCATCTTCGAGTAAACCAGATGATATCAACTACCTACCACTACCCAATGGACATTATCCATGTGGGAACTGTAGTGTGTGCCATCTAACAAAGGTCACTAAACAGGTCACCTGTAACAACAGCACAACATGGGACATAAGAGACTTCTCCAGTTGTAACATCCAGCAAGCAGTATACATGATCACTTGTCCATGCAACCTATATTATGTGGGGATGACCACCCGCAAGGTTAAGACTCGCATCTGCAAACAGCAGAGTAACCTGAAATGTGGACTGGCTACGACTAAAATGCCCACTCATTTCAAAGAGAAAGCACACACAGTGGAGGATTACCAGTGGGTTATCCTAGAACACCATAAAGAGATTAATTGTGAGTCTACACTGTTCGGAAAAGAACAACGAGGGCTCTATAAATTACGCACACACCAAATTGGCCTCAATGAGAACATACCTTGGAGCCAGCTGACGAAGTATTTACATCACTTTAATCTTTAGTCGGATACACATCTCCTAAAATTATACACTTAAGCAGCGCAAAAGGTCCTATATCCATCTCATTCCTTTACATTCCATAGTGTCACAAAGAGCAAACCCATCATCAAGTATTAGCCACGCACATATACGGCACCATCACTATAAGAAGGGAACGAGTAACCCTTTGTTAAACACAGGAAAGAAACTCCCAAATGATAAGGGAATCCCCAGTTGTGCCTCTGTAAGCCCATGAAGCCCTAATGATCTCTGTGCAATTACGGTCACCCACAAAGGATACCTACTTTTAGGGTCCTCGCGGACCCCCTTTTGTTCCACAGGAGGCTGCCATCTTGGGGAAGTTAGCGGTCTAGTGCTGCATGCTTGAGCACGCCGAGATACAAGAGCAGCTGCACATTTAAACTTTACTTCCATGTGAGCATTCAAGATTCAGACCCCAGGAAGGTGAGCATTAGGTACAGAGCAGGAGTGTCGCTTTGAGGAAGTGCCTTTTGAGTATTGTTTACATCGCACTACAGATACAGTAAGATGAATCAATTCTAAAACGTTGCCAAATCTTTAGAATGTGACTACAAGCACACACCCCTCCCATAGGAGCTATTATATGAGAGTCCAAATACTGCAGAGTAGGTTACGTATTCACCACACGTGTGCTGTTTGGTGTGTTTCACATGTGTACATGTTTAAAAATGTTCAATGTAGTATGTCTTGTATTGTTGATTGTGAGAGTAGTGTGGTCTCTCATTCCTGATATTCATGAGTGCCGTTTCCCACTAGTGGGGTGCAGTTTACAAATAGGTGGCACCACACCCACAAGCAACATATATACCAGCTCATTACAAATGGGAGCTATGATAACTATGCCTCTCTTGTATTTCCACAGGTATCAATGACAGACACTATAAACGATAGGTATCATCCTATGACACCACACTAGTTAGGTGAATTGCACCATATCACTGAGCATGTATTATTTATGCTTTCGTTGGAGGTAGTCAAACTAGGAGTGGCACCAGGGAGTCCACTTTGGTCCTGAAGAGGAGCCTAGGGGTAAGGCTCCGAAACATGCAGACTCGGAAGTCTGGTACAGTACACCCCCCACTTCTGCAGCCCACTTTATAATCATACTTCCTCCAAAAGACCTATTAAATCATTGGAATTACTAGGAGACCGGTATTTTTAACTCACCCAAGACCCCACC
The DNA here is from genome assembly GCF_031143425.1 of Pleurodeles waltl. Lineage (NCBI taxonomy): Eukaryota > Metazoa > Chordata > Amphibia > Caudata > Salamandridae > Pleurodeles > Pleurodeles waltl. The sequence continues at coordinate 293,471,687 of NC_090443.1, read as the reverse complement.
ACTCCTATCCCTCCTGTGATTCACATTGATGAGACTACATCAGTGCTCCCACGTATCCCGTAGGTCATAGCACGCCCCGCTCCATAGCGGAATGGGAAGAAATCCAATGATGAAGCATGCCACCAGGGTGTAACCCTGGTGGGTGAGGGTTTTTCTAACAGGAAAATCCTTTTTCCTATCCATTCTATGAGCCAGAATGATCTTGATTGCTCCGTGGTGGCCACGTCAATGGTGGTTCACAGACCATCTTCACTGGTCAGAGCGTTCACATCTTAAGCTGCCATTGAGAACAGGTCCTCTAACGAAATTCGGAGGCCAGATGGTTCACCTCAATCTCTCCTCCCTGACTTTGGCAGCATGGCTACTGAGCTAGTTCAGTATGGAAATTTCACTCTATTGGTTAGCAAAATCTGCCCAGGTATGTGGAGCTGCTTTATTCATTGATTATAAAACACTGCCAACTAGCTCTCGTCAGTCACAGTCCCTTTGGCCACCGGCCGAATTCCCGCCTTGCCAATCCGACACAGAGTATTATCTAGCAGATGTCTGGAGCTGAAAATTGGTGAATCTTTGGGTGATATTCATTTTGAGAACTGGTTACAGGTAACATTTTCTTTAACTGCACGGTGCTAGTATTGAGAACCAGTTACAGGTAACATATCCTTTAACTGAACAACGCTGTTGCTTGCAAATGTTGTGTGTCAAACATTGTTTTTATGGTGTGGTTCTTTTGCTTTACCCAGATCTCGTTCTCGAGACCGCCGAAGGCACCGCTCAAGATCATCCTCCAGAGATCGAAAGAGAAGAACCCGCTCCAAGTCACGAGAGAAGCGTCGCAGCCACAGGTCACGCTCCCGCAGCCGAAGTCGGAGTCACAAAAGAAGCCGGGACCGCAGCAGAGATCGTAGTTCAAAATCCAAGTGAGACAGTCGGCCACTGTCCTGACAGGAGAGTAGTATGTGGGAAGGAGGTGGTCTGGCCTCTTTCCACTGTCTGGGGGTGTACAGGAGTGTAGACAGAATCAGAACTGAAAACTCTTTAACTTGCGTGACCACAGTAGAGGGAGGGGGGATGGAGCCATTTGGATTTTATTCTCACATTCTTTTTTTGCCTATTATCAGTTGTTCTTTACTGTATTTCCTTCCTTGTGGAATAAAAGCCTGTTTTAAAACACTTTGTCGTTGTATTAAAACATAGCGGTGTCTCTCACCTCATGGAGCCACCTCTTACCACTAGAATCGAATACTTGTTGGTTGATTTGAAGCTGTGCTTATTTTGTAAAACATTAAGTCCCAGGGCCCTTGGCATGAGGCCACTGAAGGTTGTCCCACTTATTGCCCCTACCAGTGCTACCAGTGCAACTATTTACCATCACACTCCTACATGTTTGACAATTCAGACTATTCCAGGCCTCCAAAGCTATACAGTTGTCTTTAAGTGGCAGTTATTAGTCTTTTAATGTGTATTTAATTAAAAACAACTGTTAGTGGGCGCATCTCTAAATTAGACAAAGAGCACCACCATGTGGCAGACTGTCATAAGGGCCTGTCTTCAAAAGTAAGTGGAAACCACCGACTCAAATTAAACAATGATTTGAAGCCTGTGATGAGCATTTTGGGCATCCATAGCATGCTTGACGTTAACTTTTCTACAGAAGTGCCAATTGGTGGGTTAGTGTTGCATCTGCATGCAGAGTAATGTGCTACACCATTGACTATTGCCTGCTTCAATAATACATACGATGCAGTGCCATATTTGCTGCCCTCAGCTTCTCTAGCGTTCTCTGCATTCTTCTGTTGATTAAAGACATTCTTGCAAAAGTACTTTCAGGTTATTTAAACAGAAAGCATTTCTGATGGATACACCTACCTGTGGATTCCTCACCTAAAGAATTCTCCCCACGCGCCATCTTCGACACAAATTTTCTTCTACCTCTGCACGTCGACAATGACGTCACAATTGCCCGACTCCACGCGACGCCGTATGACGTCATCCAGGCAATAAGAAGCCCTAGTCGACGTGCAGACGTCAGTTCCCTTTTTTCCGTGCCTTCGAGTAACGTTTTTTCTTCAAGGCTGATAGGGAGCTACAGTTGCACTTCGGTGTTACAATGTCCCAGCCGAGAAAAACTGGCTTTAAACCTTTTAACCAGCGTGGGGGTCGGATGTCGGTCACGGACCCCCATGAAAATTGTTTATGGTGCCTTAGTTCCGACCATGAGGTCGAGTCATGCGGATCGTGTCAAAGCATGAATCCTAAGGCACTTAAGGAGAGGGAGGCAAAGTTATTCCTGGCCCGTTCCAAGAAAAGGAAGGAAAAGCGTCATCGTAGAGAGTCTTCTTCCAAATCTTCGAAGTCTTATCAATGCCACGGGGACTCTCGGCGCCGTCCGACGTGGAAGGTTAGCCCGACCATCACACCTCCGCCTCCAGCGACTCCGGCTTCTCCTTCTTCACCCTTGTCGGTATTTGAAGTCGAGCCTCATCAGGAGCTGGTGGCTTCTCCGGAGCAGGAAATGCCTGGTCCATCCTCGGCCTCTATGCCGGCGCCGGTTCCACAGACTTATCCGGCTTTCCCGGCGCCGTGTACGGGTCCCGCTGCATTTTTAAATGCAATGTTCAATATCTTTTCCACCATAGCACCTGGTGGAGGGCATGCGGGTCCGTCAGGCCCTTTTGGCTTTTAACTTGGGTGCTCCGGCTCCTTACAAGCTGACACCCGTTATGCCCTTTCTTCCTTCTGGGGCCGCTTCGGCGCGATGCCCTTGGCGTCGCCCAGGAGACCTGTGACGCCGACAACGTCTGCTGTCCCGGTGCCAGTGGATTCTCCACGGATCCAGTCTACAGTAAAATTGTCTGTGGCGCCGGAGGGTCCAGCGTCGGATGAATCCGAAGAGGGGCGCAAGCAAAGATCTTCGGCGTCGGCCGACGCTTTATCGACGCTGGGACTCGAATCCAGGCTCTGATCCAGGAGATTGGCTTTACGGCTCCTGGAGGAAGAGTAATACAGCAGACAACATTTGGAGGAAGGCGAGATTTTGGAGCCTTCGGGTGATTTCCAAGGCTTGGACACAGCAAGTGGCATTGACACTTCCCCTGAATGGGATTTGGCTTCCCCAGGGGAGTATACTGAGGAAGCTGCATCATTTCATGGTGTAGTAAGGAAGGCTGCAGACTTTTTGGACCTTCCTCTTCCTGCTGCAGAGGTGAAAAGAAACCTCACTGAAGTGCTGCATCCGGCGTCGGTAGTGGCGGAGCCTCTCTTGCCCCTCAATGAGGCTCTTTTGGACCCCATAAAAGATATATGGAGGAAGCCAGTGACTTCAACAGCCGTCAACAGGGCGGTAGCGAGACGCTATCGTGCGGCTCCAGGTGACCCGGTCTTTCTCTCCAAACATCCAACTCCTGAGAGTTTGGTTGTTCAGGTATCGTGCTCCTCTCAATCAGCTCCTGGTTCGTTCCCCCGGACCCCTGCTGACAGGGAGTCTAAGAAAATGGACCAGGCAGCAAAGAAGGCCTTTTCTTCGTGCAGTATGGCCTTGAAGTCGACCAATGCGACTTGCGTTTTGGGGCATTATATTCATGCCCTTATGGAGGAGGTTAAGGGTCATCCTGAATTGCAACAGGAGGTGTTGCATCTATTAACTGACACTCAGGCGGCGGTGACCCAGGTGATTCAATCTGGGTTGGACACCTCGGACTCTGTGGCAAGAGCTATGGGTACATCCATAGTGACGAGGAGACAGGCTTGGCTGCGTTCATCAGTTTTCTCCCCGGATGTGCAGGCTACTTTAGGACCTGCCTTTTGACGGAGAAAAACTCTTTGGGACAAAAGCAGATTCTGCCCTTGAGCACTTTTAAAGAGAGCAGAGCCACAGCGAGGTCATTGGGACTTCAAGCAGCCACTTCCTCTACCTTTAGATCTTTTAGAAAATTTAGAGGTTTTGGTCGTGGCTCCTCCTTTTGTGGCAGGATCCAGGTGGCACAGCAATCTGCAGGATCCCTACCTTACAGATCCTTCAGAGGCAGGGGTAGAGTACGAACTAGAGGGGCCACCCAGCAGCGATCTGCCTCTTCCTCAGGAGGGGTGCAGCAGGGAAAGCAGCCTTAGTCCTCCACCACTCCCTGCTCACGTGTCTCCGGTAGGGGGAGACTTGCCCGATTTCTTCCCATGTGGGAGCTTATAACATCAGACTCCTGGGTCATCGACATCGTGAAGAAGGTGTATGCTCTTCCCTTTCGGGAATTCCCTCCTTCCTTCCCTCCCCGCCCATCCTTCTGTTCGGACAACCATCTTCTGTTGCTTCAACAGGAGGTGTTATCCCTTTTGTCAAAGGGCGCAGTGGAGTTGGTTCCTGGAGCAAGAGAGGGGTCAGGGCTGTTATTCAAGATACTTCCTGATCCCCAAAAAGGATGGTCGGTTGAGGCCAATCCTGGACCTGAGGATTTTGAATTGGTTCCTCAAACAGGAAAAGTTCAAGATGCTGACCCTATCACAGGTTCTTTTGGTGTTGAACGAAGGAGATTGGATGGTGTCTGTCGATTTGCAGGATGCGTACTTCCATATTCTGATCCTCAAATCGCACAGGAAGTATCTCCGGTTTGCAGTGGGGTCACAGCATGATCAGTTTGCGGTCCTCCCGTTTGGCCTTTCTTCTGCACCTCAAGTCCTCACAAAGGTGATGGCGGTGGTTGCGGCAGAGCTCAGAAGAAGCGGGATAGCGGTGTTTCCCTATCTGGACGATTGGTTGATCAAAGCCAAGACTCCAGAGCTCGTGCGGCGTCACCTGCAGTCCACAACTCAGTTGTTGTTCGACCTGGGTTTTTCAGTCAATGTGCCCAAATCTCACCTGGAGCCCTCTCAACGCCTCCTGTTCATAGGGGCAGTACTGGACACTACATTGAATCGGGCCTTTCCTCCGACCCAGCGGGTTCAGGACATTCAGGCGTTGATTCCAATGTTTCAAAATGGAGAAGTAGTTCCAGTCCTCAAGGTCCTGCGTCTGCTCGCTCTATTTGCTTCTTGCATACTGCTGGTCACTCATGCACGCTGGCACATGAGGGCTCTTCAGTGGTGCGTCCGCAGACAGTGGTTTCCGTACAAAGGAGATCTCGAGGATTCGATCAGGATCTCCAGAGACACTGCTGTGGATCTTCAGTGTTGGCTGCGGTCGGCAACCTGTCACAAGGAAGGCCGTTCTCGCTTCCTTCGCCAGTGGCCACAGTTGTAACAGATGCTTCCACTCTAGGGTGGGGAGCTCATCTGGGGGACCTGGAGATCAAAGGCCTTTGGTCTCCAGTGGAACAGAGGTTCCACATCAATCTGTTGGAATTGCGGGCGGTACGTCTGGCACTCTTGGCCTTTCTCCCTTCCCTTTGCGGTCAGTCAGTCCAGGTCCTGACAGACAACACTACAGCAATGTGGTACATAAACAAGCAGGGAGGAGTGGGGTCGTATCTTCTCTGCAGAGAAGCTCTTCGACTCTGGTCCTGGCTTCAGGACCATAAGATTTGCTTGGTAGCAAATCATTTGGCCGGGGTTCTGAACGTACGTGCGGATGTTCTCAGTCGACGCATCTCGGGCGACCACGAACGGAGTCTTCATCCGGATCTGGTTCTTTACATTTTCCAGATGTGGGGGTGTCCGCAGATAGATCTGATTGCTACTTAGGAGAACGCGCAGTGCCCGTTGTTTTGCAGCCTCCAGTATCCGGTGCAAGGAGCTTTGGGGGACACGTTTCAGACGTCCTGGAAGGGTCAGTTGCTTTACGCGTTTCCTCCCATACCCCTAATTCCTCGAGTTCTGAGGAAGATCCGCCAAGACGGGGCCCAGGTCATCTTGATAGCCCCGGATTGGCAGAGAAGGGTGTGGTATTCAGACCTTCTCAAACTCTCTCTGTGCCCTCCGCTCCGTCTCCCTTACAGGGTAGACCTCCTCTCGCAGTCGCAGGGGCTTATTCTACACCCCCACCTCCAGAGTCTGCACCTTCATGCCTGGAGATTGAACGGGGCAATCTGAGTGCTTTTTCTCTCCCGCCAGAAGTGGTGGATGTTATTTTATCGGCCAGGCGACACTCCACCAAATCGATCTATGCAAGCAGGTGGGCCAGATTTGTAGGTTGGTGCGGAGAGAACCAAATTAAGCCCTTAAAGGCTCACTTGTCTGACATTATTATTTGCTTTTTCCTTGGCACAGAAGGGTTGTGCAGTTGCCACAGTTAAGGGCTATTTATCAGCGCTGTCTGCTTTTCTGTGCCTCCCAGATCAACCCTCCTGGTTTAAATCACCACTTGTTTTGAGGTTCGTTAAGGATCTCACTAATAGGTATCAGCCCACTCCGTTTGTTATGCCACAGTGGGATCTTAATTTAGTATTGACATTTCTAATGGGATCGCCATTTGAGCCGATGCACTCTTGTTCTTTGTGTTTGCTGGTCTTAAAAACTGTATTTCTGGTAGCCATAACATCGGCCAGAAGAGTGAGTGAGCTTCAGGCTCTTAGTGTAGAGTCTCCATACCTTTCCTTCTTTAGAGACAAAGTGGTATTAAGGACCAAGGCGGCTTTCCTCCTGAAGGTTGTTACACCCTTTCACTTGGGGCAGTTTATTACTCTCTCTTCCTTTTACCCTCCGCCTCATCCATCCAAGGAGGAAGAGAGGCTCCACCAATTGGATCCACAAAGAACATTGAGCTTCTTTGTCGACAGGACGAGGGAGTTCAGGCAAGACGATCAGCTCTTTGTTGGATACGTGGGGAAGAGGAAAGGCAGAGCAGTCCACAAGAGAACGCTGTCCAGGTGGGTCATTCTCTGTATCAGAGCTAAGGCTGCTTCATCGGCCTTGGCTAGGGGTGTTCCTGTGGTTGACATCTGCAAGGCGGCAACTTGGGCATCCCTTCATACTTTTGTCAAACATTGTTTGCACTCTGAGGTCAGGAGGGATGGCCATTTTGCACGCTCAGTGCTGCAGGATTTCTTGGTTTGACCATTCAGGCACCCACCTCCGGAGGTAGTACTGCTTTGGGACTCTATTCTTTAGGTGAGGAATCCACAGGGAGGTGTATCCATCAGGAGAATAAGTTACTTACCTTCGGTAACGCTTTTTCTGGTGGATACATTAACTACCTGTGGATTCCTCACGCTCCCACACGCCTCCCCGTTGCATGGCTGGTCTTACCACGAAATCCGTGGGTGAGCACCGTTGTATTGTATATTTGTATATATTTGGATCATGTATATAATGATGGCATGTATATATGTATTTCTTTCTCTGACTTTTATAATTCAAGGAAACATGGGTGAACTTGACTGGTAGATTTGTTTCCATATGAAGGTGTTGTTGCCGTTAGTTTCTTTATATTTGTATTGTAATAAATGTTGCGATTTCACTTTACTTGATGTTATTATGGGCCAGATGTAGCAAAGTTTTGCGAGTCGCAAATGGGCCGATTCGCTATTTGCGACAGTGCAAAATCGGAAATGGGATGCAAAAACCCCATTTCCGACTTGCAAAAAGCGATGGGACCCGTTTGCGAGTCGCATCAGTTGCGACCCCATTTTGAGACCCGCAAATTGCAAGTCGCAAACCTTATGCAATTGCAACTCGCAAATTGCTACTAGTCGCAAAAAGCCCATTTTGCACTTGCAATTTGCCACTAACTCAGAGCAGGTGGTAACCATAACCAAAGTATAAAAGGAGACCCAGAAGGCATCTGGGTTACTCAACATGGCGGAGATATACCTGATAGCAGTGAGAAGGAGAGTCCACGCAGCCCAGCATAGGAGGAGGAGGGGCCACAGACAGGAGAAGATATATAGAACAAGGCAGACTCTTTTTCAGCAAACGGAGGATGAGATATACGATAAATACCGCCTTAGCAGAGCAGCCATACTAGAATTAATTGATTTACTGAAACCACAGCTAGAACACCAGACTCTGCGTGGCTGCGCCATCCCTCCGCATGTGCAAGTGATATGCTCACTGCACCTCTTGGCCTCAGGGATCTATCAGGGGGTAATTGCTGTGGCAGGTGGGGTATCCCAAAGTTCAGTGTCAAGGTTCCTCAGGGCATTCCTAGATGCCATACTCACACACAGGTCTCACTTCATATACCTACCCAGGAATGAGGCAGAAATTAACAGAACCAAGCTGGACTTTTACCGCATTGCCCACTTTCCCCATGTCATAGGGTGTGTAGATGGGAGACACATTCAAATATGCCCCCCTGCAAATCTGGAACATCTTTTCCGCAACAGAAAGTGTACCCACTCACTGAATATTCAGGTTGTTTGTGACGCCCATTATGTCATCACGGACATTGTAGCTAAGTTTCCAGGCAGTACCCATGACTCATACATGTTTAGGCATAGTGGGATACATCAATGCCTGGAACGTGGGGAATTTGGAGACGAATACCTAGAGCTACAGACACCTTGCAGACATACACACAGGTCACTGTGCACAACAATCAGGACTTCCTAACAGTGTACTTTTTGTGCCCAACAGGTGACAGTGCATATGCTCTAAGGCCATGGATCATGACTCCGTTTTTAACTCCCAGCAATGAATGTGAGAGGCGATACAACAATGCACATAAGAGGACCAGGAACCTTATCGAGCGCACCTTCGGACTCCTGAAAGCAAGATTCAGATGCCTCCACCGCAGTGGAGGTGCCCTCCAGTATACCCCCATTACAGCATTCAAAATTGTGGTCGCATGCGCCATCCTCCACAACATAGCCACCCGACGTGGGCTACCTCTCACCCCTGCAGACCCAGATCCTGATGATGAAGAGCAAGAACAACCACATCGCCATCATGGGGATAGGAGTATAGCTAATCAAGGCAGACTGAGACGGGAACACATCGCAACACAATACTTTGGAAGGTACGTGTCAACTCCAACCATACTCGCCTATTGACCAAAAACTCCATTTGTTAAGTGGACAAAAATAACTATTTTATTAGTGCAGAAATGAAACTATTTACAAGTAATGAATGTCCATGGGCATGAAAATGCACACCAGGCATGTGGCACATTGACGTCATGTGCCACTTCTAATGGTCCAGGGTGATCTCTATGACCTTCTGCCCCTCCTGCCAGCCTGGCTGGTCCCTGGTGCTTCCGTGGTGCTCTGCCTGCTACTCCTGAGCACCCTGCTTTCAGTGACAGAGACACTGCTCACTGTCGAGCCCTCCTCACTGTCCTGGGGTGTTTCCCCTGTGCCTCTAGACATATTCCGTGTCTCCATCAAGTCAATGATGTGGGTCAGACGTCCCAGGCCCCTAGCCACATCCCCAGCGAAATGGCCCATTTCCACCTGCAGCCCAACTGTCCTCCTCGACAGGCCTGTGGTGTTCATGGCGAGTCTGCCGATGGATGTGGCCATCCTGTCCAGTCTGTGCAGGAGCTGACGGTCCCTGCGCCGCCCACCCTCGGCCTGGGCCAGTAGTCCTCCCGCCAGTTCCCTCATGGCAAGGGCAAGGTCCCCAGTGTTAGTGCAGATCATGTCCATCCTTGAGTTCAGGTGCTGCATGCTGGCATGGTTATTGCGCACAAAGCGATGCAGCACACCACTAATCCTCCCTAAAATTCGATTTTGTAGGCGCTGACCATGCAGCAGATGTGCCTCACTGGTGCTGGGAGGTAGTTGCCCGGATGCAGACTGCAGCCCTGATGTCCTGGACCTGCGACGCCTGCGCAGCGGTGGCTGCCCTGTGATTTCACCTGTCTCATCCCTGCCTGTTGCTGGGGCAGCCTCTTGGGATACTGTTGCAGCAGGTGTGGCTACTGCAGGGATGCTGTTGACCGTGCTGGCGGGTCCTGAGGTGTCCTCATGGGGCTGGCTGATTGGAGTAGTGGTGGTGTCTTGTTGGAGACCTGTGGGACATGGGGAACAGACTGTCAGTGTCTACTATCTGTTGCACACCTCTTATGAACATTTGCCTATGAACTGCCTACTTGACTACATTTCCCATAATGCATCATTCTGGCGTTTGCTACCCTGAAATGGAGCTATCTTGGTTGTGCATGCCCCTGTGTACATGGTGGGTGGGGGTATGGCATTGATAGGGGTACAGGCATGTCACATGGTACTCACCGGTTGATGTGCTGGGCTCTGAGGTGTCCAGGTCCCCAAATCCAGAAACTGCCTCCTGCTCCAAGGTTTCCTCCACCCTTTCTTCCAGGGGTGTGGGTGTTGGCACAGACGATGGTCCCCCTCCTGTGCCTCTCATCTCCCGGAGCCTTTCAGCCACCCTCTCCTTGGTCCGGGAGCGGAGGTCATACCACCTTTTCTTGATGTCATCTATGCTCCTGTGGCTCACCCCCAGGGAATTTATCTTGTCCTGTATGTCCTGCCACAGCTGTTTCTTGGTGGCTTCAGGAACATTGAGGGCTGATTTTCCAAACAAGTCATCATAGTGCTGACAGCATTCGTCTGTCAGCACCTCCAGCTCCCTCTCTGAGAATTTCTGCTTCCTCTTCCTTGGTGTTCCTTCCATGGCAGCTGCTGTTTGTCCTGTGTGTAGTTCAGCAGTTTTAAAAGGGTGTGGTCCTCCCTCCTCCCAGGTGTATTAGTAAACTTCCTGGCTGTGATGTCATCATCATGTGCCAGGAAGTGTTTCCAGAGTGTTCTGGAGTGGTTTCTGGAGTGTTCTGCTGCACCTGTAATCAATTAACAAGCTAATCGCAATTTGCGACATCCACTCGCTAATTGCGAGTTCGTTTTTTGCACACTCGCAAAAAGCAACCTCGCAATCGGCGGACTCGCACACTGCGTTGCGAGTCCGGGTGCGAATCGCAATTTCGGCACGTTTTTTTTGCCTGCATTCCAATTTGCAACTCGCATTTTGCGAGTCGCACCAACTCGCAAAATCCGAGTCGCAAATTTTTTGTTTGCTACATCTGGCCCTAAGTTCTCTTCAAGGTCAATGTTCACCTGTAAAAAATGGTGAAAACTGACGTCTGCACGTCAACGAGGGCTTCTTATTGCCTGGATGACATCATACGGCGTCGCGTGGAGTCGGGCAATTGTGATGTCATCGTCAACGTGCAGAGAGGAATCCACAGGTAGTTAATGTATCCACCAGAAAAACCGTTACCAAAGGTAAGTAACTTATTCTTTTGGTGCTGAAAAAAGATTTTGCAGCGAGAGTCTTTTGTATTTGATTACTGTACATTATTCTGCCCTCTGGTGGTGGGGTCCCGAGTTTTTTTTTCTTTTTTGGGCGTCAGGCTTTTGGTGGTTTTCTTCATTCCATATGACGTCAAAAATATTCCCATAAAGCGTGTTCGCCATCTTCAGATTCTGTATTCTGAATTTGGATTCAGAAATAGGATACTTCTGTCTGTAAAGAACATTGAGAAAACATCAAAGAGGTTTGAGGTAAATAGCAATAAGGATCAGATCGACGTCTGATGTAGAAGAGCATCAAATCAATGGATAAACACTGACAAAACACATGTTTTTACAGGGCTTCACCATGACGTATGACATTTATGCCTGCAATGCTCCAGGGTCACTCAGAGACTGAACAAAAACACTCAGACTCAAAGTCTGCACACACACCTTCGATGCCAAAACACCTAGCACCCAAAAGGAAATAAAGCCATGTTGCCCCACTGGTCAAAACTTAAAAACTCTGCTTGGGGCAAACCTTTGAAACGTGGCTCGAAAAGGTGCTCAGGTGAAGGATGAGGATCCAAAGGGGGAAGATAACTCTACTTTACTACAGAGGGAGTCGTTCTATGACTGCCTTAAAAGGTTCAACATCCCTGTTAAGGCACACAAAGGCAAAGAAGTGGAGTTAGCATATAGCCTTAGACCCACCTACTAATACAGAACCTCAAGAAGAGCAAGCACTCTTCTATGAGGAGCCGGATGAACGGATGGTAAAGTTGGAAGGCATTATAGAAGAGGGTTGGCAAGACTTAGATGCATACTGCTCAGATAGGTTCTCATTCCTCAAAAGTATCCCCACCAGATAATATTTTGCTGTACATTGCATTAACTGAAGGGCAGTGAGCACCTAAGGGCTTCATTTAGAGGAGGAGCAGACAGTCATGCTTTCTGACAGAGGCCTGCAGAAAAAAAGAAATGCATTCCCTTTCGGGGGAAGAACCAAATTGTGAATTCATACCACAACAGGGGTGATCAGACGCCAAGTGAGTATGCAAACCAATGCCCCACCACCAGACACCTGCAGGAGGTGGATTTGTAGGGTTCCTCCAGCAGTTGATGGAGATAACCTCAGACAAATAGGTTTTAAACCTAATTTAGTATGGCTGTTGTATAGAACTACTTGACGCAACACAATAAGTAAAGTCAAGGGAAAAAGTCTACGAAGGACAAGAGCTGACACTTTCTGCAGCAGTAGTTAAAGGGGTTTTGCTAAAGAGAGCCCTAGAAAAAAGTCCAAAAGAGTGCAGTCTAGGAGACTGTTCAGTATACTTGCTCGTTACAAAACCCAATCTGACGCTAAAGACCATCAGAGACCTCAGATTCCTTGACATATTCACAAAGACACAGAAGTTCAAAATGAGCACATTAAAGGAGGTTATCTAAAGGATGAAAAAAGAGGGTTACATGGCGACCTTTGACCTCAAGGATGCCTACTTTCATATCCTCATGAAGATCAGACAAAAAGTATTTCAGATTTATGGTTGGCTCAGATTATCAATTCAAAGTACTCCTTTTTGGGATAAAATCAGCACCAAGGTTCTTCACAATACACCTTGCAGTGGTGGTGACGACTTCTTTGAGAAGGCAGAGGAAGCATGTGTACATCTACCTGAACTACTGGCTGGTAAAGGTGAGCTTGCTAAAGGACCGCAAAGATAACATAAAAACAACAAGCCAAAGTTGCATAAATTTAGATTCTCATTAAACCTGGAGAGTCACCCAGGCAGGAAGTGTGCTTTTTTTTTTTTTTTTTTTTTTTTTTGGGAAGCCACTCAAGACAGCTTAGGGAAACCGTTTCACTATTTAGAAGTCTTGGCATTGATACAGCAAGCTTGCCTCTGCCAGATGGGACAGTCTCTGACAGTGAGAACTGTGATGAAGTTGTTAGTCATGGTGGTGTCTGGTATACCGCTGATGTCACTTGCCAGACTCCATATGAGGCCAATCCAGAAATAAATGCAATTGCAATGGTTGCAGACCACTAGGGACTGAGGGGATCTGATGGTTGACACAGAGAAAATACAGAGGGAAATCAATAGTGGAAGGAAGAAAATATCACATTAGGCAACCCTTTCAGAAAGCTGTTCCCTCTAGGATCATCATTACCGATTGTGAGCGCAGGAGATCAATATAATCAATATAACTTTCCACAAGATATTTAAATTCAATAGTTGAAGGCAATGGCTCATTTTTCTTGGTGTATTTCAGTTCACTGAGGGTTTGCAGGAGCAGAGATGGGTGTGTGTGCACTGTGTGGAAAGTACCACAGGGGCCAAATTTACAAATATTTAACTGAGAAGCAGCATCGGAGGCAGGCTGTTTGTTGGGGTTGAGCCTTCATGGGGTTTACTGTTTGCGAAATAGGAGCCGAGGGTTCCCCTCAAACATCTTTGTTGTGGTTTCTATTGGGTGTGTTGTAGAGTGATATTGTCCGCACCCCTCGCGTATGTTATCCAGTTCAACCATTACCTGAAGTAAGTTGAAGCAGTGTTTTCCAACTGGTAAGGATGGACCTGCTGGCAGCCATTAGTAGAATATCTAGAAGTAATGTGTCATTGGGGGAGCACAGTTGAGTGTCAAAAGACCTCATAATGATGGAGTGAATCTCGCAATTCATCTAAAAGCCAAATACCATTGAGAGAAAATTAAATATTCTGTCCCACAACACAATAACAGCGCTGCAATGGAAAATCAGGTGTGGTAAATCACCCCTTTCTTTATTACAGTTATAGCAAATTGAATCATCTTTGAGGCCAACTTTGTAGAGACATAAGTGGGGTACAAAAAGTATATTAGGAGCCAGACTTTGGTCTGGGAAAGCTCTGATATATTTTTTTCAGAGACAACCGATTTCCATATCCGGTTCTCTTTGGGTATGGAATTTTGTTAATCCAATTTATCCTGTATGCCTAGGTTTAGTTGTGTGGAGAGCTGTCACAAGAGTTTGTAGTATCGTGAGACCTGATGTCCGGATCTGTTGGCCGTGCTAATCAGTCTAGGTAGGAAAGGGTCTTGGAAAGATGGTTTGGCTTTAGATATGCAAGATTTAAGTTTAAGGAAATCATAGAAAGACATGTTTTCTAGTTTGTATTGGTTCAGAAGATCTTTGAAAGTGAGTGGGTAGTTTTTTGGGCCCAATTGCTTCAAAAAGTAGATGCTTTCAGAGGACCAAGATGTTCAGTGGATAGGGACGCCATTGATCTTAAATATTGTGTTATTCCAAAGAGAGATCAGGTTAGAGGATATAGGGCAATCAAGGTGACTATCTAGTTTTAGTAGGGCCAGTTTAGTGTTTGTTTGGCTGGTAGGGAAGGTTTAATTTTGGTGGATAATAGCATGATGGGGTGGGAGTCTTCCAGGATTGCTTGTTCGACTAGAAGCAAGGCTGGAGTGTTCTCAAGTGGTGGAGAGAAGCACACAGTACTGTGTCTCGCCAGGAAAGCAGATTGGTAGTTTTTAAAATTTGTCACGTTTACACTACCAAGGTATACGGGGGAGTCAGAGTTATTTTACTGAGATCTTAGCATGTTTATTTTGCCACCTACAATTGCAAAGTAGTTTGTCTAGTTTGTGGTGGAAGTCATCGGATAGAGTGAGTGGGAGCATGCATATGAGGTCATTTACTATACGTGTGACCATCATCTTTATTGTTTCGATGCATCCTCACCATGTAATACATTTGGGGTTCCAGCTGTTCAGAAAATTTTGTACTTTCTGTAGGGTCTTTTTTAATTATGTTTTAAGGTATCTATTAGGTCTGAACCAAATTCGATTCCTTTGTATTTAAGGTAACCAGTTTTCCATGTTAGGCCACAATATTCTAGTAGGTCTTTCGAGCATGTTATTTAGGCCTTTGACTTCAGATTTATCTCTATTGAGGCTGTAGCCTGTAACCAGAGCATGGTTATCTATAGTGCTAGTAAGTGCTTTATTGGAGGGGCTGGCATTATCTGTCACAATCAGGATATCATCCGTTTAATGCTGCTACTTTTATTATGTCATCAGTGTATGAACACCGGGGATTACCTACCCCCTTCACTGCCAGGCCTTTTCCCCCTCAGGTGCCAGGCCTTTTTTTTGGCTATTTGGAGCAGTTCGCGCTTTGGCCCTCATAACTTTTTGTCCACATAAGCTACCCACACCAAATTTGCGTCCTTTATTTTCCCAACATCCTAGGGATTCTAGAGGTACCCAGAGTTGGTGGGTTCCCCTGGAGAAAACCAAGAAATTAGCCAAAATACAGCAAAAGGTTCTTTTTTTTCAAAAAAATGTGAAAAAGGGCTCCAGAAGGCGGCTTGTGTTTTTTTCCTTGAAAATGGCATCAACAAAAGGTTTGCGGTGCTAAAATCACCATCTTCCGAGCTTTCAGGAACAGGCAGACCTGAATCAGAAAACTGCATGTTTCAACACAATTTTGGCATTTTACTGGGACATACCCCATTGGGCCTGAAACCAATGCTGGATCCCAGAATGCTAAACATTTCTGAAAAGTAGACAAAATTCTGAATTCAGCAAGGGGTCATTGTTTAGATCCTACAAGGGTTTCCTACAGAAACCGCTGAAATAAAAAAATATTGAAATTTAGGTAAAAAGGCCATTTCTCTCCACGTTTTACTCTGTAACTTTTTCCTGTGATGTCAGATTTTCAAAAGCAATATACCGTTGCGTCTGCTGGGCTTGTCTGGTTGCGGGGATATATAGGGTTTATATGTTCATCAAGACCCCTAGTTACCCAGAGCCAATAAGTGCTGCACCTTGGAATTGGTTTTTTTCATTGTATACCAGTATACAGCAATTCATTTGGTGAAATATAAAGAGTGAAAAATAGGTATCAAGGAAACCTTTGCATTTCCAGAATGGGCACAAGATAAGGTGTTGAGAAGCAGTGGTTATTTGCACATCTCAGAATTCCATGGGTCCCCATACTAGCATGTGAATTACTGGGCGTATCTCAAATAGTCAAGTTTTGTACACACTTACATTTGGAGGGAAAAAGTGTAGAGAAAGACAAGGGGCAATAACACTTGTTCTTCTATTCTGTGTTTCCCCCAAGTCTCCCGATAAAAATGGTACCTCACTTGCGTGAGTAGGCCTAATGCCTGCGACAGGAAACACAACATGGACACATCACATTTTTACATTGAAATCTGATGTGTTTTTTGGAAAGTGCCTAGCTGTGGATTTTGGCCTTTAGCTCAGCCGGCACCTAGGGAAACCTAGCAAACCTATACATTTTTTAAAACTAGACACCTAGGGGAATTGAAAATGGAGTGACTTGTGGAGCTCTCACCAGGTTCTGTTACCCAGAATCCTTTGCAAACCTCAAAATGTGGCAAAAAAAATGTGGGTATGCCTAGTGCCTGTGACAGGAAATGCCCTCAAACATTATGTGGACACCTTAAAATTATCAATAACAAAGCAACCTGTTTTTGCGCGTCAGGGGTACTTGTGTTTTTGGTCTTGGGCTTCGCAGCTTCTAGGGAAACCTATCAAACCCAAACATTTCTGAAAACTAGACACCCGAGGGAGTCCAGGGAGGTGTGACTTGTGTGGATCCACCAGTGTTTTCTTACCCAGTATCTTCAGCAAACCTCAAATGTAGCTAAAGAAAACCCCACATTTTTCCCACATTTCTATGTGGGATCACCGCACTGGCATAAATTTACTACCACCCAACGTTCCTCTCAGTTTCGGTAAAAACGATACCTCACTTGTGTAGGTGAGCCAAATGCCTGGGACAGGGAAGAACCAAAAACATGTTGAAAATGAGGGTAAACCAAAGCGGGTCCAAAAGGGCAGTTTGGAAAAAAACGTTTTTAGGCTGACAAATGGGGCAGAATTTTTATCGGTATAGATGCGACAATGCTGGGTGGTAAGAATTTTGTGGATTCCTGCAGACTCTGGGAAGGTTCCATCACAAAAATGTGGGGAAAATGTGAGATTTCAAGCAAAGTTTGAGGTTTGCAGGGCATTTTGGGTAAGAAAATAGTGCGGAGTGAACCACACCACCCTGGACTCACCCAGATGTTTAGTTTTCAGTTGTGTCTAGGTCTCATAGATTTTTCCAGATGGCAGCGTCCCAAAGTCCAAAAGGTACAGCCCTCACCATTCAAAGTGGGACGATTTTGAGAGTTAGACAAGCTCTCGTGGCCCAAATGTAAAACCAAAACCCAAAATAATCAAATGTCCTCTTGCTTGCTGTGGGATAAGATGTTTTAGTGTGTGGGGGAAAGAGCTGAAATATTGTTACCCCCTTCAGTTGGGGGTGGGGGCATAACCATGCCCATACTGGTTGGTAGCCACCACCCCACTATTTTTTTTCTTTTAATTCCCTGGCATTTATTAGGCTTTCTGACATAGCCCCCCCCCCCTTCCTCCCCAGCAGTGGATCGGGGGTAATTGCCCCATCTGGCCACCGGTGGGCAGAACAACTTTGTCCCCATTTATTTGGGGTGGGGGTATGGCCATATCCCCACCCTCATTTGTTTGAAGAAAAAAAATCTTCCCCGGTGTCTGGTGGGCTTTCTGTTGCCCTTGGGGATGGATGGGCCTTACAGAAATAGGCCGATCTGCCCCAAGGGGTGCAGAAATGGCCAAAAGTAATGTTCCCCTGAGGGGTGCGACCCTTGCCCAAGAGGATGCCTCCCCACCCCCAAAAAAAAAACTCCTGGGGCATATAGGCCTAATTATAATAGGCTGATCTTCCCCAGGTTGGGGGGGGGGGGCAGAAAAGGCCTTAAAAAAAAAAAAAGTCCCCCAGGGGAGTGAGACTTGGCAAGGGGTCGCTCCCCTTTATTGTAAATATACAAAAAAAAGAAACTGCCTGGTGTCTAGTGGGCATTTCTGCAGCCCGATCGCTTCATGATCGGGCTGCAGAAATGCTCAGAGAGACATCAAAGGAAAGAAAAAGCCTTTCCTTTGCCTCTCCTGCCCCCAGCCTGTGATTTCTTTGAGATTATTGTTATGACCCTGTTCTTTTTATTCACAGCAGGGGAACAGATGACTTTACTTGTCCATATGTTGTTAAGGGATGTAGCTTCCTTCTGACCAGTTTTAATTTCTTGCAGTAGTATGAGGTCCGCCTTAAGTTTAAACAGATAGTTCTCAATTTGTTATGCTTGATAGGGTTTTTGAAACCCCTTAACATTCAGTGAGACTATTCTCAGACTATTAGTGTAGACTGGGTTTAGCCATCTTGTGAGAGTGGATGATTGGTTGGGTCTAGTATGTCAAGATCACCAAACTGTAGGAAGAACAAAGTACAGTTTGTCACTGTGAACCTGTTCTCAGGCCAGGTCCGCTCCCCCACCGCGCTAGCGTTCCCTGCTATTGCTCTGCCTGCTGCCTGCTTGCAGCTGTTGCTGATCGAAGTTCGAGGCCCTCCTCCACCCGCAGGCTCCCGCCTGCGCCTCATCCCTGGTGGCCCAGTGGTGGGCGGTAAGTATCAAATCTGACCTCTTCCTCTGTCCGTCTTTCTCTCTCCCGATTTCCCTCCTCCTGCTTGTCTGCTGCCCTTAATTGTACTCTGCCTTTAGCTTCTGCTCGTTTCTCTCTCTGCCCTCAGCCTGCCTGTTTTGCTCTTATTGTATTCATTGTTTCTTGCCTTTAGCCTCTGCTCGTTTTAATCTCTTTTTGCCTTTAGCTTTCTGCCTCTAGCTTGCCCGTTTTGCTCTCGCTGTTGGTTTCTTCAGTGCCCTTCTCCCCCCGCCCGCCCCCGCTCTCCTTTCCCGCCGCTGTGTCCCCTGCGGCCCCGCCCCCATCCTCTCCCATTCGCCACCCGCCTCCCAGCTGCTGCTCCTCCCTCCACCCTTCTTAATGCAGGCCGCTGCACGGCCGCCCCGCCGGCGCGCCAGAGGCAAGCCCGTCTGCGCCTGGACCGTGCCCAGCGCCAGGACCCCTGGCCCCCGACGTTGCCGGCCCACACAACGGACTTACGACGCCGCCACCCTCAACGCACTCAAACCCGACGTGAACCCCGCCTGCTACCGAGGTGCACCCACGGACCCTTCACCTGCCAAGCCTGCAATTTCACCTGCCTCCGGACCTGCACTGCACCTGAAAGGCCAAGCACCAGCAACAACCACCTCAAGTGCATCCTGCTCAACACCCGCTCCGTCCACAGACACGCCGTCGAACTCTGGAATTTGCTCGACACAACATCACCAGACGTCGCCTTCCTCACGGAAACCTGAATGAACGCCTCCTCAGCCCCTGACATCGCCATAGCCATCCCGGACGGATACAAGATCACCCGGAGGGACCGCATCAACAAGACCGGAGGAGGCATCGCCATCGTCCACAGGAACACCATCCGCATCACGACCAACTCCGACAACACCCTCACCGCCGCCAAGCACCTTCACTTCCAGATACACACCGACCCCAAGACCACCCTCAGAGGCACTCTCATCTACAGACCCCCGGGACCACGCACACAATTCAGCGAAGCCATCGCAGACTTCATCAGCCCGCACGCCCTCACCTCCCCTGACTACATCCTCCTAGGGGACCTCAACTTCCACCTGGAGAACAACACTGACAGCAACACCACCACCCTGCTGGACAACCTCACCAACCTCAGACTCAAGCAACTGGTGAACACCCCCACCCACTACGCCGGCCATACGCTTGACCCCGTCTTCTCCTCCAGCAAGCACATCTCCTTCAGCCACTCCACCGGACTTCATTGGACTGATCACAGCTGCGTCCACTTCAACTTCAGGAGAACCACGACCCACCACCACCCGCAACAGGCTCCTCGCAGGAGCTGGAGCAAGATCACTGCCGGCCAGCTCACCACCTCCCTCAGCCAAAACCCTCCCGCCACCGCAACGGACCCCAATGAAGTAGCCCGCAACTTCACAAAGTGGCTCACCAACAGCGCCGACGATCTCGCACCTCTGAAGAACCCACCCAGCAGACCCGGCAGCAAGAAAGCCTCGTGGTTCAACAACGAACTCAAAACATCCAAGAAAAACTGCTGCACCCTCGAGAAAGCCTGGCGCCACGACCAGACTACAGAAAACATGACAGCCCTCAAGAACGCCACCCTAATACACCACCAGCTGATCCGCACCATCAAAAGAGCAACATTCAAAGAACGACTGGACAACAACACCCACAACAGCAAGGAACTCTTCAGCATCGTCAAAGAGCTCTCCAACCCCAGCGCCGGAAACAACGACATCACACCCTCGCAAGACCTCTGCGATTCACTTGCCTCATTCTTCCACCGCAAGATCGCTGACATACACAACAGCTTCGGCGCACAGACCGCGCACCCAACCACCGAACCAACGCCCCCCACCACCACCCTCTGCAACTGGACCCCGGTCAGCACCGAAGACACCACCCGCACGATGAACACCATCCACTCCGGATCCCCTGCCGACCCCTGCCCCCACCACGTCTTCAACAAGGCCGACTCCATCATCGCACCCCAACTCCGAGACATCATCAACATCTCCTTCACCACCGCCACCTTCCCGGAGAGCTGGAAGCACGCCGAGCTCAACGCCCTCCTGAAGAAACCGACAGTGGACCCCACCGACCTCAAGAACGTCCGCCCCATCTCGCTCCTCCCTTTCCCTGCCAAAGTCCTCGAGAAGACCATCAACAAACAGCTCGCCGCCTTCCTCGAGACCAACGGATCCCTCGACCCCTCACAGTCCGGTTTCCGAGCCAACCACAGCACCGAGACCGCCATCATCGCAGCCACCGACGACATCAGATCCCTGCTCGACAACGGGGAAACAGCTGCCCTCATCCTCCTGGACCTCTCTGCAGCGTTCGACACAGTCTTCCACCGCACACTGATACAGCGCCTCAGCAACACCGGAATCCAAGAAAAGGCATTGGAATGGATCATCTCGTTACTCGACGGAAGAACCCAGAGTCCGCCTCCCCCCGTTCCGGTCTGCAGCCACCGAAGTCATCTGTGGCGTACCTCAAGGATCCTCGCTCAGCCCCACCTTCTTCAACGTCTACATGAGCCCCCTCGTGGCCATTGCACGCCAACACAACCTCAACATCATTTCCTACGCCGACGACACCCAGCTGATCCTCTCCCTCACCAATGACCCGCCACCGCCAGAGCCAGCCTACACGAAGGAATGAAAGACGTCGCCGAGTGGATGAAGAACAGCCGTCTGAAACTAAACTCAGACAAGACAGAAGTCCTCATCCTGGGATCATCTCCCTCTGCCTGGGACGACTCCTGGTGGCCCCCTGCCCTGGGCACCACCCCCAAGCCAACAGACCACGCACGAAACCTGGGCTTCATCCTGGACTCCGTCTCGTCATCCTGTTTCAACACCCTGCTCATGCTCCGAAAGATCTTTCGTTGGATCCCCACCGAAACCAGGAAAACGGTCACCCAGACGCTCGTCACCAGCCGACTGGACTACGGGAACGCCCTCTACGCGGGAACCACAGCCAAGCTTCAGAAAGGACTCCAGCGCATACAGAACGCCTCCACACGACTCGTCTTGGACATCCCCCGCCACGCCCACATCTCCGCCCACCTGAGAGACCTGCACTGGCTCCCCGTCAACAAGAGAATCACGTTCAGACTCCTCACCCACGCACACAAGGCTCTCCACGACCTGGGCCCCAAGTACCTCAACAACCGCCTCACCTTCTACACGCCCACCCACCAGCTGCGATCGACCAGCCTCGCCCTCGCCGTCGTACCACGCATTCGCAGAACCACCGCCGGAGGAAGATCCTTCTCCTAACTGGCGGCTAAGACATGGAACTCCCTCCCCATCCACCTACGGCAGACCCAGGACCATCTCTCCTTCAGGAAGCAACTCAAGACCTGGCTTTTTGAACAGTAATTGACCCCCACCCCCCCTACCCAGCGCCTTGAGACCCTTACGGGTGAGTAGCGCGCTATATAAATTGTTGATTGATTGATTGACTAATAAAGAATGGTATTCTATGTGGAACCTAGGATCGCTAAGGATCTGGTGGATGCTAAAACGGGACATGAGTGGAGTGTACTGGTAGATAAGTGGGCATTAAATGAGCCATTAGTGTTCAGTGCAGTGTGGAAAGATTAAAGGACAAATGCAGTTAATAAACATGAGAAAATAGTCATCCAAAAAGATCCCTGACTGCCCCCCACCCATCCTACATAAATTGAAGGCGAAGACAGAGACATCAACCAACGGCTGCAAGACCAATGAGTAAGAAGCTGTAGGATGATCAAGGTGAAAAATCTTGTCGCAAGTGATATATATATGTTCGATGGCATGTGTAGCTAGCTGCAGATACACATGCTATGCATTATTCCGCCATCTAGTGTTGGGCTTGGAGTGTTACAAGTTGTTTTTCTTCTAAGAAGTCTTTTTGGAATCACGGGATCGAGTGACTCCTCTCGGTCATACTGCACATGGCCGTCGACTCCGTTGTTAGATTGTTTTCTTTCCGCTGTCAGGTTAGGACGTGTTTCCTCTCGCTCTGAGATTTCGAATCGGAAACTTTAGAAAAATCCCTTATTCGTCGGTATTGTTTTGATCGTGTTCCCACCTAGCCTCGGACCGATAGTACCATTGGAAACTACATTTCGCCCTTCTGGACTTGGGCCTACTGCGTCAAAGCCTAATCGATCGGACTCCATTTCGATTTTGTCCCTCATGCCACGTGAAATTTCCATACACAGACCCAGCACCTCGTATGTAATCTGTGTCTTTCTCCTGATCACAAAGAAGATTGCGAGGCCTGTCGATTGTTTCAATCCAAGAAGACCCTGCATGATCGGAGAGCCAGAAGATTGGAAATGGTGTCTAAGAGTACGGAACATCTTGACACTGTGAAGGAGGAACAGGCGCAGATGGTGGTTTCCATCAGGGACACCGACTCCGAAGAAGAATCTTAAGAAGACAGGCCTATCACTGCTCCACCACCAGCAAAAAGAAGCCATTATCTACCCATACTTCTCCCCCTCATTCCGGACAACTTTCTTTTTCGCCACCACCCACTAGTCCACCACCTTTGCCTTCAACTGATTCACAATATTCACATGGTGATACGGTTGATTCTTGGGATCTCTACGATCCAGATCCTATCCTGACAATGGCCCGGACTTACACTCTTCTAAGCCTTCACCACCAGAGAACACTACTGCACACATGGCAGTTATTTCCACGGCAGCAGCATACCATGACACTGAACCCCTAGAAAAGGATTTTCTCTTTAACACACTATCCTCCACGCACTCAAAATATCAATGCCTTCCAATGCTATCTGGCATGATTAAACATGCAGATCAAATATTCAGTGGGCCAGTCAATGCTAGGGTAATAACACCACGCATTGATAAAAAAAATATAAACCTGCTCCTACAAACCCTGATTATATTACCCACCAAGTTCCTCCAGACTCAGTGGTAGTGAGTGCGGCTAGAAAGAGGGCTAATAACCAGTCGTCAGGGGATGCTCCTCCTCGACAAGGAGAGTAGAAAATTTGATGCTGCTGGCAAGAGGGTAGCGACAAAGGCTGCCAACCAATGGCGAATTACAAACTCTCAAGCCTTGCTAGCAAGATACGATGGAGCCCACTGGGATGAGATGCAGGAACTCCAACAACACCTCCCAAAGGAACACCAAAAAGGGGCACAACAGAGGGGAAGGAAAGAGGGTCAGGCCATAAGCAACAATCAAATACGGTCTGCCCTTGATGCTGCAGATACAGCAGCTAAAAGCTTCAATACTGCCATCACTATACGCAGACATGCATGGCTATATTCCTAGGGTTTTAAACCAGAAATTCGGCAGGCAGTGCTGAATATGCCTTTTAATAAAAAGCACCTGTTTGGCCCCGAAGTCGACACAGCCATAGAAAAACCGAGAAAAGACTCGGACACTACCAAAGCAATGGGAGCTTTCTACACAACACGCTATACAGGCTCCTTTCGCAGACAGCAATTCAGAGGAGGATTTAAGCCGCAATCCACAGAGGCTTTTACCTCCCAGGCAAAACAAGGGCAACAGCAGTACCAGAGAGGGGGTTTTAGTGGGTCTTATAGAGGCCAATACTTTAGAACCAGAGGCAAGTTCTAAACTTCAAAACAAGCCACTATCCCATCTAAACAGTGACTTATTTACCATCCTTCAACCCCACAAATCTCCTTTGGGGGCGGCAGACTGCAGCAATTCCACTCCCATTCGCAAAATA
The DNA here is from genome assembly GCF_031143425.1 of Pleurodeles waltl. Taxonomy (NCBI): domain Eukaryota; kingdom Metazoa; phylum Chordata; class Amphibia; order Caudata; family Salamandridae; genus Pleurodeles; species Pleurodeles waltl. The sequence continues at coordinate 293,447,328 of NC_090443.1, read as the reverse complement.
TCACCACAGACCAATGGGTATTATCAATCATCCGCAATGGTTATTGCCTAGAATTGATTTCTACCTCTCCAAACATTCCTCCACGTTATCACAAGCTGTCCCCAGAACACAACGTTCTATTACAGCAAGAAGTTAAATTGCTACTACTAAAACAGGCAATAAAATTGGTCCCTCATTCTCAACAAGGAACAGGGGTACACTCACTATACTTCCTCATTCCCAAAAAGGATGGCACTCTCAGGCCCATCCTAGACCTCAGATCCCTAAATTTATATATCCTGTCAGAACACTTTCACATGGTAACTCTGCAGGACGTCATCCCACTACTACAAACACAAGATTACATGACTGCATTAGACCTCAAAGATGCGTATTTCCATATACCCATCCATCCAGCACACAGAAAATACCTAAGGTTTGTGATAGCAGCAAAACATTATCAATTCAAAGTTCTACCCCTCGGCATAACAACCGCTCCAAGGGTATTCACAAAATGTCTAGCGGTAGTAGCAGCCTACCTAAGACTGCAACACATACATGTCTTTCCATATCTAGACAATTGGCTAATAAAATTAAGCGATTTTATACAATGCTGACAACACACTCCATACGTATTAGAGATCCTACATACACTAGGGTTCACTCTCAACTACCAAAAATCACATCTTCAGCCAGCACAGGTGCAACCTTACCTAGGTGCTATTCTCAATACACAAAGAGCCTTCACCTATCCATATACACATAGGATACAAGCTTTTCAAAATCTCATCCAACAAATGCAGCCAAATCAACAATTTCCTGTAAGATTTATCATGAAATTATTAGGAATGATGGCATGCTGAATAGCAATAGTACTGCATGCAAGACTAAACATGAGGGCACTGCAACAGTGCCTCTCACAGCAATGGTCTCAAACAAAGGGTCAATTGCAAGATCTAGTGTTGATAGACTGCCAAACGCACAGGTCCCTTCAGTGGTGGAATCTCAGCAATTTAATAAAGGGGCAGTCATTTCAAGACCCTGTGCCTCAGACCACAATAACAGCAGATGCATCAATGACAGGTTGGGGAGCTCATCTCAACAACCTTACCATTCAAAGGGAATGGGATTCAGAATAGCTAAATTATGACCTAAACCATTGAGAATTATTAGCTGTGTTCCTTGCCCTAAAAGCGTTTCAGCCACTTCTCAAACACGACTCTCTTGATAAAAACAGTCAATATGACGACCATGTATTACCTAAACAAACAAGGAGGGACACATTTATCTCAACTGCACCCTTCTAGCCCAAACAATATGGAAATGGGCAATTCACAATCAAATTAATCTACTAGAACGCATCTGAGGAATACACAATCAGCTAGCGGATCTCCTAAGCAGAACACACCAACAGATATACAAATGGGAAATTCACTCTCAAGTACTTCATCAGTACTTTCAAAAGTGGGGGACACCAGAAATAGACCTATTTGCAACAAGTGAAAACGCAAAATGCCAAAACTTCGCATCCAGACACCCACACCCTCTGTCCATGGGCAATGCTCTATGGATCAACTGGTCACGGATATTTGCTTACGCTTTTCCCCCTCTCCCACTACTTCCATTTCTGGTCAACAAACTGTGTCAGACTTCTCTCACCATGATACTCATAGCCCCAACGTGGGCACAACAGCATTGGTACACAACACTCCTAGACCTGTCAGTAGTATCTCACTCCAAACTTCCAAACAGACCAGATTTGTTAACAAAGGACAAAGCAGACATCCAAATCCCAGGGCTCTCAACTTAACGATTTGGCTCCTGAAGTCATAGTATTTGGTTACTTACAACTTCTATTAGAATGCATTGAAGTCCTCAAACAAGCATGCAAGCCTACAACTAGGCAATGCTATGCTAACAAATGGAAACAATTTGTTTATTACTGTCAATCTAAAAATGCTGACCCACTTACAGCATCAATACAAGATATTGTATGCTACCTACTTCATTTACAAAACTCCAATGTAGCTTTCTCATCTATTAAAATTCATCTTACTGCCATATCAGCATATTTGCAGACTGTACAACATACATCACTCTTTCAAGTTCCAGTTATAAAAGCCTTAATGGAAGGACTAAAACGTATTATTCCACCCAGAACACTACCTGTTTCTGCTTGGAATCTCAAACTTTTACTCAAGAGATTAATGGACCCACCTTTTGAACCCATGTATTCCTGTGAGATTCAATTCTTAACCTGGAAAGTTGATTTCCTAGTAGCCATTACTTCATTAGAAAGAGTTAGTGAAATACTAGCATTCACTCTTGAAGAACCTTTTTTCCAAGTACACAAACATAAAGTTGTACTTAGAACTAATCCAAAATTTCTGCCAAAAGTGGTGCCACCTTTTCACATAAATCAAACAGTGGAAAGCCAGTCTTCTTCCCACAGCCAGATTCAATTGCAGAAAGAGTCCTTCACACTCTTGACCTTAAAAGAGCTCTAATGTACTATGTAGATAGAACAAAAGAATTCAGGAAAACAAAATAGCTTTTCTTTGCCTTTCAACAACCACATAAAGGGAATCCTATCTCTAAGCAAGGATTGGCAAGATGGATTGTTAAATGTATACACACTTATTACATTAAGGCAAAAAGACAACTTTTAATCGCACCTAAAGCACATTCCACTAGGAAGAAAGGTGCATCTCTGGCATTTTTAGGAAACATACCAATGGCAGACATATGTAAAGCTGCCACAAGGTCTACACCACATACATTTACAAAGCATTATTGTGTGGATGTTTTTCAAAGCAACAGGCCAATGTAGGTCAAGCTGTCTTAAGAACATTATTTCAAACAACTCCAACTCCTACACGCTAGCCACTGCATTTTTTTCGGGAGTGTAACTGCTTTCTAGTCAATGCATAGCATGTTTTATCTGTAGCTACACATGCCATCGAATGGAAAATGTCACTTACCCAGTGTACATCTGTTCGTGGCATGCAGTGCTGCAGATTCACATGCACCCTCTCTCCTCCCCGAAGCCTGTAGTCATTTCAGTTTTTATAATTTGTGCATATGTATATACATTTACATTTGCATGGACATCTATTTTTATTTACTATTTCTATACAACATTTACATTACTTCACTCTATCATTCCTTCCCACACCCTTTTGCAGGAAAACAATCTAACAGCGGAGTCAATTCCCATGTGCAGTATGACCGAGAGGAGGAGTCACTCGACCCCATGACTCTGAAAAGACTTCTTCGAAGAAAAACAACTTGTAACACTCAGAGCCCAACACTAGATGGCGGAATAATGCATAGCATGTGAATCTGCATCACTACATGCCACGAACAGATGTACAGTGGGTAAGTGAAATTTTTCCATATATATATATACACACTGCGGGTGTAGTGTGCCCTTTAGGCATCTGATATCTTCGTCCGGAGCTTCTTAGTCAGGGGGTGACCTCGGGATTCCCTCTGCAGGCATCGTCGTGGAGGGGTGGAGAGGTCAATCCAGGGTGGGCACTTGCTCACAATCGCCTGGGGACCCTGTCTTGCTGGATGGACCACCTGAACACGGGCCATGGGTGTCGGGTGCACAGGGTTCAAGACTCATGCATCTGGAGTGAGGTGAGAGTCTTTAGTTGTAGGTTTCTTCTGACGAGCTGCTGTCCTCTGGAGTTCTTGGTCCTTTTGGGTGCAGGGCAGTCCTCTGAAGTTGGCAGAGGTCACTGGACCCGCTGGACGCGTCGCTGGTCTTTTTGCAGGTTCTTTGAAGAAGAAGACCAGCCGGAAGGGCTGGGGCCAAAGAAGTTGTCGTCTTCCTTTTTCTCTGCTGGGGTTTTCAGCTTAGCAGTCCTTCTTCTTGTAGGTCACCAGAAATCTGTGAGCTGGGTTCAAGGAGGCCATTAAATCCTAGATTTAGGGGCGTGTTAGGGGTCAGAGGGTAGTAGCCAATGGCTACTGTCCCTGAGGGTGCTTACACCCTCCTTGTGCCCACTCCCTTTGGGGAGGGGGGGGGGACATTCCTATCCCTATTGGTCCCTGTCCAGCAAACCAAGATGGAGGATTCTGTAGGGAGAGGGGTCACCTCAGGGTTCGACACTTATGGGGTGGTCCTGGATGGGGTGGGCACTCCTCCCTGTTTTCCCTCATTTACCCTTCAGACTTGCTGCCAGAAGTCGGGCTTTGTCTGGGGGGGCGAGCATCTCCACTAGCTGGAGTGCCCTGGGGCAGTGTAAACCCGGGGCTTGAGCCTTTGAGGCACACCGCCAGGTGTTACAGTTCCTGCATGGGGAGGTGTGGAGCACCTCCACCCAGGACAGGCTTTGTTTCCGACAACAGAGTGCACAAAGTCACTCACCCCATGTGGTCAGAAACTTGGCAAAAAGTGGCAGGCTGGCCAGTCCTACAGTAGCAGTTGGGCTAACATACAGGGGGCATCTCTAAGATGCCCTCTTTGTGCATTTTTCAATAAATCCCACATTGGCATCAGTGGGGATTTATTGTGCTGAGAAGGTTGATACCAAACTTCCCAGTATTCAGTGAAGCCATTATAGTGCTGTGGAGTTTGTAATGACAAACTCAGCCATATACTCAATATGGCTACACTGCACTTACAATGTCTAAGAATGGACTTAGACACTGTAGGGGCATATTGCTCATGCAGCTATGCCCTCACCTGTGGTATAGTGCACAGTGCCTTAGGGCTGTGAGGCATGCTATAGGGGTGTCTTACCTATGCCACAGGCAGTGATGTGTGGGCATGACACCCTGAGAGGGGTGCCATGTCGACTTTGTCTTTTTCTCCCCACCAACACTCACAAGCTGCAAGGCAGTGTGCATGTGCTGAGTGAGGGGTCCCCTAGGGTAGCATAATACATGCTTCAGCCCTTAGAGACCTTCCCTGGCCACAGGTCCCTTGGTACCATGGGTACCTTTTACAAGGGACTTAACTGTGAGCCAGGGCTGTGCCAATTGTGGGAACAAAGGTACAGTTTTAGGGAAAGAGCACTGGTGCTGGGGCCTGGTTAGCAGGGTCCCAGCACACTTTCAAAGTTGGCATCAACAGTAGGCAAAAAGTGTGGGGGTAACCATGCCAACAGTGGCACTTTCCTACAACAACTGTAGAGATTGATCTGGTATTTGATAGAAAATATGTGACGGAACTGCTATAGATCAATTGTTTTCTGAATTTTTGAATTCATTTTGGGTGAAATTGTTGTTTTGATCTTATAGAGATGAATACTTTGTTAAATTAATAGGGTTTGCTTCTTCCTTATGGGTGGCAGGTGTTATAATATTTTGATAATTTAACATGGGATTTTTTGTTTACTGAAAGGATGTGTAGATTACTGCTATTTGATTTTGTGATGTCAGATTTTGGAAAGTGTGATTGATTGAGAGTCCGCTCTCATTATAATGATATATTTTATACTGAGTGAAATAATTGATGGTTTTGTTTGCCAAACTACATCGCGGACTATGAGAATTTTTGTTAATGTAGAAGAGGATACGGAGTTTCAAGACATACTGCTATTGGATAAGCTAATGGGACCCTGGATTGGAATCAGGAGTGGGATTGGAATACACCCACCTGATTGGGTACTTTCTGATTTTGGACCCCAGGATTGGCAGTCTGTTTGCTCCAATTACACAGAGACCTATGGAGGGAATTAGTACAATGCATTGAGTGTGATTAATGGTGGTCTAGTGTGATTGAGTTATTTCGAATTTTAGACAATCTTATTGGCAGTCCGCTAGTCCCTAGTACATTGAAACTTATGGAGTGAATTAATGTTATGTAGGGATCTCAATAAATTGTGTTTTTTGGTTTGCCTGATTACATTGTGGGCTACAGTATTTTTGCTAGAAAAAAAATAGTAGTTTGGGGACATACTGTAGTCTGGTTGCTTAATGCTTTCCTCCAATAAGGGCTCTCGCCTGGGATGAGATCGTGACAAACTTGTCAAATAGGAAAATACCTGATTCTCCAGTATTGGGTATCTTTCATAGATTCACATGCTTGAATCATTCCCCGTCGTCGAAGTGGGAGTCCCACGGTACATAGAAAGCAGTATTTTTTTTTACATTTTTTTTTTTTCATTGTAGTCAATGGCAAAAATACATCCACTTTCCTAGCTTATTAGCTTCATTAGGAAAGTCCCAAAGTTCAGCCAATCAGGCGAGACCACCCCTTTAGAACCCTCACCACAGAAGCTCAGTCTCTCAGATTTTCTACAGCACGTTGTGTGTAAGGGAGTCTCCCTGAGCTCTGCTCAGTTCATTTTCTCTTCAGGAGATATATTCAGCTTTTCATTCTTAGCTTGACTGTAGTTCTTTCTCCATCATGTCTACAGCTAGAAAAGGTTTATTTAGACCTTGTGGTACCTGTGGGAAGTTAAAACTTCATTGTGAAGACTCTCACAAGGACTGTATCTACTGTCTCCATCCTGATCATAAAGTCACAAAGATTGCAAGATCTGCAGAACATTTCCTAGTAAGACTCTAAGACAGAGAAGCCAGGCTCCTGCTTTGGCTACAAAAGCAGAAGTCCAGAGAGACTTTGTCTGAGGAGGAGGACAGTGATGCTTCAGTGGCCTCAAGGAAGAGGTCTGTGGAGAGTTCCCCCCCCAAAACCAGTAAGTCAGCCAAAAAGCTGCATGTGTTTAAGGACAGAGCTGAGGAACATCCATCAACTTCCAGGGAACATAGTGGTAAGGTTTGTTGTGAGCCATCTACTCCAGCTACCACATCAAAGAAGTTCAAGAAATCTTCAAGTTCCCTACCACCGTCGACATCCAAGATTTGCACACCATCGACGGACCGCATCGTCGACAACCGGCTTTGCTTCATTGAGGACTACAGCGACGGCCACATTTACAGCTCCGTCGTCGCCAATGATTGACTTCTTCCCTGTTGTCAGGGTCTACCATAACGTCGGTGAGTTTAAAATACGGTCCCTCGCCTGCTCAGACCATCAAAATTTCAAAGAGACAGTCGACAGGGAAGAAGGTGAGGTCTTAATAATCTACGCACACACCGTCGACATCAACGAGTAAGATGCAAAGCTCTTTGTCGATGATTCCACTGACGCCCGCAGCGACGACGGCGCAAACATCTACTTTGCCGTCAACAGCATCGCCGATGACACCAGCTCCGTCGACGACAGCTTCGATGACAACACCGTTGACGGCTCAATTTTCTGAGTCTTCAACCAAACAATATGGAGGATTTCCTTTCTTGCCTCAAAGGATTCTGCCAATAAGAAGTAAATCTACTCACCTGTTGCCTTCTCATACATCACCTAGTAAGGTGTCACCAGCACCCACACAACATCTGTTTGCTGATGATGAGGAAGAGGATGATATATTTTCAGATGACGGCCCTTTCCCGGTGGCGCGTAGTCCTTCAGAACTGCGCTTTAAATGTCAGGAGGAAGATGATGAAGAGGAGAGTGATCAACTCTATTTACAACAACAGGCGCAGAGTCACACAGAACCTCAGGAGTTGAAACAGGAGAAAACTATCCAGATGCCTGTCTCCTTGATTGCCACCCTTCAGCAAATGATGCCAGATTATTACACTAGATTTCCTCTACCTGGCTCCACTACTCCGGTCCAACCTCCACCCACATCGCTGACCACTCCCATTCAGCCATCGGATTTTAGAGGACCCATCCCAGTCCAATCACCTGGCCAGGATATTGCTCCACCTTCGTCAGATGACGAACAAGAGGAAGGCGAGATACAAGACTCTGACTCGCTAATTCAGGAATGGGATGACTATCAGATTCAGACGCTATCCCCTTCTACACCACCACTGGTCGACTCTCCACCGCAAGACATTGGTGGTTTCCACAGTGTAATGGAGATAGCAGCAAAAAGATTTCAACTGCCAATAACATCCAAGCAGTCAGACTGTTTCCTCTATGATTTCAAGGAAGACACTAGAAAGTCGGTAAGAGCAATACCTATTGTTGACTTTAATTGAGAAGAAGGGCTTAAGGTCATGCAGACCCCGTCTTCAATACCAGCGGTGCTACTAAGGCTCGAAAAGAAGTACAAGGCACCAGATAACTCACCAGCTTGCTTGGTCAGTCACCCTAAGCCGGACTACGTGCTATCCCAGGCAGCTCAGCGAAGGTCCAGGAATCAGTCTTCACCTTTAACTGTGCCCCTGGATAGGGAGGGGCGACGGTTAGATTCAATTGGCAAGAAATTCTTGACTATGGCGGCCACCACAGTCAGAGCAGCGTATTCCCTGGCAATCCTGGGAAGATACGACCGTCAAATGTGGTCAGACATATCACAGTTTATCGACCTGCTGCCTGAGGATAGTAGAGCGAGGCGCGCAAGATATTACAGGAGGGTGAGAAGATTTCAGCTGAGATGATAGATTTTGCCATTGATGTCTCATCTACGGGTTTCCGGCAGTAAGCCGGGGCGGCTGTACTCGGACATCAGGGGTGGCTGAAGGCCACATCGTTTCGCCCAGAGGTGCAGTTAAAGATCTTAGACATGCCCTATGATGGTGAGCTGTTATTCAGTGAACTTATTGATGATGCTTTGCAATCCATTAAAACAGACACCGAAACAGCCAGATCCCTGGGTACATTACAATTCAGAAGACAGCCCTTTCGAGGAGCGAGAGGAAGAGGGCTCTATTCTTACAGAGGCGGCTCACACCAGTACCGCCAATATTCATCCTACCAGGGCCAATTTCGTTCCTCCATTGATCAACAGCAGCTGCATAATTATCAACAACCACCATCTACACACTTCCGGCAAACCTCAAGAGGAAAATCTGCTTACAAGGCCAAAGAAACAACAAGAAAACACTGACCTTCATCAGTTGCCTGCACCCAACCCCTATTCCAACACTCTGATAGGGGACAGAATTTCCAATTTCTTTCACCAATGGTCCCAGATTACATCAGACAAATGGGTCCTCGATATTGTCCGCAAGGGACACGCTAGAATTCAATCAACCTCCCCCTCACGTACCACCAAAGGGACCCCTGCCTACCTATCTAAAGGAACTCCTAGTGCAGATTGCCATCTTGATAGACAAGGGAGCAATAGAGATCTTACCAAGGAATCGGAGGGGAGCAGGCTTCTACTCTCGCTTCTTCCTTATACGGAAAAAGACCGGAGACTGGAGCCCTATTTTAGACCTTCGTTCTTTGAACAAATTCCTCAAAAAATCCTTTCGCATGATCTCCCTTCCAGATGTCCTATGCTTACTCAACCAAGGAGATTTCACGGCATCCTTGGACCTCCAGGACGCGTATTTCCACATCCCCATTCATCCCAGTCACAGGAAATTCTTACGGTTCAAGGTTGCAGGCACCCATTATCAGTTCAGAGTGTTACCTTTTGGCCTCAGATCGGCCCCAAGAGTTTTCACCAAAGTCTTTGCACCAGTTGCAGCCTACCTCAGGCAGCGAGGGATTCAGGTGTTCCCGTACTTAGACGACTGGCTAATAAAATCGCGAACGGCTCTAAAAGCGGCCAGGGACACACAAACATGCTTATCTCTCTTCAAGACATTAGGCTTAACAGTCAATTACCCAAAGTCTCACCTAGACCCTTCGCAGGGCATCACCTTTCTAGGAGCCTTCTTGGAAACGGAGTAAGCAAGAGCTTTTCCTTCGCACGACAGACAGAAAAGACTTCAAGATCTAGCGACCCGTCTCAGCAGAAGAAAGTCCACTTCTGTTCGGACTAACAGGCCTTATCTGGGAATGCTTTTTTATGCATTCTGTTGATAGTAAACTGTCGTCTCCACATGAGAACACTTCAGCAACAATCGGACATTCAATGGAGCCAAATAGAAGGATCTTTCGACGATGTAGTTCAAATAACTCCACCAGCGAGGCAAGCCCTAAAGTGGTGGAGGACACCTCTCTCATCTCGGGGGGGTCTCTCCTTCCTGAAAGACAAACCAGTGCACATTATAACAACGGATGCGTCCTTGGAGGGATGGGGTGCACGTTTACAGGACCTATCAGTGAGAGGAAGATGGTCTACACAGGAACCAGCTCTCCACATAAACATATTGGAATTAAAAGCAGTTTCCTTGGCGCTCAAAGCCTGCCTCACCAAGATCAAAGGTTCCTCGGTGTTGATAAAGAACGACAACACCACAGTTTTAGCTCAACAAGCAGGGGGGTACAAGTTTACAGGCACTGTCTCTGCAGACACAGGAACTAAGGCATTGGGTGCTTCGGCATCAGATATCAATCAGAGCGGAACATCTTCAGAGCGTTTCCAATACTTGGGTGTATGCCTTAAGCAGAACTTGAACCACCTGTCACGAATGGGAACTCAGACAATTCTCGACCGCCTCTTTCGTCGTTCGGGCAAACCCACTCTGGATCTGTTTGCGACGAGAGAACAAAAAATGCCAACACTTTGCAAGCTGGCAACTGCAGAGAGGGTCAAAGGGGAATGCGTTTTTGATCAAATGGTCAGGGATTTATGCCTACGCTTTTCCCCCGCTCATTCCGAGACTTCTGCAGAAGATGAAGAGGGAACCATGCCGGCTTCTGGTGATCGCTCCCAAATGGCCACACCAGTTTTGGTTCACGGAGCTTCTAATACTCTCGGAACAGCCTCACATGTGGCTGAGACCAACACCAGACTTGCTAACGATGAATCAGGGGCAGGTCCGTCATCCCAACCCGACTTCTCTTCGATTATCAGCCTGGCTCCTGAGTTCTATGAGTTTGACGGCTTAGATATCCCTTCAGACTGTCGAGAAGTGCTTGCCTGTGCCAGAGCCCAGTCTACAAATAAGACATACAAACTCAAGTGGAAAAGGTTCTGCATATGGTGCAAAACGTCTAATGTTCATCCTCTGTAGTCTTCACCAGAACAGATCATTCCATACCTGGTACACTTAGCGAACTCAGGTGTCTCCCATTCGTCTGTCAAGGTCCACCTAGCTGCCATATCTCGTTTCTGCCGGACGGCAGTACTACCATCTTTATGGTCATCCAGAATAATAAAACAATTTGTAAAAGGCTTGTTCAGGATGTTGCCTCCGATTCAGCGTCCTCCACCTTCCTGGCATTTGAATATTGTGCTGTCCCAATTGATGAAGCATCCATGTGGGCTTATCCACAAAGCAGACCTGAAATACATCTCTTGGAAAACGGCTCTCCTTCTGGCCCTCACTTCCACAAAGAGGGTTAGCAACATCCAAGCATTCAGTCTCACCACCCTTTCTGCAATTTAAATCGGATATGGTCATTCTGAGAACTAACCCAAAATTCATTCCCAAGGTTCCTTCGAACTTTCATTTGAATGAACCGGTGATTTTGAAAAAATATTTTCTGGATCCGCGAACTCCAACAGCGCGAGCGTTACATTCCCTAGACATTAAACAATGTCTGAAATTCTACATACAGAGGACTAGCAGCTTTCGTGAAGCTGAACAGCTGTTTATTAGCTATGGCCAAGTCACTAGCGGCGATGCTGTTTCCAAACAAACCATAGCACTCAGGATCTCTTCTGCCATACAATTCTGCCACCAGCTAGCGGGAAGACCGCTATCATCCAATGTCAAGGCTCATTCCACCAGAGCAGTGTCTACGTCAGCAGCTCTATTCGCAGGAATGCCACTGAACCACATGTGGACACGTACCCACACCTTTACTCAACACTATTGCCTGGCTGCTACTGACAGGATGGATGCTGCGGTAGGACAAGCAGTGTTACGTAATTTATTTGCATAAGGTGAGCCAATAATCTTCTTTACCCACCATCCTCAAATGTTATTTCCACACTGATATGTATCTTATATATAGATAAAGTAGATGTATGTGTATGTTTTTAGATATTGTTAAGGATATCTAACTACCTTTATAAGTTAATATATAAAGAAAGGTAAAGAAAGATGTTTTTCTGATAATTGCAGAACTTAAACATCTTCTTGAACTGCTGACTATTCTGATTCAAGCATGTGAATCTATGAAAAATACCCCAATACTGGAGAAGAAAATAAGTTACTTACCTGTCACTGTGGTTCTCCAGTATTGGTATCTTTCATAGATTCACATGCGACCCACCCTCCTCCCCATGGGGGCTCACCTCTGTTTGTCTCTTGAAGTCACTGGTGAAGGAAAATCTGAGAGACTGAGTCTGTGCTGAGGGATCTAAAGGGGTGTTCTCACCTGATTGGCTGAACTTTGGGCTTTTCCTAATGAAGCTAATAAGCTAGGAAAGTGGATGTATTTTTGCCATTGACTACAATGGGGGAAAAAAAAAAAGACAATTTCTTTTTTACTGCTTTCTATGTACTGTGGGACTCCCACTTCAACTCCTGGGAATGATTCAAGCATGTGAATCTATGAAAGATACCAATTCTGGAGAACCACAGTTACAGGTAAGTAACTTATTTTCTTATGGTCACCAGGATTGGCTAAAGGTTTGCTTCTATGAAATGGGGTGTAATAGAGGGAATCAAGGCTACATGTGGAGTGAAAAGGTGGTCAGTCTGTTTGCTCCCAATTACATGGAGAGAATTAATGCTATACATAGAGTATGAATAATGGTGGTCTGATGTGATTGAGTTATTTCGAATTTCAGACACCAGGATTGGCGGTCTGCTTATTCCTAGTACTTTGAGATTCATGGAGTGGGCTACGGTATTATTGCAAATCAAAGAAAATAACATTCTTTGGTAGTTTGGGGACATACTGTAGTATGGTTGGCTAATGGTTGCCTCCAATGAGGACTTGTGTCTAGGATGAGATTGTGACTAACTTGTCAGACTGGATAATACAGAGTATGAATACCAGGATTGGCTAAAGATGTTCTCCTATAAAATGGGGAATAATAGTGAGTCAAGGCTATATGTGGAATGAAATAACTGGTTGTTTGGATTGCCCTACCACATTATGGGTTATAAAAACATCACCTGTTGTAGAAAGCAAAGCTGATTGGTGGTTTTGAGATATGGAGTATTTTGATTGGACAATGGTTTCCTCAAATTAGGGGTTGCATCTAAGGTGATTATGACAAACCTTTTGACAACCAGTATGGCGTGGTAGCACGGAGTCACAGCTACAGCTTGGTGTGCATACAATATATGGCGTAATTGGAGTCTTGGTTATGGTTATGTTTTTTGTTTGGAAGATGTAAATTGGAATTTGATTGATTCTTTGGGGGAATTTGGTTTGTAGGATTGGATATGCTTGTGGGATTAGGACTCTGGTGACATTGGGCTAATGTTTAGTTGTTATTGGTTCTGGGGATAATGGTATGACTGGATATATATTGACAAAAAATGTTTCATGTGATGGGTTGGTTCATCTGTACTTTGACTGTGGATTGCATATTGTGGGTGGATTAGTGATGGGGTTGCTTTATCCTTTTTAGGACCCACTTGGTAGAGACACTTATCTATGGGCATTAGACTCATTTTTTGGGCACATTTGATGAGCTTGTTAGAAAAGGGACAGAGGAATTCAGTGAAGTAATAGAAAGTGAGAGCAAACTTTTAATACCTTTGATATGACCTTATTTACATGACAATATTTTTGGAACGTAATAAAGAGAAAGAATTTTAGTATGTTGACTAATGAGCAAAATTAATACCATTTGGGGAATTTCTCATGTTTAAAAAACGGGACAGGGTAGTGGGAGGTGTGGTGGTGTTGTGCTAAATGTAATAATGATCAGTGAAATAGTAGGTGGCAATGTCTACACACCAGTAAGATGTTTTATGTATTTTTTTAAAGTATTTTATATGTTCATTTTCAGCCTTGATGAAGTCCGTCTAGGTCGAACTGTGTTGACTGGGCTGATTTTGTTTGTGTGAAGATTTCATATAAGGGAATTTGGCATTACACTATGGCTCCCGTCTTCTAATAGATCTTGAAAGGAACACCAAATTAATTATAACCTATGAATACATGAATAATTAACTTTGGGACCACCATGTGCGTTCCCTCCATGTGGGTTTATTTATTTGGGAAAGGATGGTTTTGTGAGCAGTGGAACCAAGCTGCGTTGAGCGCACTTCGGCTACTTAGGAATACTACACACCACTGCACCTGTCTAAGGCCTACACTGCTTAGCTCTGTGGATTTTGACTCCAAGGGCTGTTTTGCTGACCTCCTGGTCAAAGCCTCAGGGACAGAAAAGGTTCCAACCATCATAGGCCCTCCACCTAAGCTCTGCTAACTGCTAGTCCTACCTCCCGGAAACCCTCCCCCCACCAAAGTGGTGCCACCCCAGTTCTGGAACCTTGGAATTGGGCCTGAAAATGCTCTTCCAATCCCAGCTGTGGTCCTAGCAAAACAGACACAGCGTAATGCTGAGCCTTGCAGCTCTGCTTTCGAACCACTGCTGCATGATGCATCCCCGACACAGGACCTCGCATCTCCTCAGAACCACCGTTGTGCAACACATCCTCAGCACAGGGCCTCTCATCGCAGCCGCTCTCTCCTGTGCATGACGCATCCTCGAGGCAGAGCTGCACATCGCAGCCCTGCAGCTCCTTGGAAAGGATGCTGTGCAACAGAACCTCGATGTGGTACTTCAGAGTTCCGCAGCCAGGATTTAAGGTATTTAGCTCAGTGGGCCTCACTTGCTCCCTGTATCCAGCCTGCACTCCATCGCTGTTGGCTTTAACTTGTCCAGTCAAATGTGGCCTGATAACTCCAGTTGGCTTTTAAGCACTATTTTTCCCTAAATCTTTAAAATTTCATAGCTCCGGTTCTACTGATTGGCTTTTCGTCATTTTATTGTTAAATAATTTATTAAAATGTACTGTATTTTTCTAAATTGGTGCAGATTTTTCTTCTGTTGGTTATTCACATTATTGCTGTTTGTGTGCTGCATAAATATTTTACACATTGCCTCTGAGTTAAGCCTTACTGCTTCTGTGCCAAGCTACCAGAGGGTCAAGCACAGGTTAATTTAGAGACTGTAGTGGTTCACCCTGACAGGGATTCTGGCTGTTGCTTGAGCAGGGTTTGCACCCCACTCAACCAATAACCCAACTTCTTATAGTTCCCTTTACAATTTGTTCCCGAACAAATCGGTGGTATAGTGTCACAGGGTAGATGGAAACCAATTCCGTGATAGCTTGACATGCCAAAAGCGATGGCAGACCTCAGAGCAGAATATCCAGACAGCAGTGTATTTAAATTGAACAATAAATTCAAAGGAAGGACATAAAGTGGATAAGACAAGCTAAACTGGTAGGAATCGAGACAAAAGAAGTTTCAAAAGAGTAGAAGTATGTAAAAGGAGACAGTGCTAAAGAACTCACTATTTTCAGGGGGGGGCTAAGCGTCGCCCCCCTTGCTATGTCAGGAGCTGAAAGATAAAACAACAGTTAAGTATAATTTTATCTTTCAGCTGCTGGCTCAGCCTGCAGCATGTTCATGGAGGGGGGGGAGGGCTGGGCCACTGAATGTGGGAGTGGGGATGAGGAGAGAGTACACCTAAGTGGGCATGTGTGTTTGGCCGGCCGGCCCAGACTGGCAAAGCACACATGTGCACTTAGGTTTCTCCAGCCTGGCTGTATTGAGCAGCTGGGCTGGAGAAACTGCACAGAACTCAGGGTTGTGTCTGTGCGGAAATCCAAGCTCCTCAGACCTATTCTTCTGGTGCTGCTTTCATGCTCGGTTTATGACAAAAGCAGTGCCAGGATTGCTGTGGAGTCTGTGTTGGTGTCCCAGTAAATGCTGGGACCCCTGAAGAAGAGGAGCACTGTGGCAGAAGTCAGCGGCGACGGTAAAAGGTATGTTTTTGTTTGTTGTTTTTTTTTTTTTTCCCCCCGCCCACCCCTCCCCTTGACATTTGTGACCGTCGCCACTGACTATTTTTCAGTTTGTGCCATTGAAGGAGCAAGATGCTGCCATAAATGCTGAGGGAGTCTGAGAAGGTGGGCAAAGAGACACGGGGATGCAAGAAAGCAAGACGAGTCCAGTCCTTCTCAAAATACTAAGCTTTCTCCTGGAACAGAGGAGGAAAGCAAAATGGATGCTGAAAGTCCTTAACTCGAAGGGTAAGCAGAGGATGTTAAGGTTACTTGGGCAGAGGACTAGTGGGTTCCTGGGCCGCCCAGCAGTTCGTCCATGGATTTAAGATGGGGTAGGGGTGAAAGAACTGTTCGGTTAAAAGGGCTAAAACTATATAGTGGGATAAAAACATTTTTCCCATTGTTTGGAGTAGATGCACTAAATATTGGAAGCTAGGAAAAATGGCTTTACAGAGACCAGAGCTGCAAAAAAGGGAAACTGTTTCCAAAACCTAAAATGAAAGATAGAAAAGAGACTAAGAATAAAGGAAATAACAACCTTTAAAGAGTATTATGGAGTAAAACAATAGCCTGATTTATAGATGTGACAAGACGAAAAAGTTATAGCAAAAGAGACAAAGGAAGTGAAAAGAAGAACCAAAATCGGTAATTATACGAGAAAAGTGGCACAAAGTGTAGAGATGACAACGTAATAAGAAATAACTCAGATTAAAACAGATGAGATATGTAAGATTTGTTTCTTATTTTTCCCATTTCGCTTTCTTATTTTGTCATATATATTATCAGTGTTCTCTTCAATTGTTTTACTTATTGTCCACCCAGTGCACATGTCATCCTGCAAGAAAGGGAAGGAAGAAAGACTGTGAGACTTGTGAAGCGATTTATAAATCCTGAGACCAATTGCGTTTATATTAAAGACATTTCTTTATCAAAAAATACACTCTTATCTGGTGAATTAATCTTATAATTCTGCCTAGTGATGTAATATTGATCACGGACTTCCAACTGGGAAATCGTGTGCAGAATAGACGACTCCATTACAGTGATGAACATAAGGCATGCAAAATGTGCGCCTACCTTGTGATCATAAAGTATAGGGATGCATTTGTTCGAAACTGAAACAAAAACACTTAAAACATGAGAGAGACAGCATTGGTGCACTGCACTATAGGGAGATCTGGTGCAACAGTAGATCTCTCTAAGGAGCCAACATTGAAGGACATGGATTTTGAATAAGGCGATTTGTGATGTTAAAATATAATGAAGATGCACAGGTGAACAATTTCATCAGACACTGAAACTGAAGAGACAGGTTTGTTAGTGAATAGAACCACGATAACTGCCTCAAGGAACATTTTACTGATGCCAGGAAGTTCCTAAGAATGATCAAAGCTAGAAGCTGAAACTGTCAGACTGAATGGTAAAGACACTATTTGCTTTGGTATTGAAGTGTTCAACTTCTGATATAATTAAGGATAATGTTAACTTTTACATTGAATGCTATACCTCCTGGGTCATAAAATACAGATCTCAGCAAGACAAAATAAAAAGTCTGCAACTGATTGTTGAAAGACAATTGACTTTAGAGAGGCAAAGCTTAGGATGCCTTAAAGCCAATCTAAAAGAAATCCTTGTCTTAAAAATTATGAAAGTTAGTAGACATCTTAACATCTGTAGAGTCACATGCACAACGATCTAGCCTATAATACACTTATTCAGGAACAGTAACTAATTTCCCCAAATAATAGCAACGAGGGCAGGGTAGCCACAAGCCAACTGAATGTTTTCATCCCGATTTGCTTTCTGTAGATCATAATAGCCTTTCTAGGCATGGTATAAGAATGTGCTAGAGGCTGATTAAATAGAGCATTTTTAAAGATAAAATAGTGTCTAGCAGATGTCGGGAGATAAAAACTTGTGAATCTCTGGGTGATATCTCTGTTTGAGAACCAGCTGCCAGTCACATTTTCGTTGATTGTGTGCATGCATTGGCTTGAAAATGGTTTGTCTGCAAAACCTTGTTTTTATTTTCTGAAGAACAGGTCTAAATGCCGATTCCTCACCTTCTGAATATCTGCAGGTGCAAGACTGGATTTGGAGATTGTTTTAGGCAGTGCTGTGAGGTTCTGTACCTCCCTGGAAGTGGCTTCGGGCCACAACATAACCGACATTGCTGCTTGCCGACGTCAGTTCCTTTCTTTACCTGTCTTGATGCAGATCTAGAGTTTGTTCTCGTGATTTCTGTCACATGACAAAAAATATTTCAGTACAAATTTCAGCAGTATGCAAGGGAAATGTCTCCAGTTAAAACGTAGAGGTTCACACTTTATAATAATTGCCACAAACAAATGCTGGTGATAGATCTGCATGACATCTGTCTCTGGTATCCCGGCTCCTTGCACGATTCCAAGTTTGAACCCAAAGGTTATGCGGGACTGCAAAGCAAACCTCTGTCTCAACAAGGACCATAGGAAAGCTCAGAATGCCAGGTGCCAATAGATGTTGAGGATGTGCATGCTTTCTCGGTCCAAACACTGCTCCAGAAAGAGCTCTTTATCCCACTCCAATTCTTTAGGGAAGTCAAAATATCTTTAGGCAGTCAAAATATGGATCCCTTTCTTCCCGTCACTTGTGTCAGGAGATGTTGGATGGAGTTCAGGGTACCTCAAGACTCCAGTTGCTCCGTGCAGAACAGACTCTTGCATTAATTCTGATCCAGCTCAAGTTCTCAGGCCCATTGGTGATGCTGCAGTAAATTCAGGCCTTAAAAGGGGTGATGCTGCAAGTTTTTGGTACCCTTACGGATACCACTGGCTTTCCTTTGGGATTGCCGCCAGTGGCTCCACCCAAGATTGTGCCTCTCAACCCCAATACGTGGTCTGTCGGAACTCCAGGACTGGTGCCTACTTTGACTCATATCTGGGCGTCGACTACCACGCTGGGTTCCCCGATTGTCAATGACTTCGTAGGGCACGTCATTTGAGGCTCCCATCTCTTAGGACATAAGGAAAACTCAGTGATTTAAAGAAAGCAAAGCAACAATGCACTCTTGGCCTTGCACCAGCCATACAGCAGTTTCCCCACCAATATCAATACTTTTGGAGCTTCGGACAACAGACCTCTCAACCCTATCAAGGTAGAGGTCGAGATACGGCCTCAAAGCCCCCAGGAAAACAAACTACGTAGTTCCCCATTCATACCACTGCTGCCAGACCCCTTTAGGTTACCCTCAACAGTGCTCTGTCAGCCATTTAAGTTTTTATCTCTACGGTTGGCAAAGCATCCCATCAGACAGATTGATGCTTCAGATCATCCAATGCTTTTATGCCCTGCCCTCCCTTTCTACCCCTCCAGACATGCTCCTGTGGCAACTAAGCAACGTCATAGGTGTTGCTGTATTTGCGTTCTTGGTGATGAGATCCAGAACGCTGGGCTTGGAATGTATGTGGAGAGTAGGACGGTTGAAGAAGGGGACAGACTTGGAGGCTGGTATAGGGCTTGTGTGAACTTACACGAAGAATAAAGTTGTTCATGTCTCAACGCTACATTACCGGATCTTGAGCATTTCCTTTCCTGTCTAGAAGCTGCACTTCTCATTGGCGACGAGCGACGTGCAGTTGGCATGAGCAAAGGCAAAGCCCTCACTACACAAGCTATGTCTACAACGGATCGCTATTTTGAAGAGCGGAATGCCAGGAGAATCAAAGCAGAGTGTCTGGAGAAACATATGTTTAAGAGGTATTTTGTGACTTAACTTTAAACGGATGCCTTCTGTGTGTGAGAACTCTCCCTAGAAAACGGTCTCTGTGTGAGATCACTCCAGGGGCACTAGCATCTCCTGGCGTCATCACGTCATATGAGTAAGAGGAAAGGACACTGAAGTGGCTGCGCGTCACGTACGCTTGGTCTCCATGATGACAGGAGGTCAATAAACAGTATGAGATGCCTGAGGATCGGATGTTTAGAAAGGACAATGTACGGTGTGTGTCATGTGGTGATACACACACCAAAATAACATTAGTCGTGTTGACATCTGTTTTTTTATTGTGCATTTCATCCGGTGATACGCAAACCAATAATAACATTATGTGTTTGTAGATTGTTTACATGCGTTTCATGCGGTGATACGCACACCAACAGTGTTATTTGCCGAGTCGAAATGGGTTAGCCTTATGTCCACACCCGTACAAGATTGATTTTAGTCCACAGTTTTGCCGAGTCAAAACGGATCAGCCTTATGTGCACACCAGTACAAGATTGATTTTAGTCCACAGTTTTGCCGAGTCAAAACAGATCAGCCTTATGTGCACACCAGTACAAGATTGATTTTATTCCACAGTTTCATGACCCTGAATTTGTCCCTGGTCTCACTGAAGTATAGAAAACCTGTCTTGAGTATATATTACTGTTGAAGGCCATCTCTGGGTCACTGTGAATTTGTACATTGGTAAATATTCATAATAACTAGTGTACATCTAATAAAGAAACTTTATCTGCAGATTATTTACAATTTGTTGTGTCAAAATGCAAAATGTGCCTGCTGCGCCATTTTTCCTAACATCTCCTGGTGATCCTCCAATACCTTGGCAGAAGTGGAAAAAAGTTTTTAACAATTACGCCAGAGTATGTGGAACTTCTCTTAGCGCAGAAAGGAAAACCTCTCTATTAATGCACTGTCTACGCACAGAAGGACAGGGGGTCCTTGAAAAATTGACAGATTTATCAGATGGAGATTCAACAGGTCTCAATGAATTTGAAATGTGTATAATAAAAACTTGACTTGCGCTACTTGCCCAATGTGAGCATGGTTCTCGAACGGTACCAATTTGGGAAAAGGATGCAACGTCAAGGTGAATCAGCAGAACAATATATAACAGAGCTACGGAAACTTGCTTCGACTTGCATGTTCGGGAACTCCTACGAAGAACTTTTGAGATATCAGTTTGTTAGGCTGCTCGTTAGAGAAGGCAAAAGAGAGCATGTGGCAAAAAGACAATCCATCTTTAGAACAAACATTGGTTGTAGCAAAAGCATGTAAGCACTCCAGAAAATGTGTTGAAGTACTTTGTAAAGACAGTGTTAGTACTGACACAATTGGAAAAGTAGGGGGCATTACTATAAAAGCAGTACAGAGCAGCACAATGATGTACAATGACAGGAAAGGTGGTAGTGAATGTATGAAATTGAATAAACCCTTTGCGGAGATATGTTTCAGGTGTGGGTGTATTGGTCACATGGCCAACAATAAAGAGTGTCTCGATTGGAGTATAATTTGCAAAAGTTGTGGTAAGACTGGTCACCTTGCAAAGTGTTGCAGGACAAAGAGTAATACTAATAAAGTAAGGGAGGTGTTGTGTGAATGCGACACAAGTGATGTAGGGGCAGTAGGTGAGGTGCAAATTTTACAAATAAGGTGTGGGTCTTTCGATGGTCCTATAGAGTCAAGCTTAGTTAATGGTAAACCGGTCAAAATTTTATTTGATTCTGGGACGAAGATCACATTGATAGCGAAGTCGTTCTATGATCAGCAATTAAAAGGGAAAGTCAAGTTGTTGAAGCCAGATGTGCAACCGAAGGGTTATGGTGGTGAACCGATCCAATTACTAGGTTACTTTTGGGGAAGCATAGAATTTAAAGAACATATACCAGCAAAAGTATACATTTTGGTGAAGGGAGACTCTTTAATTAGTTTGTTTCATCAACGTGATCTGCGTATCCTGCTAGACTCAAATGAAGACCCACCAGTTAGACTTAAAGATGCTCCCGCAGTTCAAGCTGTGGCAGAGGATGTGAGTGGTTGGGTGAATAGATTTCCAGATGTGTTCATCAGAGAGTTGGGCTGCCTCAAGAATTAAGTGCATAAAATCCGACTCAAGCCTGGAGCGATACCTAATGCAGCAAGGTTGAGGAATGTCCCATTGATGGTTAGAGACAAGATGAAAGTTGAGATTTATAAACTTATCATGAATGGAATTATTCAGGTAGTAGAAACTTCGGAATGGGTGGCACTGGTGGTTATGGCAAGGAAAGCCAGTCGAGAAGCCAGGCTGTGTGTTGATCTCAGGGAACTAAATAAGTCAGTTATAGTAGATCATTACCCTCTCCCAAATATTACTGTGATGTGCTCTTTTAATGACGGGAAACACTGCTCTACACTTGATTTGACCTCTGCTTACCACTAGATAAACTTACACAGCTCATCTCAAGAACTTACTGTGTTTATAACTCCATTTGGCACATTTAAGTTTCTCAGGATGCCGTTTGGCTTGATATCGGCTGCCTCGGTGTTTCAGAGAGCCATGAAAAGAATATTGAAGGGTGTAAAGGGAGCAAAGGTATACCAGGATGACCTGTTGATCTTTGGGGCTGATTTAGAAGAACATAATGAGAGGTTAAGGGAGGTCTTGGAAAGGTTGAGAATCAATGGACTAACACTAAGATCTGAGAAATGCAAAATCAATATTCCCGCGATTGAGTATTTAGGCCATGAGATTTCGGCAAAGGGGATTCATCCTAAAGCGGGACTAATTGATACCATTAAAACTTTGCCCAGCCCACAAAACAAGGAGGAGTTGGTGAAATTTCTAGGGATGGCAGAGTTTTGCAATAAATTTGTTCCTAGGTTTGCGGAAAGGACAGGGTGGATGAGGTTGTTGTTAAAGAAGGGAACGGAGTTCAGTTGGAATCAACAGTGTGAAAGGGAGTTTCATGACATCAAGGATAGTCTAGATAAACAGCTGATTTGGCAAGTTTTGATACAAATGATGAGACTGTGTTGATAACTGATACGAGCTCTACAGGACTGGGGGCTGTTCTGATGCAAAGACTACGAGGGCAAAACATTATTTTGGGCTGTGAGGAAGCTGAGAAAGTTTTTGTGGGGAAACAAATATGAAATAATAACTGACCACAAGTCACTCACAGAAGTATTTACCCAGAAAGGGATTGATATGGTTTCGCATAGAATCAGGAAGTGAGTAGTAGCTTTACAAGAGTTTAAGTATGTGATCTCCTAAATGCCTGGGTTATTGAACGTTCAGGCACACTATCTTTCAAGACTGTGTGAAGAAAAAGGGAACAAAGAGGAGATGACTGGAGGAGGTTGTTTCCAGACATTGTCATTGACGATGATGTAAGAGTTGGCCTGGTAACTGATGGAACGATGCAAGAGTCAGTGTGGAAAGAAGAAATGTCAAAGGATATCACATTACAGGAAATACTAATCAGGGTTATAAATGGATGGGGTGCGAGGCAACAGCAGGATCAAAAGCTGTTGGCTTATTGGCAAGCTAGGAATTAATTGTCTGTTGTGGATGGAGTATTGGTGAGAGGCAGCAAATTAGTTCCACCTCATAGATTGAGAAATAAACTTATAGATCAGGCTCACACAAGCCATATGGGCATCTCTAAAACGAAGGAAAGAATAAGAAATGCGTACTGGTGGCCAGCTGTAGATGTGATGGTGGAGAGGGAAGTGAGGAATTGCCATGTGTATGTGTGATCGGACAAAGTGTTGACGTATAGGACACAGCCCATGGGTATAAGAGAAAAAGCGTCCGGGCCTTGGGTTGACATAACTTTTGACATTTTAGGTCCTGTCAGGCTAATGTCTGTTGATCGCTATGTTTTGGTGTGTATTGATATGTATCCGAGATGGCCAGAAGTCAAAGTTGTGACTTCAATCGAGTCAAAAGATGTGATTATTGGACAGATGTAGCAAAGGGTTTTACCCATTCTGTGTCTATGAGAAAATGTGTCTGTACATATGGCCCTAACTTTCTTGAGGAGCTGTTTGAGTGGGAGAGTTTCCCTTCTTTGATCCTCACTGACAATGGAGTGCCGTTTGTCTCTGAATCAATGGAGTCTTTCTTAAGAGAAAGAGATATTGTGCATTAGAGGACGGCTGTGTATCATCCTGAGTCTAATGGTGTTGTGGAACACTTCATAAATGTTCTGAAGGGGAGTTTGCAATTACCACATGTTCTAGGTGCGGAGTGGGAAGGTGAGTTGAGGAAGAAAGTGCTTGAGTATCGAATGACACCACGCTCTACTACAGGAGTGACTCCATTTCAACTGTTCAAGTATAGGGTACCTTGTAGCGAGATTGAGCCAAGGTGGGAAATGGAGAAAAGAAAAGGAATTGATGATCAGTTTGATAATATCAAAGGTTGGAGAGAAAGAGAGAGAGAAATTTAAGACAAAAGGAAGACACAGTATGATATACGGACAGCTGTGAAGGAAACTGTGGTGAGAGTGGGAGACTACGTAAGAATAAGGTCTCCAAGGAAAGAAAATAAACCATCTAAATTCAGGGGTCCATTTGAAGTTATAAAAGTATTTATGAATGCAGGGAAGACGAGTGATCACAAGATATGGAATTTAATATAGGTTGGCGAAGTGTGTCAAGCCAAATACAAACGCTCATAACACTCTATCTGATTCAAGATCACAAGGTATTGTAAATTCTTGACCAAAGAGAAGTGTAATAAAGCCACTACGGCTGAAGGTAGCTTTGCACATGCCAATTTTATGTGTATAGCAAGATATTTTTGCCTGTACTAATCAAATTCTGTATATTTGTAAGGTTGTAGGATTATATATGTGTGATGTTGTGGGGACGTTTTAGTATTTAGTTATAAACATTTGTTAAAGCATGAAAGTTGGTATGGGGAGGTGGTGTGGAAACTAAGCAACGTCATAGGTGTTGCTGGATTCGCTTTCTTGGTGATGTGATCCAGAACGCTGGGCTTAGAATGTAGGTGGAGAGGAGGACGGTTGAAGAAGGGCAAGGACTTGGAGGCTGGTATAGGGCTTGTGTGAACTTAGACGAAGAATAAAGTTGTTCATGTCTCGACGCTACATTACCGGAGCTTGAGCGTTTCCTTTCCTGTCCAGAAGCCGCACTTCTCCGCTCCCTACACCACACCAGCTTTCAGAGGACCACTTGCATATTCTCCAGCACAAAGTTCATGCTCTGTTGGACAGCATTAGAAGGGAGTCATACAAGAAGGTAGCAACATCAGAAATAGGGACTGGCTTCTACTCTTGTTAATTTCTGGTGCTAAAGAAGGATGCAGGACATCATCCTGTTCTAGACCTCTGACTCCTGAACTTCTTTCTCAAGGAGGACAAGTTCAAGATGCTCATTTTGGCCTAAGTTCTGTCAGCCCTGGATCCTGGCAACCGACTTGGACGGTGGCATTGAAAAGGCAGGGTGTTTGTTTCTACATCGCAGCCCTGCAGTCTCACAGATGTTACCTGTGGTTTCAGCTAGGCCACCAACACTTTCAGTTCTCCGTTCTCCCCTATGGCCTCACCAGTGCCTCTCTATGTTCACAAAAGTGATGGTGGTGGTTTCTGCCCAACTGAGAGAATGGGTGCAGGTTTTTAGAGACAACTCTACCACCATGCCGTATTGCAACAAGCAGGGTGGGGTCATGGGTCCTGTGCCAAGATTCTTTACACCTCTGGAATTTGCTGAGTCAACAGGGCATCTCTCTGGTCGTAAAACACTTTTCAGAATATATAAATGGTGAGGGTGGATGATCTCAGCTGGTGTTGCCTTGGGGATCACGAATGGAAGTTGCACTCCAAATAGGCAGAGAGCATCTTCCAGCAATAGTAAGAACTCGATCTTGAGCTTTTCACCACTGCCGAGAATGCACAGTGCCTAAGATTTTGGGCGTTGGAGTTCCGAAGGCAATTTTCCCTCAGAGATTCCTTTGGTTGACTTGCACCTCTAGACTCCTGTACACCATCCACCTCTAACTCTCCTCCTCAGAGTTCTGAAGATGATCAGGAAAGACTGGGCCCAAGTCATCCTGGTGGCTTTGGATTGGTGCAGGAGAGTGTGATTCCCAGTACATCTGGCCATGAGCATCCGGTCTTCAATCTGGCTGCCTCTTCAGGAGGATCACCTGTCACTTACAGCAGGGTCTTGCACTCAAACCTATACCACTTACACCTCCATGCTTGGAGACTGAGCAGGGACAGTTGACTGCTTTTGACTTTCTTCCCAAGGTAGTAAATGTCTTTCAGGCAGTCTGGATTCCCTCCACCAATACCAACTATGCAGGAGACGTTTGTTGTTCGGAGGCTGTCTATGCATATTCAACCCTTACCAGCCCAGTTGTCTGATGTTCTTTTGTTCCTTGTCTTTAGCCTACTAAAGCCTTGCTATGGCAACAGTTAAAGGTTATTTGTCAACTTTATTGGCTTTTCTACAGTTGCCGGATCAGCCATCTTTAAGTTGTTGTGATGTGATTTTTGAAACAGCTGGTCAATGTATTCTCACCAAAACACTTTGATGCTGCAGTCGGACCTTAATCTGGTTCTTAAATTCCTAATGTGTATTCCATTCGAGCATATGCACAGCTGCACCCTGAGACTGCTCATACTGGGGATAGTGTTCCCCAGTGTGACCATGTCAGCTTGCTGAGTGTGTGAGCTGCAAACACTTGTCCACTAATTATACACCACATACTTCCTGGACAAATTGGTGCTAAGGATCAAGGCAGTGTTTATTTCAAAGGTGTAACACCTTTCCACATTGGGCAATCCATTACACTTCCAATATTCTTTGCTCCTCCTCATCTGTCCAAAAAGGAAGAGAGACTCCATATCCTAGACCCTAAGGGAACCCTGAATTTTTACATAATTCTCACAAGGATGATGGGATTGACAATCATCTCATTGTGGGTTTCTCTGGGGCAAAGAAAGGAATAGCAGTGCAGATACAGCCCATCTCTAGATGGATTGTTTGTATAAAGAACTGCTAAGATCTTGCCAAAAATCAGCCTTCGGAAAGGCCTGCAGGCTGATTCCACCAGAGCCAAAGCTGCTACTACTGCGCTGAGACCCACACACTGCCTGTTTTGGACTTGTGCACGGTTCCGACGTGGCCATCAGTCCACCCGTTCACAAATTTCTACCGGTTGGATAGCCAGGTGCAGTCGAAGGGGCATTTGGCCTGTTCGGTCCTGCAGGACTTTCTGGTTTGGCCCATTCCACAGACCTACCACCTGGGGAGGCACAGATTTAGTATCTATCTATTAACAAGGAAATTTGAGAAATCTGTGGTAAGTATTCAGCAGAAGAATAAGTTATGTACCATAAGTAACGTTCTTTCTGGTGGGTATTCTAACACATTCCTTATCAACACACCCTGCTCCCCATTCTGTGAAATGTAATTAATTGGTTAATACAAAAAACATTCCATCCTAGAGTTCTGCGCAGATTGAATCCCAAGGGCTCTGCTTGTAGCAACGTGGACAGATACCAGAAAAAAACTGATGTCAACATGCAGAGGTGGTGGTTATATTGTGGCCTGCTGTCACTTGGAATGGAGCCACTTACCGGTGTGAGATGGAATTCCTGAGAAATATCTCCTGATTCACTCTGATGTCTGGGGGATAAGGTGAGGAATCTGTGACTAGGTAGAGTATACACTAGAAAGAGCGTTACAAGAGGTAAGTAACTTGCTTGTGTGTTTCTCTTCTGCTGTCCCCAGATCTCGTTTCTGAAACTGCTGTAGGGACTGATCTGTATCATCCTCCAGAGATCGAAAGCGGAGACCCCTGCTCCATGTCCCTGGAGAAGTCAAAGTGAAAAAGTTTTGACTGTCTTGAAACCAAAATTCGATCTTCGTTCCAAAAGATGCCTTTTGGTGAGGTTTTACAATGCTTAAAGATTGGCACAAAGACCGTGGCAAGGGAACATGACTGTAGAGGTTATCAACCTTATTCCGGTATCTTGAAACAGTACACATGAGAATGAGTAGCTTGTTAGACATAGATGTATCTATACGCAAGGAGATATGTGAACGATCATTCGCTCCATAAGGGTGAAAATGCTGATAAAATATGTGTAAATATATAGACGGGTTCACCTCGACCGCTAATCGATAAAAAATAAATAAATGGTAAGCTATAGATATACAGGCTGATCTCAAATTATACACCGATGATCAAGAGAGCTGCACAAATACAGTATTCAAATAGGAAAAAACAAGAAGAGTTATGTTTTTGCTAGAAATCCTAAACTCAATCCAAAGGAAAAAGTAATCGCAAATGAGGTACACACATCCACGATCTCGACACACTGCTGACATCTAGTATTGTGTGCGGACATTTAAAAATTGTTTTTATTTGAAGAACTTTTCGGTCACGATGTCCTGCGAGCGATCCCTTTGCCAACAATGCACCCAGATAAAGACTCCACCCCAGATTGTTTCTTTTCACTGGGTTCAGATGCTCAAGACGAATTTTCTTATTTTTTCTTTTTTTTTTGGCTTCAATTTTCAAGTTTACTGCCCACTCTACCATGCACTGTGTTATTAAAATTATGATGTTATAAGTTTTTTTGTAAATGCTATGATTTCAGATAGTATAAGTGATGTAATATGAAAGGGTATAAGTAGTGCAAGTAGAAGGCATGAAAATAGTTAATGTAGTGTGGCTACTAAACACAATGCGCTGTATGGAGGTGCGTGCATTGTAATTTGTATGTCTTGGGCAAATTATAATTTTAAGGTATGAGTATAAGTTTAGAATTTCTAATGCTTGTCTAGTGTAAGTTTGGTTTGTATAGACAGAGTAAATAAAGTTATACTAATTTAAAGATGGTGTGTAAATGATAAATTTAAGGTACATCTATAACTTTAGAATTCCCAATGTTTGTGTACTTAGTTTGTTTTCCATATAAAGAACATATAGCTTTCCCAACTAGGACTGCATTTCAATAGAAAAAGCAAAGGGTAAACCTTAATGTGTTTTTTATTTTTAATAAAAATGTGTTTCAAATCATAGAGTCCAGGATTGTTGTATGGAGTATCGTACAGTATGGTGTAGGGTTATAGAGCGGAGTGCAGTGGCCTAGTGTAGAGCGGAGTAAAGTATAAAGTGAAGCGTAGTGTTGTACAGTACAGTGATGTGGAGTGCAGTAGAGTGGAGAGGTGTAGTGAAAAGTCAAGTAAACTGTCATAATTTGGAGTTGCATCTAGTACAGTAGAGTGGTGTGCTGCAGAGTGTTTGAAAGTGTTGCAGAATGGAGTAGACTGTTGTACAGTGGAGTGTAGGGCATAGATTGGAGTAGAGGGTTGTACAGTGGCACAGAGTGTAATAGTGCCATGTAGAGTGGAATTGTATAGAGTGGAGTGTTGTACAGCGGCATAGAGTTGGGGTAAAGTGTTGTGTGGTGGAGTAGAGTGGAGCCTGATGGAGTAGCATAGCGTATAGTAGTGTAGCATATTTTAGAGCGGAGTAGAATTGAGTGTGTAGCATACAGTGGAGTAAAGTGTTGGGGAATGGAGTAAACTGGTGTGTTGTAGTGCTTTGAAAAGTGTCGTTGAGAGGAGTGCAACAGAGTTAACTACACTGTTGTACATGGAGTGGTGTGTATTACAGTAGAGTGTGATACAGTTTGGTAGAGTGGTGCGAAATAGACTGTGGTAGAGCTGAGTGGAATAGAGTAGCGTACACTCTAGTGACATAGAGTGCAGTAGTGGAGTACAGTGGAATAGTGTCTCAGAGTAGAGTGGAGTGGCATAGAGGAAGTTGCATAGAGTGTCGTAGACTGAAGTAGAATGTTGAATAGTGGCATAGGATATAGTGGTGTAGACTTGCATTGACAGGAGTACTTTGTTGTACAGTGGAGTGTTATAGAGTGCAGTAGAGTGGAGGGGCATAGACTGTCATTGAGGGGGGTACCGTGTGCTTGAGTGGAGTGTAGTTGGGTAGAGCAGCGAGGTGTACACTAGAATAGCGTAGAGTGGAGTAGCATACAGTGGAATAGCACGGAGTGGGGTACAGTGGAGTTGCATACAGTCGAATATAGTGTAGTGGCGTAGAGTTGACTGGAGTACAGTGGAGTGGCATAGAGTGGAGTGGTGTACCATGGAATAGTGTACAGTGGAGTGAAGTACAGTGGAGTGGCATAGATTGGAGTGGCACAGAGTGGAATAGCGCACAGTGGAGTGGTAGAATGAAGTGTGGTATAGTGGAGTGGTGTATAGTAGAATAATTACAGTAAAATGATGTAGAGAAGTGGAATAGAGTACTGTGGCGTAGCATACAGTGAAGTGAGGTGCAGTGGAATAGCATAGAGTGGAGTGGCGTACAACAGAGTGGAGCAGAGGGGAATGTCATGCAATCTAGAGGCTTATAGTGGAGTGGGGTAAAATGGAATACTGTAGAGTGGAAAAGTGTACAATGGAGGGGCATATATTGGAACAGCACACAGTTGAGTGGCATTGAGTGGAATAGCATACAGTGGAGTTGCGTACAGTGGATTAGTGTAGAATGGAGTAGAGTGGTGTGGAGTGGAGTGACGTCCTATATTATGTATGTGATTTATTTAGTTTGTCATATTTTATGTTTACATTTTGAAGTATCGCAGTACTTCCTAGATACTACCACAGTAGTACTGAAGTGCTCCGTAATTGTTTTTAAAAAAAAGGTATGAATGTTTAAAACTTACTTTCCCTATCATTACACATTTGTGCACACTGGCTAATGTATTTCTGTACTATACATCATAACTACTCACTTTGCTTTCATATTGAAACACACAGACTAAAACTGTGCTATAATCAAGATGCCTGCCGTTTCATTTTGGAAAGGCTATCATTTCCCAATCACATTGTGTCTTGTCATCGCCATGTACCAAAATACTACTGTGGTATGCTGCATCCTGAGATATCACTAAGTTTTTGTGCCTTATAACTTAACAACTACTTAATCTATTTAGTTCAAGTAGCCAAAAGGATCGTCTATACACTGTAATCTCTATTCCTGCCAAATTTCATGAAAGTATATTCATCCATTTTTGTGCTACATGCAACACAAGTCTATGGAAAATGCAGATTCAAAAACCTTTTTTGCAACCCCCCTTTCTCCAGTATTGGATCTGTCATAGATTTGCATGCTTGAATATTCCCTGTAGTCGAAGTGGGAGCCCCACGGTACCTTAATAAAGCAGTATATATCAGTATCATAGGCTATAATGGGAATGAGAGGTCAGTTGAATAGCCTATCTACTTCCTTTTTTAAAAAGGACCAAACTTGACCTATAAGCAATCAGACAACAGCACCCTCTAGAGCACTCCCAACAGAGGTTGATTCCCTAAGCTTTTCTACCTCACGTAGTGTGAAGGGAGTCTCCTTTAGCGCTGCTCAAACTACCTGTTTTGCTCACATTTTTTCCAAAGGAATTCGCTTCTGGGGAAGCATTATTTCTTCTCCCTACTGATTTGACTGGACAAGATGTCTCATATCTGGAAAAGGACTTTTCAGAGCATGTGACACCATGGAAAGAAAAGACTCCATTCTGAGGATCCACACAAACAATGTATAAATTGCCTCTATCCAGAGCATAACGTGAAAGACTGCAAAATATGTTGCGCCTGTTCTCAAGAAACATTGAAGGACAGGGAAGGCAGACTTTTACTGTGCCACCAGAAACTGAAAACCAGAGAATGCCCATTATCGAAGGAGGAGAGTGAGGCCCAGTCCGCGAACCGGTGGAGAATTAAAACGGTCCTCCCCTGCAGCTGCCCTCACCTGCTCGCAATGGCACCATCAAGTAAAGTTGATGTTTATTGTTAGTTAAAGACTGTCATGTGGACATTGACGTAAAAATGACAATATGGCGCACACACGAAATGTATATATGCTCATGAGACCCCAACAGACCGAGTTCGTAGTAGGTATAATCTTGAAATAATGACAGAGGATATAATACGAAGCAATTAATAATATTTACAACAATGCGATATGATATATACACGGGTGAGGGAGAACAGAACGGTGGCCGGTGTCGGTCATGACATGAATAACACGTGTATGACAGCAAATTGTTAGTAAAAATGTTAATAAAAATATATTTTAAAAAAAAATCGAAGGAGGAGAGTGATGACTCCTCACAACCCACAACTACCAGTAAGAGGCAATAAAATGGAGAAAAACTTGCCTGAGAACCACCATCAAAGGTCAGTATAAAATCTAAACAACCTGATGTTGGGCATGAAAGGAGGCCTAAAGACCACCCTTCAACCTTCAGACAAGAAAAGCCTGCCTCAAAGACTCAAAGATTTGGTCTGAGCCCACTACTCCTTCCCTGAAGGAATGGATATCAAAACGGCCTTTCCAGTCTGTACCGTCGATAAAGAAAACCAAGAACTCTGTGACATCGTCGACGAGGATACCGTCGACGCACTCGTCAATGACTTCATTGACAGTGACATCGGCAATGGCAACATCATCTTTTACAATGGCAAGTTCACCAATGATTATATCATCATCGCTGTTTTCATCGACGATGATTGTCACCACCAGAATCTTCAAGCGCCACTCAACGGAGGCACTATCAACAATGGCTTATTTGAACTTTCCATCACTGCTGAAGATCCCGTTGCTGACTCCGGACTCACTGGCATAGGGCTTGTCAATGACACCATCAACGAAGATCTCGTTGACAAAGACACCGTTGACGATGAAGAGTTTGTCGATGACACTACTGTTGTCCACAACGGTAACATGCTTGACAACAAGAATTCCATAGACGTCCCCTTAGAGAATTTCAAAGGTAGAATTGACAATGTTACCATTGTCGACACAGTCAACGATGACTTGGCCATCAACAGAAAAAGAGACTACAGCATTACTATCAACAAAGAAGCAAGCAGTGAGAGAAGACACAGAAACACCGTCTAAACAGCTGACGTAGACGTTTCCACCGCTATCCTTAATACCCTTAAAAGGTAAATCACCAGGATCGACCATTCTGCCAATCCACACATCCCTAAGTAAAGTGTTGCCTTATCCACCAATGAGGATGACTAATCTGAAAATGAAGGGCCTTTTGGGATGGCAAGCAGTCCATCTCAAATGTGGGTCAAATGCCAAGATTTTGGGGAAGACGAAGACGTCGATTTATCACAAATACTACACTACAGGAGAACAGTCAGAACCATTCCAGCAGGAATATTCAACACTCCAACAGGAACAGTCTATTCATAAGCCTGCGTCCCTAGTAACAAACTTGGTGGGTATGCTGCGGGACTACTACCATAAACTCCCACCGTCAACTCCTACCACACCTATGACTTGGGGGCACATCCAGTGCAGCTCTTTCAGACCCCTACTCCTTTAACAGGATCCACTCCACTAGTTACAACGCAGACTGCTCCTTGACCTGGATTGACAACTGAACTATCACAGCCCCCTGTTGAGTATGCGCCACAAGATGAGGATAGGGAAGAAGGGGAGATAAGAGACGTAACAACCGAGCAGGATGAGTGGGACGTCTACTTTATCACAACCCCCTCTCCATGCCTGGCAGCATTAGTAGGTTCTCCACCAGAAGACATTGGTGGATTTCATAACTTGATGGAAAGAGCAGCCAAACGATTTGAACTGCCACTGATAGCAAAAGAAAGACTGTTTTCTATAGGACTTCAAAGAAGAAATCAGTAAGAGCTATTCCAGTAATTGATTTTATCTGACAGGAAGGATTGAAAGCCATGAAAAACCCGGCTACAGTGTCTCCAATCATCCCACGATTGGATAAAAAATATAAGGCACCAGAAAATTCTCCGACTTTCCTTATTGGTCAACGAAAGCCTGATTCCATGCTATCACAAGCAGCACAATGTCGCGCAAAGAACCCCTCCACACTGATATCCTCTCCTTTGGACAGAGGTGGCCGCAGGCTGGATAGCATCGGCAAAAGATTCTCCACCATGGCAGCCACTACAGTAAGAGCGGCGACTTCACTAGCTATATTAACCCGTTATGAGCACCAAACGTGGTAGGACATGTCGCCATACATTGACCTGTCACCAGATGAGGCAAAATTAGAAGCACATAAGATCCTTCAATAAGGGGAGCACATGTCAGTGGAAATGTTCAACTGCTCCATCAATGTTTTGACTGCAGACTTCAGACAGCTAGCAGGTGTTGTGGTTCTCCACAGACAGTGATGGTTGAAAGCAACCTCCTTCCACCCAGAAATCAAGACAAAAATACTGGATATGCCACAGGAGTCGTTATTCGGTAAATGTGGATGATGCCCTACACTTTATAAAGGCTGACACAGATACAGCTAAATCCATTGGCACGCTCCAAATTCCAGAAGCAGCCCTTTCGAGGAGCTAGGGGAAGAGGAAATTATTAATGTAGAGGAAGTTACCAGCCATACAGACAGTACCCGTCTGGCTAGACGCAATACTGACTTGTTAGAAATGGGGTCTTTGGTTGGCAGTCACGTTACCCCCTGTCCAAGCAAGGACCCTCACTCTAGTCAGGGCAAAGGAGAAACACACCTGGTTAACCCCCACTCTCCCCTTTGGTAGCTTGGCACGTGCAGGCAGGCTTAACCCAAAAGCAATGTGTAAAGTATTTGTACCAACACACACAGTAATACAGTGAAAACACAACAAAATGGACACCACACCAGTTTAGAATAACAGGTAATATTTATCTTAATCAAACAAGACCAAAACAACAAAAATCCAACATACACAAGTAAAAATATGAATTTTCAAAAGAATAAGAGTCTTACTCCATAGAAAACAATGGAACCAATGATTTTGCACAAAGTGCCTGGTTAGTGTCAAAAATAAAGCTGCATGGGCGAGCGTGCGTCAGAAAAGGCAGTGATGCGTCGATTCCTTCCTCGCAAGGGAGGCCCTGTGTCCTTTCTTCTCTGGTCAGGTCAGCGATGTGCCGTTTTTCTCCCTCGCAAGAGAGCATTGAGTCGATTTCTGGATGGGGCACCTTGGATCTGCGCAGATTCGGGTTGACTTTGATGCCCAGGGACGATGCGTGGAAAATCCTGTTGCACTGTGTTAAAAAACCACGCTGCGTGGGGTTTGCGTCATTATCAGCAACCGCAAGTGGGTGTTGCGCGTCATTCCTCCAGCCACCATGCCTCAATCTTACATCCACGATGCCGGTGGAGCGTTGATTTTAGCCATGAAACCGGCGGCATGTCGTTTATTAGCCGCGTTGCAGATGGTGCATCAAAGTTCCCTGTGCCGCATTCTGTGCTGGAATTTTCAGCTCTTATTTGCCAACTTCACCGTTCAAGGACCCAGGGACTGGATAGGGAACCACTTGGCAGGGCTGGAGTCTCAGCAGAGAGTCCAGATGTTAGCAGAGGAAGTCTTTGATGGCCCTGAGACTTCAAAATAGGAGGCAAGCTCAACTCAAGCCCTTGGAGATTCTTCACAAGCAGGAATATACCATATAGTCCAGTCTTTGTTCCCTTTCACAGGCAGAAGCTGCAACTGTAGGATAGCCCAACAAAGCACAGTCACAGGCAGGGGGAGCACTCCTCCTCAGCTCTTTAGCTCTTCTCCTTGGCAGAGATTCCCCTTGGTTCCAGAAGTGATCTAATTTTCTGGGGTTTTGGGTCCAATACCTTTACCCCTATCTGCCTTTTAAGTAGGCCTACTTCAAAGGAAAGTCTCTGTTGTTCCAAAGATCCTGCCTTTCCCAGGCTAGGCCCCAGACACACACCAGAGGGTTGGAGACTGCATTGTGAGAGGCAGGTACAGCCCATTCAGGTGTAAGTGACCACTCTTCCCTCCATTCTAGCACAGATGGCTCATCAGGATATGTAGACTACACCCCAGCTCCCTTTGTCTCACTGCCTAGAGGGGATTCACAAACAGCCCAACTGTCAAACTGACCTAGCTAGACAATCCACAAACAGACAGAGTCACAGAATGGTTTAAGCAAGACAATGCATACTTTCTAAAAGTGGCATTTTCAAACTAACAGTCTAAAAACCAACTTCGCTACAAGATGTATTTTTAAATTGTGAGTTCTGAGAGCCCAAACTCCATAATTGTATCTGCTCTCAAATGGAATCTGCACTTTAAAGTTATTTAAAGGCAGCCCGTGTTAACCTATGAGAGAGACAGGCCTTGCAGCAGTGAAAACTGAATTTAGCAAAATTTCACTGTTAGGACATGGTACACACATCACTACATGTCCCACCATTAAGATACACTGCACCCTGCCAATGGGGCTACCCAGGGCCTACCTTAGGGGTGCCTTACATATATGTAAAGGAAAGGTTTAGGCCTGGCAAGTGGGTACACTTGCCAAGTCGAATTGGCAATTTAAAACTGCACACACAGACACTACAGCGGCAGGTCTGAGCCATGTTTACAGGGCTACCCGTGTGGGTGGCACAAGCAGTGCTGCAGGTCCACTATTAGCATTTGATTTACAGGCCCTGGGCACCTCTAGTGCACTTTAATAGGGATTACTAGTAAATCAAATATGGCAATCATGGATAAGCCAATTACACATACATTTTACATAGGAGCACTTGCACTTTAGCACTGGTTAGCAGTGATAAAGTGCCCAGAGTATCACAAACAGCAAAAACAGAGTTCAGCACACATCAACAACCTGGAAAGCAGAGGCAAAATGTTAGGGGAGACCACGCCAAGGATGCCAAGTCTAACACGGCTACAATACGGTCAACAGAAGCAATACAGACAACCTCCAACAGCTGCGTATAAACACACTACCAGAGGAAAGTTACCTGCATGAGGGAGAAATACAAGAAAACAATGACCTAACAGTAATACTGACTACCTCACTTACATCCCAGATTGGAGGTCGAATTACAAATCATTTTTAACAATGGACTGCAATTATTTCAGACAGGTGAGGTTATGGTTGTCATCCCAAGAGGACATTCCCTGGAATTTCTCAGAAGACCTCAAAACATCCCACCATCATGCCCACCACCACCTTGATTAAAGCAACTTCTAAGTGAGATATCCAGCATGATGCGAAAAGGTGCAGAGATCACATGATGTCACTCGGTTCTCAGGACTCATACTTTCATATCCCAATACACTCAAGACATCGCAAGTTCCTCCACTTCCAGGTAGCCGGTATCCATTTTCAATTCAGGATCTTATCATTCAGAGTAAAATCTGCCACCAGAATCTTCACAAAGATGTTGCTCCAAGTAGCAGCTCACCTCAGACAACAGGGAATCCAAGTATTTCCATACGTGGCTGATTGGCTCATAAAAGCTCCTACATCGCAGCAAACAGTGGCAGCCGCAGCCAGCTGCCTCTTGTTATTAAACAAATTAGGCCTTACAACCAATGACCACAAGTCTCAACTAAACCCAACAACAAGATTAACTTTCTTGGAGGCCATTCTGGACACGCTAAAGAACAGAGTCTTTCCCTCCAAGGACAGACAAACAAAGATTTATCAACTGGCACCCATACTATCCACGAAAAGGTCAGTTTCTGTTCAGTTGTACAAATAATTAATGGGAATGATCTCCTCTTGCATCTTGCTGGTCCCAAACTGTCGATTACATCTCTGTCCACTTCAGGAACAACTCGACAGGCAATGTCTCCAGACGCAAGGCTCCTTCAAAGACCTCATTCAGATAACACCAGCAATAAGGACAGCAGTGTATTGGTGAACACAGCCCTCAAACCTATCCAAAGGGCTCGGATATCTACAGAAGATCCCCATCTTCATTTTTTGTTTGAATCTGTTTTTATTGTTTTGACTCTTATGATTGATTATACAGTAAAAGAATGTACACAATGACATCCGCGGGTCAATAACTTTTCAACAATATACATACATTGTAATGATCAACACTAAGCACAACACTTTGTATAAGATGCATTGTCCCGCTCTTGTTTTAGAGCTGTGTTTTACATGCGCAGGTGCATACAGTGTCTTTGTTCATCAATCAACTGCTGTGTGCGCCATTATTGAACAGATCAATCTTATATAGTATAACATAATAACAAGCAAAACATAACTCAACTAGCCAATTCTGATGACAAAGACTATCTGCCAGTCATGAAAAGCTTGTGATGACATTGATCATTTGACAATAGAGTCTCTGGGCTCCCCATAGGACGGACGGGAGCGGGTCCCAGGATTCTGCTTCCGCTAACTGAGTATGTGTACAGACATGTAGAGTGGTGCGATGTTCATTCATACTACCCAATACCAGTTTTTGTCACCTTTCTGTCTGATTATGTGGGCATGGGTGGGAGCTCTCTTAGTTCCAATGAGTCATTTGATGGAGCATCTGAGCCTCACACTGTGATGTGTATAAGAGGCGTGTGCAGGTCTGCTAAGATTGTGTCCCACTGGGTTGTCATAGGGTATTTGCGGAGGCCCAGTGTGTCTTCTCTGTGGAGTGCTATGCTTTCCGCCTTTGCCCATACCGTCTGGGACTGTGACCAGGCCTCATAACATGGCACCTCAGGTCTCTTTCACCTCTGGGTGATTAATCGCTTGGCTAGTATAAGTCCTATATCTAGAAAACTGGATGTGACAAGATTGCGTTTGGTTCTATGGTAAAGCCCCAGTATACATGTTTCCCATGTGCTAGGAAGTGTGCAGCTCTTACAGTGCTTCATCCGGTCCAGTACACTGCTCTCCAATAGTTCCACAGAGAGGGACAGGACCATAATATATGTAGAATGTCCACATCTAACAAGTGGCTCTGGAACAAGCCGTGTCTGTCCTGTGAAAGAGATGATTTATTTGTTGTGGTGTCAGGTAAGCTCGGTGAATAATAATAGTATTGGATGAGGCAAAGTCTGGTATTACGCAATGCATGTAGTGGGCTCTCCATTAACTTGAGACCGTGGTTTATCTGTGTATGTTGTACCTTTATGGACCTCCCAGTGGCCTCGTAGTCACATGAGTGGAGGAGAGGTATACTGTCTTAGAGATTCCACCAACCAATGCTCCAGATGTGTTCCCGCACCAAGTACATGTAAATATTGCATTGTCAGATGTGTGGGCAGTTTATGTCCCCCAAAGTCTGTCACAGTGCTCCAATAAGGGAGCAATGGAAGAGTAAGCCTCTAGGGGGTAGATTAGCATCTTCCCGGAGAGCCTCAAATGCAAGAAGAACGTGGTTCCCCAAGCGAGTGGATGCCGGCTTTAGTCCAAGCAGTGAGTTCCATTGTGGATGTAAAGTATGCTCTCCGTGACGTTCCCACCAGTGCCATCATCGGCGCATAAGTGGTTACTTCCCTAGTAAGATTAAGGCTCAGCAATAACAGTGATACGCCGTCTGCAACAGTGGGACCT
This sequence comes from Pleurodeles waltl, assembly GCF_031143425.1. Classification (NCBI taxonomy): domain Eukaryota; kingdom Metazoa; phylum Chordata; class Amphibia; order Caudata; family Salamandridae; genus Pleurodeles; species Pleurodeles waltl. Next base: position 293,408,446 of record NC_090443.1, on the reverse strand, counting down.
CAGGTTCAGGGTGTTTTGTACATGGGTGGAATAAGTGGAGTATGTCAGTAAGCGTCAATGCCGGGGCTAGGTTCGCATTGACTGTCAGTCTCTGGCCAGCGAGCCAATGCAATACGCACTGGAGTTGAGCCGCATAATAGTATAGCTTGAAGTTAGGAAGCACCAATCCACCCTGCTCAATGGCTATGTAAAGCTTAACAAGGGCTAACTGGCAACCCGGGCCATACCACAGGAACTCCTGGAATATGCGTTCTATTGCACAAAAGAACAATGCTGGGATATATATTGGGAGATACGTAAAGTGATATAACAAGCGGGGTGCGGCAACCATTTCTGCCAATGCAACCCTGCCGGTCATGGAGAGCGGAAGGGTTTTCAGAAGGTCATCTGTGCCTTTAGCGAGAACAATGCCAGTCTTATGTTGTCCTCTAGGCTTTCTCAGCCATACAGTATATCTGAATTCACAGATACCTAAAAGTATGCCACATCAACGGTGCTTCAGTTTGGAGTGGGGGAAAGGAGGCCATCTGGGTCCTGCGTGGTAGGTAAAAATGGAAAGATACAGGATATAGGCCCACTGACTTGAAATCCTGATAGCTCCACAAAAGTAGTGACTATTGTGAGAATGGGAGTGGGTAGCTGCTTGACATCACGTAGATATATCAGGATATCACCCGCATAGAGCGAGACCACGTGCACACCGTCACCCAGAGGTATTGCCCATTCTCGTCCCCTTTCTGTGAGAGTTAAGGCTAAGGGTTCCACCGCCGGGACAATTAAGAGGGGGCTAGGAGGCATCCCTGACGCGTGCCCCTCTCTATTTTGATGAGGGATGAGATCAAGAAGTCCGTACACACAGTTGTTGGCAAGGGTAAAGTAGTCAAACCATGCTCGTAAATCGAGTGCCTAACCCATTTGTTTTAAAACCCGAAAAAGGTAAGGCCACTCCAAGGAATCAAAAGCCTTCGCTAGGTCAAGTACCAGGCACCTTGCTAAGGGGCCACTGGAGAGTGCATGGCTTAAAATCCGGAGAAACCTACGGAGATTAAATGATGTAGTTCAAGTTGGGACAAAGCCATTCTGATCTCTGTGGACTAAATTGGGCATCAGCGGTGCCAGTCGGCCAGCTATGATCTTAGCTAATATCTTACAGTCATTGTTGAGGAGTGTCTGTGGTCTATACAAGTTAATTTGTGTGGGGTCTTTGTGAGATTTTGGGAGGGTAATTAAGAAGGCATCTTGTAGTGTGTTGGGTAGTCTCGCCAAGCCTAGTGCCTCCTCATACAGAAGGAGCAGGCGGGGTGCTAGTTGTGAGGCATACACCTTATATAATTCTGGGGGCAGCCTGTCTGGACCAGGAGTTCTGCTAGTAGACAGGGCTTTAATATCATTTTGAATGTCCCACAACGAGATGGGCTCATTTAATTAAATTCTTTGTTCTGGAGTCGCCTGGGGTAATTGGAGACCCGTCGAGAGAGTCAATTTCAGGTATGGGGTGAGCACCAGTAGTATGGTATAGTGGGGTGAAATGTTGTGTCATCTTAGTGTGTGTTTCGAGTTGTGTGTGTAGCAGTGTGTCTGAGAAGCCACGTAATGTTGCAATGTGGCATTGAGGTGTATCTTGCTTAATTAGCCATGCCAGGAGGGAACCAGATTATCTGCTGTGGCATGTGTTTTAGCTGCGTGTGCTGCATAATCTAAGCATCATAGCTCTTCCAAAAGAGTCAAATGCTCCTTTTGAGCTAAAATATATGTGTATCCTTTTCTGTTCCAGCAGTGTGACCTCCCCATATAACTGCTTGTGCATGATCCAGGTTAGTCCCATACAATGTCCCCGCAGGGTCACCTTAAAGGCTTCCCATTCCGTGGCATTAGCAGAGCCTTCGTTTCTGTCAAAGTAGTTTGTTATCATGGGACTAAGTCTTGAAACGCCAGCTCCTCAATGCAGCTGGTTGTAGACACTGGTGTACGATCTCAGTTCCAATCCAACTGGAGGTATTGTGGATTATGGTCCGAATGCGTTCGGCCCATGTAGTCTACGTGTAGTGTGAGGTTAGAAGTGCAGAGCAACCTATTGTGCACATGCAATCCATGTGGAGCTGAGTAGAAAGAGTAGACCCTGGTGAGATAATTTCAAGAACGCCATATATCAAAGAGATTCCAATCATGCAACCATTTAGTCAAGTTGTGTGCATTGGAAGTTGCTACTGTGTGAGGAAGTGGCAGGAAGGAGCGATTGAGTGTTATATTTAAAACACTGATAAAGTGTCCTCCCAGTATCCAGGGCATGCCCCCCCCAAGATAGTGTCTCTGATAAGTGTTGCAAGAAAGAGATCAGGTCAGTGTTAGGGGCATAGATGCGGACATGTCTACCGTCCTGTTGGTCTTTCACAAACACGTATTTACAATCTGCGTCCGCCATCACTTCCTCAGTTGCAAATGGGACCCCCGCTCGTACTCAGATGAGGGCTCCCTGAACATAGGAGGAATAGTTAGTGAAGTTTATCTGTCGACACCATTTTAGCCACAGTCTATTGACTTCTAGTGTTGGCAGGTGGGACTCCCGCAACAGCTCTATCTGTATTGCGTGTCTTCGAAGGTAGGAGTAAATGGCGTATCATCTACCAGGTGTATTAATGCCTCGCACATTCCAGTATTTTAGTGGAAGCCATGTGGGATTTGTGACCTCACCCTCGTGACCCTGGTCTCACCCCCGGCACCATCAACTGGAGCACCCGAAACTCAGCCATCCTGATCTCTATAGCAAGTCATGCTGGCACATACACAAATCAACTGGCAGAAACAGTGAATGCTTAAAGTACAACATACAATCAAAAACAGGTTGAATACCATAAGAGCAGTACATATTAACCAGTGACCATCCAAGCCTACAACAATACTTACTACAAAGCGGGAGTCAGTGGTGATACAGCAAGAGACCAGCCTTGTATGTCAGAAAAGATTATGAGAGAAAGAAAGGAAGTGAGAGAGAAAAGACGAAAGAGTGAGAGAGAGAAGCCACCCCTATTGAATCTCGGGGAATCTTACGGCTGCAGCCTAGCCTGCCTATTGTAGACAATCCTGTAGGAAAGTAGTCTCTTTCTAGCAAGGTTACCCCCACTTTTTCCCTGTTTGTCAGTGTGTTTGACTGTGTTCACTGGGATCCTGCTAACCAAAACCCCAGTGATTATGCCCTCTCCTTTTAAGCTTGCCTGCTGGAACCTTTTTTACCCCACATTTGGCATAATGGTGCCCCCATGTAAGTCCCTAGTATATGGTACTCACGGCATTGGGGTGCCAGGGGATCCCCATGGGCTGCAGCATGTATTGTGCCACCCACGGGAGCCCATGCAAAGTGTTCTGCAGGCCTGCCATTGCAGCCTGTGTGAAAGGGTGCTTACACCCTTTCACTACCAGGTCACTGTACCAGCTCACTGTAAGTCACCCCTATGGCAGGCCTTCTCTGCCCAGAGGGCAGGGTACAGGTACCTGTGTGTGAGGGCACCCTTGCACTAGCAAAGGTGCCCCCACAAACTCCAGCTTCATTTTTCTGGACTTCATGAATGCGGGAACGCCATTTTACTTGCGTACTGCCGTACTGGACATCGGTCACTACCTATGTCCAGCTTCAGAATGGTAACTTACGCATGTTTGGTGTCAAACATGTCGAAATCATACCCCAATACTGCTGAAAGTATTGGAAGTATGATTCCATGCACTCTGGAGGCTCCTTAAGGGACCCCCAGCATTGCTACCACCAGTTTTCTAGGGCTTTCCAGCCAGCCCAAGCTGCTGCCTCCCCTCAGATAGGTTTCTGCCCTCTTGCTGCTTGTTCTGATCAAGCAGAGGAAGACAGAACAAAGGACTTCCTTTGGGAGAGGGCAGTAACACCCTCCGCCTTTGGAAATAGCTGTGACTGACATGGGAGAGGTAGCCTCCCCAAACCACTGGTGTGCTTTGAAGGACACATTTGGTGCCCTCCATGCATAAACATGTCCACACCAGTTCAGGGACCCCCAGCCCCTGCTCTGGCCTGAAACTGGACAATGGAAAGGGGAGTGACCACTCCCCTGTCCGTCACCACCCCAGGGGTGGTGCCCAGAGCTCTCCTCAAGAGGGTCCCTGGGTTCTGCCATCTTGAATCCAAGGTTGGCAGAGAACTCTGGGAGCATCTGAGTGGCCAGGCCGGGCATGTGACGTCAGAGCCCCCTCCTGATAGGTGGTCACCTGGCTAGGTGACAAGCCCCCTTTCAGGGCTATTTAAGGTCTTGCTCTGGGGTGGGTCCTCATATTCATCTTGTAAGTTTCCAGCAGGATTCCTCTGCAACCCCTGCTTTTACTTCTGGCCTCCGGAACTGCGACTGGACCCACCAGGATCCGACAATCTGCCTCCAAGAAGAAGAACTTTTCTGCAACATTGTTTCCACAGCTCCTGCCTGCTTCTGCAACATTTCCACCGGCTGTGCATCCACTAAGGGTGGCGTGTCTTCAGCCTGCTCTAGAAGAAAGAAGGAATCTCCCTTGGAGTGGAGGAGTCACTCCCCTGCATCCGCAGGCACCTTCTGCAATGACAGCCGGCTGCGTGGATCTCTTTTCATTCTGAGCTGCATGGGTCCTGCATCACAGGTGGTGGTCCAGAGTAGTTCTCTTGCTCCTCTCTGCCAGCTGTCCAACTTTGGTGGAGGTAAGCCCTTGCCTTCCCACGCAGGACAGTACCCCTGTGCACCGCCCCTCTCTTGCAGCTGCCAAGGCTTGTTTGCATCTCCTCCAAGAGAACGTCAGGCTACGTGCAGCTCCAACCCTCAAGTCCTTCCTGTGATGCACAGCCCTCTACATGGTTCTCCTGTAGCGTGGGACCCTTTTTCTGTGTGCTGCATGTGCGCCATATGCAACTTCTGCGTCCCTGTCCTGTGGGACTCCTATTGGTGCTGCTTTTGCTCCTGTGGGCTGTCTGTGTTGCTGAGGGTCCCCTCCGACTCCCTCTCCTGGGTTGAGTCCTCCTGGGCGTTGCTGGTCCCCGGCAGCACCACTTTCCACCAACTGCGATATTTGCCTTTGCCAAGGCTTGTTGGTGGAATTCCTGCACCGAGACCCAACTGCAATCCTCCTTCCTGTGTGGGATGTCATCTACACCCCTCAGGAACTCTTCTCCAGCTCCAGGGCTGCAGTGCTGACCTTCTGCTCATCACCTTAGACCAACTCCTGCAACTACTGCTGGGTGGGTAGTAGCTCTTACTCCTCCTGGACTCCACTGTGACTCTTGGCATAGGTCTCCACTCTCAACAAGTCTTCTTTTCTGATATTCCACTGCTGGTTTCTTGCAGTCTTGTCTGGGTGTCTTATTTCCTTATTTTTCTTCCATTTGGGTGGTTTGGGGAAATTCCAGTGATTTACTCCTGCTTTCCTGGTCTCCGGGGGAGGGGGCACTGTGTTACTTACCTTTGTGGTTTTCTAGTACTTCCAGCTCCCCTGTACACATTCCACTTACTTAGGTGGGGGTCCTGTGTTCGCATTCCATTGTTTTTAGTATATGGTTTGGGCTCCCCCTAGGGTCGCTATTGTTTATTTGCAACTGCACTGTTTTCTAACCTTTTCTATGCCTGTTGCTGTTTACTAGCGTATATATTTAGTGTATTACTTTCCTTCCTAGATGAGCTTTGGCTACTCATCCACTGCTACCTCTAGAGAGCCTTGCTTCTAGACACTGCCTGCACTTCACCAATAGGGGATACCTGGACCTGGTATGAGGTATACACACCAGGCCAGCTTCCTACACCGTCTGTGGGATGACATCTGGTGGGAGCAGGGATTAATTTCCAGCGGGCCATGTTGTAATGTAGCTTTCTTCATCAGATGTCAGTATCTTCTCAGCCTCCAGATTCGAGAAGTGCGGTGTGGTCGTTAGTGCAGCAGCTTCTTTTAGTGCCAGTCATCTCTCAGCTATTATTTGTTCAAGATCTGGAGCAGGTCTCTTAGGGCCTCTTGTTCTCTTGCGGGATTCTCAATGCGTATGTTGTTGTTCGGGCGGCAGTTTTCTGAGCCTCCAGGCCCGAGGCTTCCAACCATTCCCATGTAGCCCCAGAGGAGTCAAAACATTGTGTGGTGTTGTTGGTCCCCATCCGTAAACAGGCTGGAAACAGTAAGGAGTATTTAAGGTCTAGTTTGTGGAGTCTGCGCTTAACTGCAAGGAAGGTACCTCTCTGTCGTTGGACTGCTCGTGTGTAATCTGGGAAGAATGATTTTTCCATTTTTAGCTTGTATTTCAGGTATTGTTCTGGTTTCCCTTAACACTGCATCTGTCCCGAAAGTGCAGGAAGCAGATCACCATAGGTCTGGGGGTATGCCCGGCTGGAGGTCTACGTGCCTGTACACTATCGGCTCTCTTGATGGAAAATAAACTTCACAGACAGTCTGCAGGGAGCAAGTCACTCAGCCAGGATTCTACGTATTGTACCACATTACGTCCCTCAATGACCTCTGGGAGTCGCACTACACAGATATAATTCCTGCGGGACCATCCTTCTGCATCCTCAATGCGTGTTTCCAGAACCTTTACTCAGTGAGTAAGTGCCTGCATTGATATATTCATGGCACTGACCTGTGGTTACAGGGAGTCTATTGCTTGTTCTGCTGTGTTTACCTTGTTGGCAAGTTTCCAGTGATCCGTGTGCAGCAGACTAAGATCAGAGGCCACAGTATCTATTTTGGACTACAAAGAGGTCCTAGTCTGTTCTATGGCTGTCAACACCTCATCCAAATTTACCTCCACGGAGGCCTGGTGCACCTCCCCGTCCCGTGATCCCAGCCACACTGTCAACTTTAAGGGGGTTGCTTGTCAACAAGAGTTCACCTGATGATCCATTGTCCGAGTTTTCCCCCTCATGAGTGGCTTCCTAGCACCCCCTCCAGTCCTCCCACGTCCCGCCACTTGGTAGTGCAGTGTTTGTGGTATCCCCACCATCCCAGTCCACTACTCTCTGGTGGTGGCCACACCAAGCATCAAGAACTCCAGCAGCTTTGAGCGGGCCAGGGAAGTCCCTGCCACAGGAGGCAGCGAGTCTACAGGAGTTTAATCGGGCGTCCCAGGCCGGGGCTATGATGTCTATCCCAGTACAGATGAGGCCAGTCCTGAATGTTTTCGATAGCGAAGGAATTGCCACATCATGCTTGTTCGATTGGGAATGCAGGGGCCAGCGGGCAGGGGGATAACAACCTCAATTTTCAGTACATTCATGGATCTGCCGCCGTCTCTTGTGCTCAGTCCCCCAGGCATTCAGTGCAGCGTAGCTCCTCCTCAATACATGTAGCCCTTGTTCCTATGGCTCGTTGATCTTCTCCTCAGTGCGTGGCAGACCCAAGGCGATCTCCCGGCCTCAGTGCCTCAAGCTCCCAGCCGACCACCGGTATCCTCCTCCCAGCTTCAGCTCACCTTAGGCCAGCGCATGTGTGCCTCTCCCGATCGCCTGCAGGCTGATTAGTTCCTGCTGTTACAATTCTCCCCAGCTGCGGTTGCTCCCACCATTCTTGTTGAGCATTTGGCCTCCGCCTGGGTGGTCTGGATGGCGCCCCTGCAGGGGATCCCTCAGCGGAGTATGCATGCGATGTCTACGCGGCTTCGCTCCATCCGTTTGGAGGCCGCTATCGGTCGCTGCCATCTGACTCGGTCTTTATGGTCATTTAGATTATCAATCAGCCTTTAGCTGTCTCAGGGCAGCAGGGGATCTTGTTTTCCCCGGCCAGGCTACTTCCGTATCATAAAATGTTATCATATATTGGGGTGGCGAAGTGGAGCTGATTTACTTCACGTCCGCCATGTTGCCTTGCTGGCCATGCCCCCCAAAAGTTTTCCAGCTTCATCATAACAACAGATGCATCACTAGAAGGCTGATGGCCCCCCTCCCAAGACTTACAAATCAGTGGGAAGTGGTCTACAGAGGAAAATAAACTTTATATCAATCAGCTAGAGCTCAAAGCTATTGCCTTATCATTAAAAGCTTTTATCCCTAAGATAACACGGTCATTGGTACTTATACGAATCGACAATACCACCAGTATGTTATAACTAAACAAGCAAGGAGAAACCGGCTCTCAAGCGCTCTCTGCTCAGGCACAGGAGATCTGGCTGGAAATGGGCTCTTCAACATTGTATATCCATCAAGGCAGACCATGTACCAGCAGTAGCCAATCTCCTTGCAGACTCATTGAGCAGGACCACCATTCCATACCACAAATGGGAACTAAATCAAGAGATGCTGAATGATCTATTCCATCGGTGGGGCAAACCGAACCTAGATCTATTTGCAACAAAGGAGAACAAGAAGTGCCTGTTCTTTGCAAGTTGGCATCCCCAAAAGGGATCATGGGGGAATGCATTTTCGATGCAATGGTCAGGAATATATGCCTAAGCCTTTTTGCTGATCTCATTGATCCCAAAGGTAATCAACAAGATAAAGAGGGAACCTTGCATACTTCTCTTTATAGCACCCAGGTGACCCAGACAGTTTTGGTTCCCCGAGCTTCTACTGCTCTTGGAGCAACCTCATCTACAACTCAGAATAACATTAGAGTTGCTGACGGTAAACCAAGGCCAAATACAGCACCTAGACCCAACATAACTGCACTTATCGGCCTGGATCCTAAATTCAATGAATTCTCCCCATTAGTCATTCTATCGGATTGTAGAGACATACTGGCCAAGGCAAGGGCTGACATAACAAACAGCACCTATAAATTGAAATGGAAACGCTTATGCCTTTGGTGGGTATCCTCTGACATGCATCCAGTCACAGCACCGCCAGAACAAATTCTTCCATATTTGATACACCTAGTCAAATCTGGATTGTCTCATTTCTCAATAAAGCTACATCTGGCAGCAGTTTCAAGATTCAGATGCATCAATTATGCACCTTCTCTGTGGTCTACTCATATTATTAAACAATTCCTCAAGGGCCTCTTCAAGACCTTTCCACCTGTTCAAAACCCTCCACCATTGTGGTATCTCATTGTAGTACTGGGGCAATTTATGAAGCCGCTATTTGAACCAATTCATAAATCAGATCTAAAATATCTTACCTGGAAAACAGCGATCCTAATGGCTCTCATTTCTGCTATGAGGGTAAGCCACATACAAGCTTTTACCATCAAGAAACCTTTTCTACAGTTTACAGCAGTGTTATCCTGCCAACAAACCCTAAGTTTATTCCGAAAGCACTTTCGGACTTCCACTTAAATGAACCAATGGTTCTCAGAACTTTTTTCCCAAATCCTCAGACGCCAGCAGATAAATCTCTGCACTCTCTTGATGTCAAACGATGCCGCAAGTCCTATTTGCACATGATTCATCACATAAGAAAATCAGACCAGTTATTTGTGGCCTACGGAGGTATACGGAAAGGTCTCTCAGTAACCAAACAAATTATCGCTAGATTGATTGCTGCTACTATATAGTTCTGCCATTCACAAGCTGGAAAACCTTTGCAGGGCTGAGTAAGGGCCCACTTTACCAGAGTTGTGGCCACATCGTCGGCTCTTTTTGCTGGAGTGCCAATTCACCACATTTGCAGAGACGGCAACATGGTCCGGCAGGCAGACATTCACAAAGCATTATTGCCTGGATGAGAGCCATAAAAAGGATGCAGCTGTGGGACAGGCAGTGGTACAACATCTTTAAATAAGGTGATCCTCTTTCTTTTCTCCTCCATCAGCTAGTTGTTTTTTACTATGAGACCATATGTTTTCTTTGCTGTATTACTTGTTACTCTGATTCGAGCATATGAATCTATGAAAGATCCAATGCAGGAGAAGAAAATAAGTTACTTACCTGTAACTAGTTCTCCAGTATTGATATCTTTCATAGATTCAGATGCAACCCACCCTCCTCCCCTTAGAGGATCCCCTCACTCATAAGAATTATTAAAACCACACTAGTGCTTGAAAATCTGAAGGAATCAGCCTTTGTTGGGAGTGTTCTAGAGGGTGCTGTCGTCTGATTGGTTGTAGGTCAAGTTTGGTCCTTTTTTTAAAAAAAAGGAAGTAGATAGGCTATTAAACTGACTTCTCTTTCCCATTATTGTCTATGATGCTGATATGTACAGCTTTTTTAAGGTACCTTGGGACTCCCACTTAGACAATGGGAATATTCAAGCATGTAAATCTATGAAAGATACCAATACTGGAGAAGTACAGTTACAGGTGAGTAACTTATTTTCTGTTCTTTGCAAACCCTTAACTAATCATGACAAAACTTTGCATCAGTCGTCAATGTTGAAAAAGAAATAGGTCTGGAAGGTTTTGTGGAGATTCGTTAAACAGGAGCAAAGCTATTAGCAAGCTAAAGTCTGAAGAATCCCTGTCTCTGGTAATCCTCACTATAACTACAGAGTGGCTGCCACCTGCTTAAAGGTGGGGGGGAACCTCGAAAACCCCTCCACGCTTTACTTACCTAGGAACTCTAGGCTGACTTCCTCTTTATCAAAGAAACTTCAGCCAAATTACACAAAGTCATTGCCAACATATCTTTAACAATTTACAGGCACTGACCTTACAAGAGGTATTGTATTGCAGCACGTATTATCCCTATTTGGGGCACTAAAGAGCTTATCTACATGGGCAGCAAGCTAGGCAGTGTAGGATGTGTGGTTTGAGGGCATGGTCTTTACTTTTGAACATCTGTTGGAAGTATTTCCATGTCTTGCATGATGACCTCCCAGGTGCAGTTATTATGTTATGGGATGCAGTGCTTACCAGTGTGGTGGATGAAAAGGTGGGAGAGACATGCAGTTTATGGTTTTCAGCAGTTTGACAAATTTGAGTTCTGAAGGTCCCATGATATTTTGTGTGAAGTTTTTGGTCCTGACGGGGGCTTGTTTGGAGAGAGAAATGGTGAGATCATCTGCAGAGATGGGCTTTGTTACTATCATCTCCTGTATAATACCAGGGATGACTTGGCATGCATCAATGCCTCTCCTTGAATAGTGACATAGGGTTTGGGGTGGGGAGGAGCTGACCTGACCTCAATGGACAAGGTAATCAACAATTGTAATGTTTGTACAAAACCCAATGGATTTTACATTTACTATGAAGATCAAAAGGTAGTTTGCCCTCTGCATTGTAAATAAGCATATAATCAGTGGACCTAACCATGTTGCAGACACTGACAGCAGTTTGGAAGAAAATGGAAAATACAACATAATCTTAGCCAAGGTGCGTTCCTGTGTGGCTAGTGCTGAATGCCTTGAGAAATTCACTTTTTTCTGCATGGTCACCAAGGATTGTTTGTTTCCTTTTCCTGGCCCTATATTTTTACTTGTTTTAGAACTCTGTGTACTTTAGCTCTATTACCCAGTAGCAAAGTGCCTGTGCTCCCCCTTTCAACATGAGTGAATTGGCATATTCCTAATTGGAATATTTAAGTTGCCTATATGTTCCTAGTATATGGCACAAAGTGTACCCAAGGCTTGTAAGTTAATATCACTAGTGGGCTGCAGTACGTATTGTGCCACCCACTAAAGTGACAGTGCAACCATGAGTGCAGACCTCCCTTTCGTAGCCTGGCTGTTTCAGTTTTAAACTGCAAGTTCAACCTGCCAAAATAACCCCTATTAACAGGTCAATCTGTTAAATATTTCAAGTCATCCCTCTGTAGGCCTTGGAGCCAAGAAGTTAGGGTGCATGATATTTAAGAGCAGGACATGTAGGAATTTAATGTTAAACATGTCCTTACAGTTAAAAAGCACCAAAAGCTGTTTTCACCCTAGCATGGCTGGCTGTTCTGTAGGACAAACATAGGGTAACATTACTACATTTGATACTAATGCTATTTTTGGTTAGGAAACAGTGTCAGGATACTTCAATTCTATTTCCTCAGAAGCAGAAGATAACTCCTCAGTCCCGACCCGAGCTACTCACAACGAATATTAATCCTTCGTGCTGAGTACCCCGGAGGGGGAAAGGGGAATGGGATGGTAGAGAGACTGCCACAGAGATGATGAACGCCAGTACTCAGTCTGCCTCTTCACATCTAAGATTGGATACAGCACCTGCAAAAGTCATAGTCGCAATTACTAGGGACATACAACATCAGTTTTTCACTTTCTCCTCTCAACACTTAATTCTCTTTAATTCTATTATTTCTTTACTCACCCTGAGTTCTCTGTAGCCTTGCTTCTCTCTATAAATGATAGCTCTTCTTAAAAAAATGCTTATTACTGATTCTGGAAGAACTTTTCAACCTTTGTTAGAGATTGGTTTTATGTTGCTATATATATATATATATATATATATATATATATATATATATATATATATAGTTGGTGTTAATGCGTTCTTCAAATAAGCTGATGTTATTTAATTTCTCCTGTCTTATTGTGACTTCTGTCAATACTTGTATTTGTAAATGCTTGTTTATTAAAGTTCGTTTCTCCTTTCTTACTTCGACATTTGTTGATAACTTGTATTTGTAAATGCTTGTTTATTACAGTTAGTTTCTCCTTCCTTACTTCGACATCTGTCGATAACTTGTAGTTGTAAATGCTTGTTTATTTAAGTTTGTTTCTCTTTTAAACTCTATTTTGGTTTATTACCATTGAATTTGTAAATGCTTATTTGTTAACAGTTCGTTTCTCCTTTAAACTTGGCCTTTGTTTATAACCTTGACATTTGTAGATACTTGCTCTTTTAAAGTTCGTATTTTCTTTGCATTTAATATCTTAAACAAGAACCTTGTAAACATAAGGTTAATTCATACATTAACTCTGTAGCCTTGCCGACTTCCACGGGAACGGTCTACTATCAAACTCTTCGAATAAACCTTGACAATATTTATCCGTTTTCTGTAATATAATCTTCAAATGTAATTTTACCTCACAGGAGTTTCTGTTCTGAAGCGCGCTCTCTCTCCACACAGCTGATTCCTGTCAGACCTCAGTTGAAGTGCAAGGCTTCCAGCTGGAGAGCTCGTAACCTAGCAACCAACCGATTGCAAGACTAGAACTGTAACTAACCTTCAGGACTCATAGCGGCCATCTTGGATCTTCTCTTCTTGATTCTTCCTTTGAAGTAAGCGCAAGATTACTCTGCAAACCTTCTTCCAGTTTGGGCTTTGCTGTCTCCACTGAGGATATCTCTTTGCTTTACTCATGCACTTCTTTGATTTGACTTGGCAAGTTTGTGTGGTCATGACAGTACTCCCCCTCAAGGAACAGTTCTCCAATTTAGGTTTGCTTGGGTAGGTTCTATGAAAGTTTCTCACTAATCTTGAAGCATGTACATACTTGTGCGGCTCCCAGGATCGTTCCTCTGGACCATAACCTTTCCAGTCAATTAGATAATAAAGCTGGTCATTACGGATTTTGGAATCTAAGATTTGATTGACTTCATACTCTTCTGCAGAGCTAATCTGGATAGGAATTGGAGGGGAGTTTTGACGTAAATTTGGAGGACTGTTCTTTAACAAGGAGACATGGAAAACAGGATGTATCTTTAGATGAGCTGGCAACTGCAATTTAACTGCCACTGGATTGATCATCTTGTCAACTTTGAATGGGCCTATAAATCGTGGCTGAAATTTGCGATTTCCTTTGAGACGTAAATGACGAGTGGATAACCAAACTTTGTCTCCTTTCGAATAAATGGGGCTCTCTCTTCTTTTTCTATCAGCCTGAGTCTTATATGAGTCTTGTGCTTGAATGATGTTTTTTCTAGCCCTAACTAACGTGGTCTGCAAATCCCTCACCATCTCTTCTACTGCAGGCACTGAATCATCTTCTTTACCCAACATTACATTAGGATGTCTACCATGGTTCAGATAAAAGGGAGTGAACCCAGTGGTGGAATGAACAGCATTATTGTAAGCAAATTCAGCTGCCCACATCAACTCGGACCATTCCTTCTCTTTATCGAATAAATTGAGTCTTAAATACTGTTCTAACTCTTGATTCACTCTCTCTGTTTGCCCATCGGTTTCAGGATGGTAACTGGTAGAGTACCGAGAATCAATTCCTAATCTTTTACTAAAGGCCTTCCAAAAGCGAGAAACAAATTGGGACCCCCTGTCTGAAACTAGAATTTTTGGGATACCATGGGCGCGTACTATGTGTTGTGTAAACAACTGTGCAACCTGTGGGGCTCGAGGGATTTCTTTCAAAGGAATGAAATGCGCCATTTTAGTGAAAGTGTCTACAAAAACTAGGATAGTGTTAAAACCTTGTCTACTAGGGAGGTCCACTATAAGATCCATAGTAACAGTATGCCAGGCATGGGGTGCAGTGGGCAAAGGTCTTAACAGACCTTGTGAAGCTGTTCTATTTGATTTCCCTCTTTGACATTTGTCACATGTTGACACATATTGTCTTATCTGAGTTTTCATTTTTGGCCACCAAAATTCTCGTTGTATTAGATTTTGAGTCTTTTGAATTCCTTTGTGTCCAGCCAATTGATCGTCATGATAAGCCTGAAGATTTTTTTCTTGCAGCTCCACAGTCGGAACATACAGTGCACCTTTAAAGTATGGCAAACCTTTTTTGATTTCTCTTCCTTGGCCTTCTTTGGACCACTTCAGCATTCCTTCGAATGTTAAGTTTTCTTGAATTTCTTTGGTTAAATTTTCATACAATATGGCAGATATGAACTTCTCTTGTGGAATAATCAATTCTTTTTCTGGAGGCTCTTTAACTGCACCAGTATCAATTCGAGATAGAGCATCTGCCTTCCCATTTACTTTTCCTGGTCTGAAAGTGATAACAAAATCAAAGTCTGCAAAATATAGGGACCAACGCAGTTGTCTAGCTGTTAGAGTTCGAGCTGATTTTAAAAACTGTAAATTTCGGTGGTCCGTGTAAACGGTCACTTTATGCTTAGCTCCCAAAATGTAATGCCTCCACTCACGAAAAGTTTCTTTGACTGCCAATATCTCCTTATCCGCAATTGAATAATTTATCTCTGGTGGTGTTAATTTTCGAGAGAGATAGGCCACTGGATGTAATTGACCTGTATCTTTATGACGCTGGGAAAGGATACCTCCTATGGCAACATCTGAAGCATCTGCCTCCACATAATATGGCTCATCTGGATTGGGGTGGAGCAAGATTGGAGCTGAGACAAAGGAATTCTTCAAAAAATTAAAAGCATTTTCAGCTTCTTTTGTCCACTCAAACTTCACTCCTTTCTTCAACAATCGAGTAATGGGTGTAACTGTTTGAGAAAAATTGGATATGAATCTTCGATAAAAATTAGCGAACCCCAAGAAACTCTGGATCTCTTTGACATTGCAAGGAGAAGGCCAATGTTGCACTGTCTTTATCTTGGCAGGATCCATACTAACTCCTTCTGGTGACAAAATGAATCCTAAGAACTCAACTCGTTCCACATGAAATGCACACTTCTCCAATTTTACATAGAGATGGTTTTCTTGCAACCTTGTGAGGATGGATCGAACATGGGAAATGTGCTCCTGTAGATTGTCGGAAAAGATTAAAATGTCATCTATATAAACCACGGCAATCCGGTCGAGGAATTCTCGTAATATATCATTAACGAAATGCTTGAAGGCAGCGGGAGCATTGCATAACCCATAAGGCATCACTTGATATTCAAATAATCCGTATCGAGTCCGAAAAGCGGTTTTCCATTCATCCCCTGAAGCCACTCGAATCAAATGATATGCTCCTCGCAGGTCCAATTTGGTGTAGATTCTAGCATTCTTTACTTCATCTAATAAAACTGACACTAAAGGCAGTGGGTATCGATTCTTGATGGTAACCTGATTGAGGGCTCAATAATCAATGCAAGTTCGAAGACTCCCATCCTTCTTTGGTATGAAAAATAGTGGGGATGACACTGGAGATTCAGAAGGACGAATAAAACCATTAGCAAGATATTGATCCAAATACTCCTTTAAATGTTGATTCTCTGCTTCGGTCAATGCGTATATTCTGCTACATGGTAATATCGCACCTGGCTCCAGTTCAATTTTGCAGTCGTAGGGTCGATGTGGTGGCAATTTCTCTGCCTCCTTTTCATCAAAAACGGCGACTAAATCCTCCTATTCTTTTGGGATTTCTGCTGTCTTTATTGCACAGATCATTGAAGAGTGTGATGATAAACAGGCCGCTTGGGACTTGGTGGACACTTCCACTCCATCATGAAAGCAATTCTCTTTGCAGTAAGAGGAATTCATCTTGATCGTTCTTTTGCTCCAATCAATTTGTGGATTATGTTCTGTAAGCCAGGGCAGACCCAAAATGAGTTGAAATTGTGAAGCATCTATCAAATTAAAGATTATCTGCTCCTGATGTCCACCAAAACCTTGCATCTGAATTGGTTCGGTCTCATGGGAAATGGGTCCTGAAGAAAGATTGGTTCCATCCACAGCTCTTACTACTTCCAAAGTAGATTTCTTGATAAATCGAATACCCATTTTACGAGCGTATTTGATATCACAGAAGTTGCCCGTAGCTCCAGAGTCTATCATAACTGAGATCCCTTGAATTTCCTTCTCAAGGGTCTTAACTGATACTGTTTGTACCAAATGTGGCGCTGCGGTTTGTAAGGTATTCGCCACTCGTTGATCTAAAGGAGTTGTCTTGGGTTCTGCTTTCATCAGGGCAACTCCCTCTACTGATGAAGCTGGCCTTTTCCCGACTGAAGAGCTTTGGGTTTCTTGGGACAGTTTTTAACAAAATGCCCAGATGCACCGCAATATAAACATAGTTGATTCACTCTTCTTTTCTCTTTTTCTTCCTTAGATAAAGGACCTCGGATGGAACCAATTTGCATTGGTTCTTCTATCGTTATCCCTTCTCCGGCTCTCTTATGATCATTTCTTACACGATCAATTCTCAGGGGAAATGGTCGATACTCTCTTCTCTTTTCTGCTCTTCGTTCAGTTAACCGGTGGTCAATCTGTAACACAAGATCAATTAACTCCGAAATTTCGGTGGGTCTATTTGGAATTTGTGCTAAGGCATCTTTCAATTCATCTCTCAGTCCACGATAAAATATGGCGGCTCTTTTTGACTCCGGCCAGGCAGTCTCTACAATGAGTTTATTGAAATGAGCCAGATAGGCTACTAGATCTTTATTACCTTGCCTGATTTCCAGTAGTTCATTGTCAGTGGCTTGAGCTGCAGTTCGCCGATCAAATATTCTTAAGAACTCTTCCTTGAAATTTTGGAAATTATATAAAACAGGATCATTTCTGGAAATTATTGGCATGGACCATGCGGCCGCATCTCCTGTCAGATAAGACAATATAAATGCCACTTTGGACTGGTCTTCGGAAAAAATGACTGGTCTACATAAAAAATGCAATGAGCATTGGGTCAGAAAAATCTGCGCCTTATTTAGATCCCCACCGAAGCGCTTGGGTTGAGCCAAAGGAATAATAGGGGAAACCACATGAATTACTTGAGTGGATATACCTGCAGACTGTGAAGGGCTAGGGATTTGTGAAAACACAGATTCATTTGATTTAGCGGTGTTCCCTAACTCATTTATTCGCTGTTTTAGTTGGACTGTTTCTTCTATGGAGTTATTTAATTGTTTCTGTAACCCTTCCAAAACGGTGGCTAATGCTTTTATATCAATTCCTTCTGCCATTCTGCTCAGGAGGAAATCTGTTTTTTCCCTAAAATTAGAGTGAAGGCACTTCAGTCTGTCAGGATACTTCAATTCGATTTCCTCAGAAGCAGAAGATAACTCCTCAGTCCCGACCCGAGCTACTCACAACGAATATTAATCCTTTGTGCTGAGTACCCGGAGGGGGAAAGGGGAATGGGATGGTAGAGAGACTGCCACAGAGATGATGAACGCCAGTACTCAGTCTGCCTCTTCACATCTAAGATTGGATACAGCACCTGCAAAAGTCACAGTCGCAATTACTAGGGACATACAACATCAGTTTTTCACTTTCTACTCTCAACACTTAATTCTCTTTAATTCTATTATTTCTTCACTCACCCTGAGTTCTCTGTAGCCTTGCTTCTCTCTATAAATGATAGCTCTTCTTAAAAAAAATGCTTATTACTGATTCTGGAAGAACTTCTCAACCTTTGTTAGAGATTGGTTTTATGTTGCTATATATATATATATATATATATATATATATATATATATATATATATAGTTGGTGTTAATGCGTTCTTCAAATCAGCTGATGTTATTTAATTTCTCCTGTTTTATTGTGACTTCTGTCAATACTTGTATTTGTAAATGCTTGTTTATTAAAGTTTGTTTCTCCTTTCTTACTTCGACATTTGTTGATAACTTGTATTTGTAAATGCTTGTTTATTACAGTTAGTTTCTCCTTCCTTACTTCGACATCTGTCGATAACTTGTAGTTGTAAATGCTTGTTTATTTAAGTTTGTTTCTCTTTTAAACTCTATTTTGGTTTATTACCATTGAATTTGTAAATGCTTATTTGTTAACAGTTCGTTTCTCCTTTAAACTTGGCCTTTGTTTATAACCTTGACATTTGTAGATACTTGCTCTTTTAACCCCTTCGCTGCCAGGCCTTTTCCCCCTCCTGTGCCAGGCCTTTTTTTGCCTATTTGGGGCAGTTCGCGCTTAGGCCCTCATAACTTTTTGTCCACATAAGCTAACCAAGCCAAATTTGCGTCCTTTTTTTCCAACATCCTAGGGATTCTAGAGGTACCCAGACTTTGTGGGTTCCCCTGAAGGAGGCCAAGAAATTGGCCAAAATACAGTGAAAATTTTGTTTTTTTCAAGAAAATTGGAAAAAGTGGCTGCAGAAGAAGGCTTGTGGTTTTTCCCCTGAAAATGGCATCAACAAAGGGTTTGCGGTGCTAAACTCAGCAGCTTCCCAGCTTTCAGGAACAGGCAGACTTGAATCAGAAAACCCAATTTTTCAACACAATTGTGGCATTTTACTGGGGCATACCCCACTTGTGCAATTTTTTGTGCTTTCAGCCTCGTTCCAGTCAGTGACAGGAATGGTCATGAAACCAATGCTGGATCCCAGAAACCTAAACATTTCTGAAAAGTAGACAAAATTCTGAATTCAGCAAGGGGTCATTTGTGTAGAAGGTATACACAGTTCCTCAATTTCCAGGAACACCGAGACGGGGCAGGTGATGCCGCAAACTTCGGACAGGTCCCAACTCAGTAGGACCTCCGTTACTTGGTGCTTTACCTGATGCGGCCCATCCACTAGTATGAGGAGGGTCCCTGCATTGTACTAATATTCCTTATTATAGGTTATATTTACACATAGGATTAGGTAGTTTAGGTCCTGAAGAATCGCGTTAGATCCATAGGACATCAATAGCGAGAAACATGTTGACCTTCTGGTGAATCGTACAGGGGATCCTGTGCGTACAATTCCTAACCTCAAATTGAGTGAGGAAGTGAATAATATTTTGGGGAGCGTAGACCTTGTTCTTTTCTCTCCCCGCTCTTTGGTTTTAATCATGACAGTGGTTGGATTATTTAATAAAATTTGCCTAACCTCTAGTTATTTTTAAATAGAATTTTTCCAATCCTATACCCTATTCTTTCTAAACCGGGCATATATCTCAAAAGATCTCCGGCAAAGAGCCCCCCTTGAGGGGCCCGTCAGGCATTGCAGCGCCGGCCTGACGTGGAGCAAAGCCCGAGGATGAAGCATGTCACCTTTGGTGAGTGAGGGCTCTTGTTCCAAAATAATTAATTTTCCAGGGACCTGGCTTTCTTTCTTCTCTCTTTTTTACGATCTTTTCCTTAGATCAGGACCCAATGTGGTTTTCCTGATTATACTTACGTTGTGGAACTGTGTATACCTTGTTTTTGTACATGTATTGGGAGCTCTATACACAGGACCAGGATTTTTCTATCCAAATCTCCCTTTTTCCAAACCCCTCTTTTAGTTGGTTTTTGGTCATTTGTGTAGATCCTACAAGGGTTTCCTACAGAAAATAACAGCTGAAAAAGAAAAATATTGAAATTGAGGTGAAAAAAACATCAATTTTTCTCTACGTTTTACTCTGTAACTTTTCCCTGCAATGTCAGATTATCGAAAGCAATATACCGCTACGTCTGCTGGACTCCTCTGGTTGCGGGGATATATAGGGTTTGTAGGTTCATCAAGAACCCGAGGAACCCAGAGCCAATAAATGAGCTGCACCCTGCAGTGCGTTTTCATTCTATACCGGGTATACAGCAATTCATTTGCTGAAATATAAGGAGTAAAAAATTGCTATCAAGAAAACCTTTGCATTTCCAAAAAGGGCACAAGATAAGGTGTTGAGGAGCAGTGGTTATTTGCACATCTCTGAATTCCGGGGTGACCATAGTAGCACGTGAATTACAGGGAATTTCTCAAATAGATGTCTTTTTTACACACACTCCTATATTTGGAAGGAAAAAATGTAGAGAAAGACAAGGGGCAATAGTACTTGTTTTGCTAATCTATGTTCCCCCAAGTCTCCCGATAAAAATGGTACCTCACTTGTGTGGGTAGGCCTAGCGCCCGCGACAGGATATGCCCCAAAACACAACGTGGACACATCACAGAAAACAGAGCTGTTTTTAGCAAAGTGACTACCTGTAGATTTTGGCCTCTAGCTCAGCCGGCACCTAGGGAAACCTACCAAACCTGTGCATTTCTGAAAACTAGAGACCTAGGGGAATCCAAGGAGGGGTGACTTGTGTGGCTCGGACCAGGTTCTGTTACCCAGAATCCTTTGCAAACCTCAAAATTTGGCTAAAAAAACACATGTTCCTCACATTTCTGTGGCAGAAAGTTCTGGAATCTGAGAGGAGCCACAAATTTCCTTCCACCCAGCGTTCCCCCACATCGCCCGATAAAAATGATACCTCACTTGTGTGGGTAGGCCTAGCACCCGCGACAGGATATGCCCCAAAACACAACGTGGACACATCACAGAAAACAGAGCTGTTTTTAGCAAAGTGACTACCTGTAGATTTTGGCCTCTAGCTCAGCCGCCACCTAGGGAAACCTACCAAACCTGTGCATTTCTGAAAACTAGAGACCTAGGGGAATCCAAGGAGGGGTGACTTGTGTGGCTCGGACCAGGTTCTGTTACCCAGAATCCTTTGCAAACCTCAAAATTTGGCTAAAAAAACACATGTTCCTCACATTTCTGTGGCAGAAAGTTCTGGAATCTGAGAGGAGCCACAAATTTCCTTCCACCCAGCGTTCCCCCACGTCTCCCGATAAAAATGATACCTCACTTGTGTGGGTAGGCCTAGCGCCCGCGACAGGATATGCCCCAAAACACAACGTGGACACATCACAGAAAACAGAGCTGTTTTTAGCAAAGTGACTACCTGTAGATTTTGGCCTCTAGCTCAGCCGCCACCTAGGGAAACCTACCAAACCTGTGCATTTCTGAAAACTAGAGACCTAGGGGAATCCAAGGAGGGGTGACTTGTGTGGCTCGGACCAGGTTCTGTTACCCAGAATCCTTTGCAAACCTCAAAATTTGGCTAAAAAAACACATGTTCCTCACATTTCTGTGGCAGAAAGTTCTGGAATCTGAGAGGAGCCACAAATTTCCTTCCACCCAGCGTTCCCCCACGTCTCCCGATAAAAATGATACCTCACTTGTGTGGGTAGGCCTAGCACCCGCGACAGGATATGCCCCAAAACACAACGTGGACACATCACAGAAAACAGAGCTGTTTTTAGCAAAGTGACTACCTGTAGATTTTGGCCTCTAGCTCAGCCGCCACCTAGGGAAACCTACCAAACCTGTGCATTTCTGAAAACTAGAGACCTAGGGGAATCCACGGAGGGGTGACTTGCGGGGCTCGGACCAGGTTCTGTTACCCAGAATCCTTTGCAAACCTCAAAATGTGGCTAAAAAAACACATGTTCCTCACATTTCTGTGGCAGAAAGTTCTGGAATCTGAGAGGAGCCACAAATTTCCTTCCACCCAGCGTTCCCCCACGTCTCCCGATAAAAATGATACCTCACTTGTGTGGGTAGGCCTAGCACCCGCGACAAGATATGCCCCAAAACACAACGTGGACATATCACAGAAAACAGAGCTGTTTTTAGCAAAGTGACTACCTGTAGATTTTGGCCTCTAGCTCAGCCGCCACCTAGGGAAACCTACCAAACCTGTGCATTTCTGAAAACTAGAGACCTAGGGGAATCCAAGGAGGGGTGACTTGTGTGGCTCGGACCAGGTTCTGTTACCCAGAATCCTTTGCAAACCTCAAAATTTGGCTAAAACAACACATGTTCCTCACATTTCTGTGGCAGAAAGTTCTGGAATCTGAGAGGAGCCACAAATTTCCTTCCACCCAGCGTTCCCCCACGTCTCCCGATAAAAATCATACCTCACTTGTGTGGGTAGGCCTAGCGCCCGCGACAGGATATGCCCCAAAACACAACGTGGACATATCACAGAAAACAGAGCTGTTTTTAGCAAAGTGACTACCTGTAGATTTTGGCCTCTAGCTCAGCCGGCACCTAGGCAAACCTACCAAACCTGTGCATTTCTGAAAACTAGAGACCTAGGGGAATCCAAGGAGGGGTGACTTGTGTGGCTCGGACCAGGTTCTGTTACCCAGAATCCTTTGCAAACCTCAATATTTGGCTAAAAAAACACATGTTCCTCACATTTCTGTGGCAGAAAGTTCTGGAATCTGAGAGGAGCCACAAATTTCCTTCCACCCAGCGTTCCCCCACGTCTCCCGATAAAAATGATACCTCACTTGTGTGGGTAGGCCTAGCGCCCGCGACAGGATATGCCCCAAAACACAACGTGGACATATCACAGAAAACAGAGCTGTTTTTAGCAAAGTGACTACCTGTAGATTTTGGCCTCTAGCTCAGCCGGCACCTAGGGAAACCTACCAAACCTGTGCATTTCTGAAAACTAGAGACCTAGGGGAATCCAAGGAGGGGTGACTTGTGTGGCTCGGACCAGGTTCTGTTACCCAGAATCCTTTGCAAACCTCAAAATGTGGCTAAAAAAACACATGTTCCTCACATTTCTGTGGCAGAAAGTTCTGGAATCTGAGAGGAGCCACAAATTTCCTTCCACCCAGCGTTCCCCCACGTCTCCCGATAAAAATGATACCTCACTTGTGTGGGTAGGCCTAGCGCCCGCGACAGGATATGCCCCAAAACACAACGTGGACATATCACAGAAAACAGAGCTGTTTTTAGCAAAGTGACTACCTGTAGATTTTGGCCTCTAGCTCAGCCGGCACCTAGGGAAACCTACCAAACCTGTGCATTTCTGAAAACTAGAGACCTAGGGGAATCCAAGGAGGGGTGACTTGTGTGGCTCGGACCAGGTTCTGTTACCCAGAATCCTTTGCAAACCTCAAAATTTGGCTAAAAAAACACATGTTCCTCACATTTCTGTGGCAGAAAGTTCTGGAATCTGAGAGGAGCCACAAATTTCCTTCCACCCAGCGTTCCCCCACGTCTCCCGATAAAAATGATACCTCACTTGTGTGGGTAGGCCTAGCGCCCGCGACAGGATATGCCCCAAAACACAACGTGGACACATCACAGAAAACAGAGCTGTTTTTAGCAAAGTGACTACCTGTAGATTTTGGCCTCTAGCTCAGCCGCCACTTAGGGAAACCTACCAAACCTGTACATTTCTGAAAACTAGAGACCTAGGGGAATCCAAGGAGGGGTGACTTGCGGGGCTCGGACCAGGTTCTGTTACCCAGAATCCTTTGCAAACCTCAAAATGTGGCTAAAAAAACACATGTTCCTCACATTTCTGTGGCAGAAAGTTCTGGAATCTGAGAGGAGCCACAAATTTCCTTCCACCCAGCGTTCCCCCAAGTCTCCCGATAAAAATGATACCTCACTTGCGTGGGTAGGACTAGCGCCCACGAAAGGAAAGGGCCCAAAACACAACGTGGACACATCACATTTTTTTATAAAAAGCAGTGCCTACCTGTGGATTTTGGCCTGTAGCTCAGCCCGCACCTGGGGAAACCTAGCAAACCAGCGCATTTTTGAAAACTAGAAACCCAGGGGAATCCAAGATGGGGTGACTTGCGGGGCTCTGACCAGGTTATGTTACCCAGAATCCTTTGCAAACATCAAAATGTGGCCCAAAAAACACTTTTTCCTCTCATTTCGGTGACAGAAAGTTCTGGAATCTGAGAGGAGCCACAAATTTCCTTCCACCCAGCGTTCCCCTAAGCCTCTCGATAAAAATGGTGCCTCACTTCTGTGGGTAGGCCTAGCGCCCACGAAAGGAAATGGCCCAAAACATGGACACAACATATTTTTTCACAGAAAACAGAGGTGTTTTTTGCAAGGTGCCTACCTGTGGAGTTTGGCCTGTAGCTCAGCCGGCCCCAGGGGGGGGGGGCAGAAATGGCCTAAAATAAATTTCTTCCCCCCAACCCCCACCCCCCCCGGAGCGACCCTTGCCTACGGGGTCGCTCCCCCTGCGTGACATTGGCGCCAAAAAACAAATCCCAGGTGCCTAGTGGTTTCTGCCCCCTTGGGGGCAGATTGACCTAAAATCGGCCAATCTGCCCCCAAGGGGGGCAGAAATGGCCTAAATACAAGTTGCCCCCCAGGGGAGCGACCCTTGCCTGATGGGTCGCTCCCCATCTCGAAAAAAACAAACAAACAAAAAAAAAACACAAAAAAAAAAATTGCCCTGGTGCCCTGAGGGTTTTGCCCCCCTCTGGGGGCAGTTCGGCCTGATAATAGGCCGATCTGCCCCTAGGGAGGGCAGAAATGGCCTAAAATAAATTTGACCCCCCAACCCCCACCCCCCCCCCCGGGAGCGACCCTTGCCTACGGGGTCGCTCCCCCTGCGTGACATTGGCGCCAAAAAACAAATCCCAGGTGCCTAGTGGTTTCTACCCCCTTGGGGGCAGATTGACCTAAAATCGGCCAATCTGCCCCCAAGGGGGGCAGAAATGGCCTAAATACAATTTGCCCCCCAGGGGAGCGGCCCTTTCCTGATGGGTCGCTCCCCATCTCGAAAAAAAACAAACAAACAAAAAAAAAAAACACACAAAAAAAATGTGCCCTGGTGCCTAGAGGGTTCTGCCCCCCCCTGGGGGCAGTTTGGCCTAATAATAGGCCGATCTGCCCCCAGGGGGGGCAGAAATGGCCTAAAATAAATTTGAACCCCCACCCCCCCCCCCCCGGGAGCGACCCTTGCCTACGGGGTCGCTCCCCCTGCGTGACATTGGCGACAAAAAACAAATCCCAGGTGCCTAGTGGTTTCTGCCCCCTTGGGGGCAGATTGACCTAAAATCGGCCAATCTGCCCCCAAGGGGGGCAGAAATGGCCTAAATACAAGTTGCCCCCCAGGGGAGCGACCCTTGCCTGATGGGTCGCTCCCCATCTCGAAAAAAAAAAGAAAAAAAACACAAAAAACACAAAAAAAAAAAAATTGCCCTGGTGCCCTGAGGGTTCTGCCCCCCTCTGGGGGCAGTTCGGCCTGATAATAGGCCCATCTGCCCCTAGGGGGGGGCAGAAATGGCCTAAAATAAATTTGACCCCCCAACCCCCACCACCCCCCGGGAGCGACCCTTGCCTACGGGGTCGCTCCCCCTGCGTGACATTGGCGCCAAAAAACAAATCCCCGGTGCCTAGTGGTTTCTGCCCCCTTGGGGGCAGATTGACCTAAAATCGGCCAATCTGCCCCCAGGGGGGCAGAAATGGTGTAAATACAATTTCCCCCCCCCCAGGGGAGCGACCCTTGCCTGATGGGTCGCTCCCCATCTCTAAAAAAACAAACAAACAAAAAAAAAACACAAAAAAAACTTGCCCTGGCGCCTATAGGTTTCTGCCCCCCATGGGGGCAGATCGGCCTAATAATAGGCAGAAATGGCCTAAAATAAATTGCCCTCCCCCCCAGGGAGCGACCCTTGCCTAAGGGGTCGCTCCCTTTGCGTGAAATTCACGCAAAGAAAAAACTCCCTGGTGTCTAGTGGTTTCTACCCCCCTTGGGGGCAGATTGGCCTCATTAAAATAGGCCAATCTGCCCCCAAGGGGGGCAGAAATTGCCAAAATATAATTTTACCCCAAGGGGAGCGACCCTTGCCTAAGGGGTCGCTCCCCACCCAAAAAAATAAAATAACACATAAAAAAAAAAGAAAAAATGAAAAAATGGTCCCTGGTGCCCTAGAGGTTTCTGCCCCCCCTGGGGGCAGATCGGCCTAATAGTAGGCCGATCTGCCCCCGGGGGGGGCAGAAAAGGCCTTCCAGAAAAAATGCCCCCCATGGGAGCGACCCTTGCCCAAGGGGTCGCTCCCTTTTGTCAATATCATAAAAAAAAAAAAAATCCCTGGTGTCTAGTGGGGTTTCAAAAGCCGGATTGCAAGCAATCCGGCTTTTGAAACCCTCGGAGAGACTTCAAAGGGAAGGAAATACTTTTCCTTCCCTTTGAAGCCCCTCCGGGCCTCCCCGGTGATTGAAAGAGAAATGCTTTTGCATTTCTTTTTCAATCGCGCTGGAAGCAGAGCTTCCAGCGCGACGAGGGAGGCCCCTGTGACACATCAGCGCGCGCGCGCGCGCTGACGTCACAGGGGGGGGGGCGGGGGTGGAAGGGGAAGGTCTTCCCCTTCCATCCCCGCCTTGGGGGGGGAGGGGGGGTGCACGGGGGGCGCGCTAGCGCGCCCCCAAGTTCCCCTGTGCCATGGACGAGATGATCTCGTCCAAGGCACAGGGGAACTGTAGCCTTGGACGAGATCATCTCGTCCAAGGCACCCAAGAGGTTAAAGTTCGTTTTTTCTTTGACTTTAATATCTTAAACAAGAACCTTGTAAACATAAGGTTAATTCATACATTAACTCTGTAGCCTTGCCGACTTCCACGGGAACGGTCTACTATCAAACTCTTCGAATAAACCTTGACAATATTTATCCGTTTTCTGTAATATAATCTTCAAATGTAATTTTACCTCACAGGAGTTTCTGTTCTGAAGCGCGCTCTCTCTCCACACAGCTGATTCCTGTCAGACCTCAGTTGAAGTGCAAGGCTTCCAGCTGGAGAACTCATAACCTAGCAACCAACCGATTGCAAGACTAGAACTGTAACTAACCTTCAGGACTCATAGCGGCCATCTTGGATCTTCTCTTCTTGATTCTTCCTTTGAAATAAGCGCAAGATTACTCTGCAAACCTTCTTCCAGTTTGGGCTTTGCTGTCTCCACTGAGGATATCTCTTTGCTTTTCTCATGCACTTCTTTGATTTGACTTGGCAAGTTTGTGTGGTCATGACAAACAGCTAGAAAAATGATAGTCATTAAAATCCAATTCAATTTTTAAGTTGGAGTTTTGATAAACAATAAGGAAAAGGTACTTTTAGAAAGTTACCTTTTCCCTGCCTAAAGCCTCTAGAGGCCCATTTGTATTTATTTTTTAAACTTCTGCCAACCAGTGATTAGCCTGGGAGGTCTTTGGAAGTGTACTTGTGTGGAGGATTGAAACTTAAAGGACTAAAGTCAGAATGTGAAATCTTTGACCAGGAAATCCTGGGTGGTGCATTTGACCCACGGTCCATGGCAGTCCGCATCAAATTGTGCATAGGTCTGGGTCTAGCGCAACCATTAAATATCATTGGCACTTTATTCATCTTGGAGCTTTTCCTTCTTATACCATAAAAATCATATTTCCTGGTCCCCTTTTCCATATTTTTGTCGTTTTTGGCTTAATTTTGTTTATTATTACTCTATTTAGAATTTTTATTGTGTTGATTTTTCAACTTCATTACTGTTTTGGTATTCCATAAATACTTTACACATTGCCCTAAGTTAAGCCTGTCTGCTCTGTGTCATAGCCCCATGTGGTTGGCTTAAGTTAAATAAGTGACTTTGAGGGTTCACCTTGACAAGAGTTGTGATTATTCCATAAGGTAGGTAGTCACCTGCTTCAACTAATTATAACATTTCTTACATTGGTGTTCAGCAGTGTGATCTAGAATTTGTTTTTTACAGTATCACTCAGAGATTTAAGTCAAAATTAAAAAATCCTCTTTAAAGTGATAACAAAAATTGACTTTTGGATTGTTAAATTGGCTTTTGATATGTAATTGGTAATTTTTTATTTATCCTAAATTCATTCCTTTCCTCAATGTGCAAGGTCGGAAGGCTAAGGCTGTCGAGAGTTCAAGAAGGAGGACTATCAGATAGTCCTCCGAGATTCGGAGGAAATACTCCTGTTGGAATCTGCCCTGCAGGAGGAGGCGGAGAAGATGGAAAAATAAAATGAAGATGAGGTTGAGGTTGAGCAAGTTTTAGTGCCTGAGAAGTGTGTCCCCCAAAGATCAGCCTGCCCTACAGTGTCAAGAGCAGAGAGCAGCATGTCAGTCCACAGTTTGTCCTAATCAGATCGACGACAGAAAGGCAGAGAGGGACTTGAACTTGAGACTGGCTGCACTAACCTTAGAGGAGATATAGCTGGCTGCTGAGGAGAAGGCAGCAGCACAGATTACACTGGAGGAGAAGAAATTAACACTGGCTTTGGAGGAAAGAAGGCCCCACTAGCCCATGTGGGGAGCCTACGAGAACTAGACTTGAAGGCAAGAAGGGCCATGAAGTTCATTGAGGATGGTGGCAGTAACATTAAGCCCCCAGGAGTGGTGGTAGAGTCTTTGTAGGAAGCTAGCTCTCTATATAGTGCACTGAAATGAAATACACTGTGCAGAGAGTCTAGTGGATCCCCAATAGGTATTGCAGAGGCAAAAGTAAATAGGACTAATGCTCTACTTGTGGTAGTGTGGGCGAGCAGGTAGACTTATCAGAGGGTAGTGCTAAGCATTTGTTGTACTCACAGAGGCAATAAATGAGACACACACTCAAAGAATAAATCCAAGACCAATGTAGACATTTTTCATATATATATATGTTTCAAACCCAAGAACTTTGTAATCAGGTAAGTAGACTTCTAAACATAAATACTTCGCAGTTTCAGAAATCAACACAGTGCAATTTTCAGAGTTCACTCAATGTTATCCTATGGAGGAAAACAATGTTCAGTGAACACAGGGTTAACACCAAGCTACGAAGTCAATCTCAGGGAGCTAAGGTAAGTACTGGGCACAGGTCAGAATCACACCAACAGGTCACACCGGTCGGCACGGGGGCAGCCAGGTGCAGAGGGGCAGTAAGGCATCAGGTGCCCAATGATTTCCTATGGGAGTTTGGTCCTCGTGAAGATAGGCAGCAGGCTCTGTCTAGGAAGCCAGTCCGGGACAACAAGCAAGTAAGTAGTAGACTTGGGGTGCTCAGGGATTGGGTGCACCATTGGTCCTCTTGTCCTCTGCCCATGGATGGAGGGGTGTTTTTAGGTGTCAGGTTTTCACAGCCTGGAGCACTTGCGGCCAGGGAGTCCTGTGCGTTGAGGCTGCAGGCGTCATCAGGGAGTCCAGCAAGGGTGGACCCAGGGTGGACCCAGGGTGGACCTGAGCTCTTAGGAGCCAGGGGATGTTGTTGCCACCGATGACCCACCTCAGCTGGGGGTCAAGGGTTACCGGAGCTGTGGTTGCTGGAAATGCCAGATTTTCTCCCTTCACCAGCCTGTGGGAGAAGGGGCTTGCATGAAGAGGCTGCGGGTGCCTCAGGAGATTCCAAGATTGGTGAGACCACAATTGACTCAGTCTCTGGGCAGCTGCGGACCAGCATTGGCACCACTAGTTGGCTTTACCTCGGATTGTGGCTGTCGGGTGCAGTGGTCACTTCAGGTTTCTGGGGCTCCAGCAGCTGCAGAGTCTTTCTTTGGAGATTCTTTTTGCAGTCCAAGTCCGCTGCCCACGGGAGACTTGAGCCTTTATTGAAGACTGGATGAGTTGGCCTTCTGTGCAGGATTCTTTGGGGTCAGCAGGCAGGCCGGAGGGGCTGGTTTCAGGTCAGCTGCTTCTTCTATTCCTCTTCTGCAGGTGCAACTCTTCTTTGTCCGGGTCTCCTTAGGTTGTCGAAATCTGAGTTCTATGGTTCAGAGGTGCCACCTAAATGCTCAATTTAGGGGTGTTACAGAGAGTGCCAGGTGGTAGCCAGTGGGCTGACCACCTTTAGGCTGATTACACCCTTATTATGACCACTTCCGCTAGGAAGTGGGCATAACACTAACCCTAGTGGCCTAATGCCATCCGTGTAAGATGGAGAAATTGAAAAAGTAGTGTCCACTTCAGTTCTTCCACCTTAGGGGTGGGACTGGCATGAAGTGGGCACTCCTCCTAATTTATCTAATTTCCCCATCTGTGCTGCCGCTAAACGTGGGGTCAGACCAGGAGGGTTGGCCATCTCCACCATTTGAAGAGACGTGGGTCGCATTACAAAGGCAGCAAGGCCTTTGAAGCTCCCCGCCCTGTAGGGCGCTAGCTTTCACTTTGGGGAGCCAGAAACGCATCTGTGGTGGCTGAACTGGTGAGGACCAGTCAGTCAGCACACTAGTAGTTGATAGGTTTTCAGAGGGGCATGTCAAAGATGTCCTCTGTATTTATTTTTGAACAAATCCATCACTGGGGTCAGTGGGGGCTAATTATTCTGAGATGTTTGATTCCAAACATCCCAAGATTCAAAGAAGCCATCATGTAGCTGGGGAACTTGTGATGACCAGTGTCCAGCACATGCATTTAAAATGTCTTCCTTGTGTAGTTACTATGTCTCAGAATCGACAGACATAACAGGGGAACATCTGCCCATGCATATATGCCCTCACATGTGCCTGGATGCACCCTGCCTTAGGGGTGACTCCCACCTGGCACATGCAGTGTTAGGGGACCTGGCACACAGACGTATGTGATAGGTCGTGTTTTCAATTTAGCCTGCACCAACACACGCAGACTACAATGGCAGCACTCGTGTGAGTTTGTCGAGGGGTCCCTCAGGGTGGCACAGTTGGTGCTGCAGCCCTCAGAGACTTTCTTTAGTACCCTAGGTACCAGGGGTACAATTTTCTAGGGACTTAGGGCCAGATGTAGGTAGGCTTTTGCACCTCGCAAACGGCGAAAAACGCCATTTGCGAGGTGCAAAAGCCCTCAAGCGATGCAGAAACACATTTTGCGAGTCGGAACCGACTCGCAAAATGTGTTTCCGACTCGCAAATAGGAAGGGGTGTTCCCTTCCTATTTGCGACTCGCACCGCGATTTAAGTTGATTTGTGACCGCGAAAGCGGTCGCAAATCAACTCGCAGTTACCATCCACTTGAAGTGGATGGTAACTCATTCGCAAAGGGGAAGGGGTCCCCACAGGACCCCTTCCCCTTTGTGAATGCTCACAAAATTATTTTTTCAGAGGAGGCAGTGGTCCTATGGACCACTGCCTACTCTGAAAAAAACCGAAACAAAAGGTTTCGGTATTTTTTTCTATTTGCAGCTCGTTTTCCTTTAAGGAAAACGGGCCGCAAAGAGAAAAAAAAAAACTGCTTTATTTAAAAGCAGTCACGAACATGGAGGTCTGCTGACTACAGCAGGCCTCCATGTTTGCGAGTGCCTATACTCGCTATGGGGCCGCAATTTGCGACCCACCTCATGAATATTCATGAGGTGGGTCATTGCGACCCTATAGCGAGTTGCAGTCGGTGTCTGAGACACCGTACTGCATACCAATTTGCGAGGTGCAAATTGCGAGTCGCATGGACTCGCACTTTGCACCTCGCAAATTGGCGTTTTGCTACATCTGGCCCCAAGAGTGGTAGCTAAAAAGATTGCCAATTGTGTAAAATAGCTGTGTAGTTTTGGGGAAAGAGATCTGGCACAGGGGACGTGTTTAGGAGGAACGCAGTGCACTAATGGTCGAAACCGCACCAGAAACCAGGCAAAAAGTGTGTGTGGGGGGGTAACCATGGCAAAAGAGGCACTTTCCTACTGTCCACATTCCTAAAGATTTTGTGCCTAGCTCTGTGGTGGGAGATGATATTGATAAGTTGTTTACAGCATACGAGGTGCCCCTATATATGCAATAGAGCCCCAAAGGAGGACGGGACTGGGGTGCTAGTCTCTGGTAGCACATGCCTACTGCAGGGAGAATTACCTTATTGGCCTTGAGGTAGCTGACCAGATGAAGATGAAGGTTCATCCCTGAGCCCTACACTCTTCAATTTGTATGCAACCCCCCCTCCAATACCATTTGTTCTTTTGGCTTAAAATGGTATTGTACGTGGACGATACTCAGCTGATTGTCTCTCTATCCTTTGTGATAGGCTCCACTTCAATGAGACTTACAGGTTTCCAGTTGGATGGCACCTGCTTAAAACTAAATAGAGAAAGAACAGAGGTTATGATAGTTGGCAATAATCGATAACTCTGGAACCAAATTTGCTGGTCCTCTTCCCTGGGAGAATGTCCGTCTCCTTATCTGGAAGTTAAGAGCTGAGGCATTACGCTGGATAAGCATCTTTCTATGTCATCCCACGTAAAGAAGATGGCAGGCAATTGTTTTGCAAACTCTGTAATGCCTGCCATTGGAGGCTCGAAGAACAGTGATTAAAGGCCAAATTCTGTCCCACCTCGATTATGGCAACTCACTGTACCTGAGCAGTCTGCTGGCAGTTATTACGAGACGACAATCTTTCAGAACGCTGCTGCACAACTACTGTTGGGTGTTCCAAAATCACAATCAGCGCGTCCTGCGCTCAAAGCTCTCCATTGGTTACCCATAAATTGCAGAATACAATTCAAGGCTCTCCGCATTGTACATCAGGTAAAGCATTATGCAGGCCGACTCATTTCTCGCCAGCTGATCACTCAGTATCAAACCAATAGTGATCTTAGGTCCAACAATCTTGATCTTCTAGTTGTTCCCAAAGTCAAAAGACCCATAATTGGACCTAAACTCTGGAATGCTTCACCTATTGAGCTGAGAAGGGACAATAACTACATGCGTTTTAGAAAGAAATTGAAAACCTATCTCCTTTCTTAAGCTATCAGCTATTTGATCCTGCTCTCTGTACTCTAATTAGCACTGACAGTTTTGGAAAACCCACCTGGACAGCCATGCGCTATATAAAATCAGGTTAATAGAATACAATATGCCTCCAAGAAGGAGGCCTTTGTCACTAAGTTTGACCCCTGAGGAGTATTGCTTGAAGTTCAGGGATAGCCAGAAGCAGTCACTCCAGTCATGGGTGGATTTTGTATATTGTTCCAATAAGCTCACTTTGCCCGGAGAGTGTAGGAAGGAAGCTGATGTCTGGATCAACACCACAGTGTCCAAGAAGGCACCAGAGAGTGACCACAGGAAGGGTGGTTCAGGTTTCCTGAGGATGGGGGAAAACTGGGATAATACAGAGAAGTTCCCCAAGGGCCGTAAAGTGTTTGAAAGGAAAGGATTTCCATTCTCTTTTAGAGCAGAGGAGGGGAGGTTTTGAAGAGCTAAAGAGCTGAAGCCCTTTGCTCCCCTTCACCAATGATATGGCTG
The DNA here is from genome assembly GCF_031143425.1 of Pleurodeles waltl. Lineage (NCBI taxonomy): Eukaryota > Metazoa > Chordata > Amphibia > Caudata > Salamandridae > Pleurodeles > Pleurodeles waltl. Next base: position 293,375,123 of record NC_090443.1, on the reverse strand, counting down.
TCTCCAGTCAGGATGCAAGAGGGGGTACTTTGTGTGTCCAAGGGAGCCACCCACCAGTGGCATTTCGACAGGGTTGACCGGTGCAAACCTTGTGGTTGGTTAATCTCAGGAGGAGAGGATAGAGCATGCCATAGTACTCCTTCTTTGGGAGGTGGACCCAGAAGATAAGCTGGTGATACTGGAGTCAGGTACGCATCATTTCCAGGTGGTCACAATGAATGTGTCCCCTGGCACTGCTCTGGGGATACATCTGCTAGCCAGACATTGTTGGTAGGAAGGCTTATTTTCCCAAAACAGTAACTTCCAGGACAAGTCTGCAGGGTGACCCGATGGACAGGACCTTTTCCACCTTATGACCATTGTGTGCTTAGAATTTGGGGGGTATTTGCCCAAGGAGAGTCATGTCAGTCCTCAGATGCCCATTGACTGCATCTCTAGCAATATGTTTCCAGAAGAGAGAAAAGAGCTGGGGGGGGGGGGGGGTGTTAGCTGCAACTGGAACCTAAAAGCCAGTGGGGGCTGGCAGTTTTAGGAGGGAGGGGGGCGGGCGGGAAGCACACTCACACTTTCACACACACACATGCACGCACGCACGCACGCACATCCATTAACAGTACTCATCAGCATTCAAACATGCATGCATGTACCCTAACATTCATTTAAAAAGATCACACACACACATATACACACACTTACCTTCAGCATCGGAGGTCCCAGCAGGGATGGGACTGCTGCCTTCCCTCATTGGCTGACCTGAGGTCAGCCAATGAGGGAAGGCAGCAGTCCAAATTTCGTCACAGAGTGGGATGGGGTCAGTGAGCCTGCTGACCCCACCCCATTCTGTGGCAAGGTGTCACTGATGGACACTTGCCCTGGGCGCTTCAGGGATTAAACCTGAAGCACCCAGGTCGAAGTCAATGGGTGACGCTTCCCTTGTCACCCGGGGGAGGGACTCGAGGCATCTTTGCTGAGCCGAGGAGGTTACACCCACAAGAGCTGTGACCTCTTCAGCCCAGCAAAGTTCAGCTCAGGCAGCCAGGAGTCTGCGCAAATCGCGCATGTCTGCTCCTGGCTGCCTGACCTGATCATGAAGAGTGTCTGTCAGGCTGACCTTTGTTCAGCCTGACAGCCACTCTTCATGAGGGGCAAAAGGTGTGGGGGGCGTTGCCCCTCTGCCTTAAAGGACGGGCTGCGCCAGCTAAAAGCTATGCATTTCTAGGGGTATTGTCCCTAAACAGGGTACGGTGGCACAGACAAGGAGTAACAGCAGTTTTGTCTTATCTGAGTAAGAGTGTGGCACAGTTAAAAGGAATTATATGCAGTCTGAATGAAGGGGAGAGTCTTTGGAATGAAAAGTAGAGTCGACAATGGGCAGTTTTAAGTCAGCCAGTTTTCATGCAGTTTTGGGAATATTGTGGAGATTGCATGCAAAACTGTAGAAAGAAACACATTTTTTTGCATGTGTTGCACTATCACTGTAGGCCATGAAAACAACACCAGGGCATGCACATTCCATCATAACCCACAAGTTAATAGAATTAAAATAAATATAGTTTAATTTTCCAATAAAGTCTGATAGAAGGAAATCTTAAAACTGGAATGTTTTTTTTTAAAATGTTTGTGTTACAGATGCTCACCCCCCACCCCTGTTCCTCTGACTATCACTTCAGGGTGAAGGTGAACAGAGTAGTTTTTGTGATTTTTTTTAAGTAATGCTTCACAGGGCAGGTAGTACTGGATCTATCTCCAATCTGGAGCAACCACAATATGGACACAATGAAATGTAAGACCTTGCATTTGACTGTCATTCAGTCCTCCTGTAGCATTAATAAGACAAAAAGTAAGATCTTGCCTAGAATCTTCCTCACCGGAATAGAAACTACAGTCTCACCCCTCACACTTACCATCTACCAAGCCTGCACTGCTCAGAAAATACAAGTACTCTTCCTAGCAAAGGCGTTTTGAATTTGGAAGGGAAGCCCAGTCTTCATTCTTTCTCCCTCCAGGTGCTTGGTCTCCACCTCCAAGCCATGGTAATGCAGGCAATGCTATTTCACTCTCTGGGGGAGGTGACTGCATCTATTACTGCCGCAACATGTAGCCATGTTCTCCAGAAAGCCCAGCACTTCCCCATCATCGCATGCACTGTGTCCTTCGACCTTGCTTCCTGTCCCTTTCCCCTGCCCTGGCGCACAATAGGCTGCCACGTGCCACTGCAGGCACCCTTGCACCATAATGTAGGGGTGTTTGTGTTGCAGGGATGATTGTTTTTGTACAGGAAGGGACACCTTCCTGCACAAAAACCATCATGAAAGGTGTTTTCCTCTTTCTATGTAGGTGTTCGGACAAAATATAGATTAAAAAATAGCAAGTTACAGAAATATTGAGTTTTTAATATTGTGACACAGAAATTCCATGTACAAAAAATTTTGTTGACAGAAATATCAATGTTTTAAGGTAAGAAATGTCGTTTTTTAAGTTTCTTTGTGTTTAAATAGTATTTTAATTGTCCATGTTTCATATTGTTTGTGTCATTTTTATTAATGTTTTTAAAGATAGTTTGTAATTTGAAGTTCTTTACATGTTTAATTTATTTGTAAAATAGTAATTTATAGTGTTGCAGCAGGTTGTGAGATTTGTAGGGGTACAGGGTGGGAAGTTAATTATGTATAATTAATTTTAATATTTTTTAAAATGAATGTTAATTATTTTATTAAGTATTTAAATTGTGTAAATAATATTTTAAGTAATATTTTAATTAATTAATAGTTAATTATGTAAATTGCGTATAATGTTGTAATTTATATTTAAGGTGCGGATTGTTGGGTTTGTACAGGGTGATAAATTAAATAATAACTTTCATTTATTTCATAAATTGTTAATTAATTATTATAATATTTTTATTTACCTTTTAGGTCCGGGTTCTTGAATTTTTAGCGATATAGGGTGGGAAGTCAATTGAATAATAAGTTATTAATTATAATTTATTTATAATTAATTGTTAATTATGTAAATTGTGTAAAAACATTTTTTTTAATTTAGATATATGTTTAATGTGCGACTATAGAGTGGGAATTTGATGAAATAATTATTGAATAACACATTTTCTTAATTATTTAAACAAATTATAATTATTTTCATTTTTAGCTGTTTTTTTATGTACATATTTAATTTTATGTTAATAGTTTTATAATTTTATTAAATTAATACTTGTATTAAAATAACATATATGTTTCAAGTGAAGTACTTACCCTACTGTTGCACAAACTGGAGTGAGAATAGTAAATTTTACCCCTCCTGAGTCCAATGTGTTCCCTACTGTTGCACCCACTGGAGTGGGAATAGTAAATTCTACCCCTCCTTAGTCCAACGCTTTACCTACTGTTGCACTGAATATAGTGGGAATAGTACATTTTACCCCTCCTCAGTTCAACTTTCTCTACTGTTGCACAGACTGGAGTGGGAATATTAAATTTTACCCCTCTTGAGTCCAATGTTTTCCCTACTGTCGCACCGACTGCAATAGGAATAGTATGTGTTACCCCTACCGAGTCCAATGCTTTCCCTACTGTTGCACTGACTGGAGTGAGAATAGTAAATTTTACTCTTCAAGAGTCCATCACTTTCCCTACTGTTCACCGACTGCAATGGCAATAGTAAATTTTACCCCTCCTGAGTCCAGTGCTTTCCCTACTGTTGCACAGACTGGAATGGGATTATTAAATTGTACCCCTCCTGAGTCCTACGCGTTCCCTACTGTTGCACAGATTGGAATTGGGTTAGTAAATCTTACCCCTCCTGAGTCCAACGCTTTATCTATTTTTGCACAGACTGGTGTGGGAATATTACATTTTACCCCTCCTGAGTCCAATTCTTTCCTTACTGTTCCACAGAGTGGAGTGGGAATAATATAGGTATTATTCCTAGAAATTTATAGTTTTGTTTATATTGTTTAAAATTATATTATTATTATGTTTCTGTGTATTGTAAGTAATTTTATTATTCATTAGTAATGTTTGTAATACATAATACATTTTTTGTAAAATGTAATTGTTTACTTTTTATGTGTAATTAAATTGGCATGTCTTTAAAATATTTTCCAGTTTATTTGTTAATTTTTAATTTATTTTTTGTGTGTGTATACATATTATTTCATTTTAAAAATATTAAATTATAATACAAATGGAAATTATTATTTTAATATTAGTTTTACATTATGTATGTGTAAATAAACAAACAGATATGTTTGTTTAAGTATATATTATGTACACGTTTTATATTGTTTAAATATATTTAATTTACAATATATTACTGTTACATGTTAATATTTTAATGTTTATTATTTTTAACTATATAATTTTTTTTTAAACAATATTTTTCTCTATATTTTTGTATTTTCAATTATAAGTATAGGAAAACTATATCGCTGTGCTTGATATTTATGACACAATATTTCTGTATCACAATACTTAGGGCTTTGATATTTTGTTAGTGAACCTTATATGTGTACTGACTATAGAATGTAACACACATAGAAAAAGGAAAAAACAAGGCAACATAAAGGTGTTTATTGTCATTGAGCTTTCCTTACTCCTCCCCTGGGAAGACGTGAGCTTTAGAAGCATTTTTAGGTTTACAAAATCTCGTAAATCTGGGAATGTGTCAAATCCCATGGTTGTTACGTGGGAACACCTACTGTAACTTCCATGGCACGCCTCCCAATTGGAGGGTGAGGAAATGCAGAGACTTGCGCTGCATTGCCTCCCTGCATATCTACAGCCATGAAAAGCCACGCAGGGTGGCTTTACATGAACTTGTAGATATGGCCCTGCAGTGCGCGCCGCCAGACTGTTCTGGTGGAGCACAGGGGCTTGTAAATAAAACCCCAAATTTCTGTGCATTCATCCTGCTTGGGGGTGTGATTGTGCGTGGATCAAAAATGTATTTCTTACTTACCAAGCTCCAAATCACAACATAAAAAATAATACCTTTCCGAGCTATCAGGGGCGGCTCCTCTGCTAGGGCGGAGAAGCGTCGCCACCAACCTCCCTAACTCCCCCTCCGCCAGCAGCAGCAGATGCAAACCGTTTAATACAAAATGATAATTAACTATGTTTATTATAGTTTTGTATTAAAAGAGGCGGGCCACGGACTGTGACGAGCAGTGAGGGGAGTGCACTGTGCACTCCCTTCAGAGCGCATGTGTGTTTGCCAGGTTGTATCTCAGGCCGGCCAAACACACATGTGCAGTGTGCTCTACAGCCCAGCAACACAGTTGCCGTGCTGGAGAGAGCATGCACAGGCTCCCAGTCTGCCTGGGACTCTGGCTGGGCACTCCCAGCCAGCCCTAACACTGCTCTGAGCAGCATCAGGATTGGCCGCAGGGCAGGCTGTGAACCTGTGCCTGCACTCGACTAGAGGACGGAGGAGCGGAGCAGCGCGGCATTAGGGTACGGTTTTTGAAAATTCATATTTTATTTCTCCACGCACCTCCCCACCCCTTTTCCCTCTCACAAGCCGCCACTGCAAAGTATGCGGAAATGCCGACGAAATGGATAAAACTACAATTGATCGCAAATTATTGAAAGGCTACTTGCCATGATCATATTTGATTCACCTCTCTAAACAGTTTGTTGCCAGCTCAGTTTGGCTGTGATTTGTTATTACTCTGTGCTCTAGTAGGGTCTTGGTCCACCTTCAAATATGTTCAGCTCTTGCACGAAAATAAATCAGGCAAGTCATCATTTGCAATCATGAAGAAAACATTCAAAACACCATATTTATGAATGCAAAGCACGAAGTAGATGTATTTTTAGAAGGTCATTTCGTTTGGCTCAAACTACAATTATTGGGAGATACTTGTCCTATCAACCATCACATCTATGTTTCTGGGTAATCCTCTTAACAGCGCAGCTTACCCAGACCTCGAGAGGGATTCATAAAGTAATTGCAGTTCTCGAAAAGTATTACAGAGGGAATAAAGTTATTACAAGTCTAGGTTTGAATAAGTGTGCAGAGCTGCAGTACCTCTGCGGCGTCAGGGACACACTTGATCAACATTTCTTCTCTTAACCAGTCACGTCTCTGCCATAATCATGTTACATTAGGTAATCCCATACCTGGGATCGAAATTTTTCTACCACGGGTCCTTGTTCGAAACCCCTTGAATTCCAAACTGATAGACTGCTGGACCATATATGATATTGATCAAGTTGATGGAACCATCATCAGAACGCTTTTCAACCTCGGGATCATGACAGGGAAGTTCTGGGGATAGAGCCCTTCTCTGGAGGATCACAGAGGAGTGCAGGGGAGCTGCAGGCATGCCCTGGCCTCATACCTGGATCACCAGTATGTCAACAGTGGAGCAAAGTCGTTTGTTAAATGATTCCCCTCTACATTTTATCAGACCCCACCAACATTCTGTGTTATTTAGTTAGATAAGAATCTGGAACTGAACCACCCCAAAGGCTGTGTCTGAGCGCTGTGGTGTTGGGTCTTAGTATAAAGCGTTGTTCAGAGGTCTGCGTACCCCGTATGATCACAACAGGCCAATCGTCAATCTTCTTCTGAATTTCATTTCAATACAGATGGCAAGAGATGAGGACCTACCTTAGACATTGGACCAGAAGGCTCAAGAGAGGTCGAGAAGTCAGGCTGTTGCAACAGAGGGATCAGTACATGGTGGAAATATTAGCCCAAATATTTGGTCTCTGGTCAGCTAGTGAAGATTTTGGTTTTATTTTAATAGTTTCACTGTGCACACTGATTGCCTGGAGTAGCCTTGTGAAAACATTGAGTGATTGTGGATTTGGTCAACAGCACTGTGAGCCTAGTGAGAGTGAATCTTGAAGGGATCACACCTGACCAAGACACATTTATGGATTTGTCAAAGAATCTTAAAATCATATGTTTCACTGATAAGCAATATCAGCTCTAACTGACCTGAGCCTGCCATTATTCCTATAGGTTTATCGTAAATAGGGGTTTGCAAAACTCGCAAAATTTGGGGAAAATTATGTGAAATTACATATAACTATGGAAAATGCAAATTCATCATTTAGTGATATATTTTAATATGAAGTGCATTCTTACAGCAATTTTTGAAGTGAGAACACGTGTTATGCTAAAAAACACACTTACCACAAACAAGAGTTTCTCTACTTCTGGTTCTTCGCATTGTTCACACACTATACATTAGCAGCAAATAGTGAAACTATGCAGCGTGGTGTAATTTTGTGTAACTAGAATAATGTGAAATTTCATAAAATTACACCAGAGTAATTCAAATTTCACCCTGACCTAATCATACTCTAACAGCCTGTGCAGCCTAAACAACACTATTTATAATCTGTACCTTTCTTGTTAGGTCTCACCTGCAACCACTCATGCACTACATGGGCTTTCACTTGCAAGCAAATGTCTAAACAACAAGGTGTTTGCAGCCCGCCCATTGCTTAACATTTGATGGCTTCAATGTCACTCTTCTTTGCTGCCTTCTAATTGGCCAAAGCATGCTGGCTTCACTTCCTCTTCTTTCAGCTGCAGCATGGACAAAGCAGTGATTGCTTCAGCTTGATTGCTGTCATTCCGCTAATCGCGCTTTGATTGAGGCACTACTTTTTTTCTTCTTCCCTGTCGTCTTTGTTGAACCTCTTGCCATTTGTAGCTATGTTTACTATGCCGCACATACTTCAAAGAACCCCTTTTCTCCTTTGAAATGTTATTGTGACAACAGATGTTATCTGCTTTTATTCTGACAACATATATCATCTGCTTCCAAATGTATTTTCACTAAGACATGGAGATGGGGACAATGGCTTTCTTTTTGTGATAAGATGTCTTGCCAAATATATTTTTCACTCCTGCTGAGATTAACTGACTCTCAGAATGGGGTGTTGTGCTGAGAGCTAACAAGCACTGGCAAAGCCAAGAGATCTAGCATTTGAGACTATTGGCTGTTTGGGTGCCTTTTTTCATGCTGTACAGCATGGCCATTGCCAACTTTGCTGTGCAGTAATGATAAAAAAGGAATATGATGCTCTTTGAACAAATGCTCAGTAGCCCTGGCTGCATCATAGCACTTTTTTTAATTGGTTTTAAGGGCACTTCAAAACAGCCACACTGCTGTAAAGCATGGCTACAAAATATTGCCAAAGCCAATAGTTCTCATAGGCGAGACCTATTGGCTTTGCCAATGCTTGTCATTTTCAACCTGCTTGCTTTACACCTTGGCACGTGTTTTAGAACATTCCACCCTGGTACATGTATGTAGAGAATGTCAAAGGTGTATGAGCGTCTTCCCCCACCTCCAAACTCTGATGCCATGATAGTGCCATTACAGATGTTTTCTGCTGGCCCCAGTCCTCTCTTTGGATTTTTGCTGCAGCAGGGGAGGAAGGAATATCCCTGCACTCCTGGTCATTTCACAATTGTTACTGAAGTTTAACTTTTGCTCACTGATCATCAGAGACTTGAAGCTTTCAATTCCCCCTTAACCATCTTTTCTTTCTTCAACCAGTTCAAGCCGCAGGGGTAGCTATTGCTCAGTTGCAGAGGTTTTGGAAAGCATACATGTTGCTGTGAAGGTGCCTCGGAGCGCTCAGAGGAACAAAGATGTTATGTTGACTCTTGAGGCTTCATGGTTCAGGTCAGACTGGGTGTACCTCTGACAATGTTTAATCCACAGCCCAGGCATGCCAAGATTATGGAGGAGTCTTGGCTCCATGCACTGCAGAACCGTTGAAGCCCCCTGCACAGGAAGAGCCAAAACGAGTCTGAGGCATTGGACCAGCAAGATAAGGCAAGGATGAGATGTCAAGAAGCTAACAAGACTCTGAGTTCGAAAATGTGGACTTGGTGTGGGTGAATCTTGCAGGGATCATACATAACCAAGAAACGTGCCCCTTGTGCCTGAGTCAGCTGTTGGCAAGATGATTTTCCTATCACTTTCTATCATAATTGAACTGAGCGCGTAAAATAACTCAATCCCCAAATGTATGACACTCATAACAGAGATAACAGTGGCCTAATATAAGGTATAGGACGTTTTTGGTATGTGTTAGGTTTATATCACGAATCTGCTGCATTAAGTTCCTTTCAGCAGCTATTGTGCTTGCCCCTGTGTCAGGTAACCACTTTTCTAGAACCGTACAACCAGTTTAACCTGAACAGCCTCCATGAGACTCTGCTGCATAAGGGTGCTATGGGTACCAATCATCTAAGTTGTAAACATAACCCGGCATCTTAACTGCTTTGTTTGGGTTAACTGCTATTGTCTACCCAACAGGCTCCTGATCTTGGATATTAAATTCTTTAAGGCTCTATGATTCTGTGAGTAGTAACGTACTGCACTTACATTAATGATCCAGCACTTGCATTGATCAATAAGAGTTTAAAGCCTGCTCCCAAGCATGGCTGAGAGAGGGGTCTCTGGTTAAAATAGGAAACTGGGACAAGAATCCATGACTCTTCCTAAAGGTACTCGATCGACTTTGATCACCGTATCAAGGAAAGGTCTGATAGGTCTCCTTCTAAAAGGCCCGCCTACTTCAGGAATGTGGAAGACATCTCTCTACGAAAACCTCAATCAGAAAGACATAGGGGGTCATTCCTACATTGGCGGGCGGCGGTCGCCGCCCGCCAAGCGGGAACCGCCACTTGGCCGCTCTGCGGTCAAAAGACCGCGGAGGCCATTCTGGTTTTCCCGCTGGGCCGGCGGCCGCCCGCCAATGGAGTGCCCGCCGGCCCAGCGGGAAAGGCCCTGCAACCCAGAAGCCGGCTCCGAATGGAGCCGGCGGGGTTGCAGGGGTGCGACGGGTGCAGTTGCACCGTCGCGATTTTCACTGTCTGCTAAGCAAATAGTGAAAATCATGCTGGGGCCCTGTTAGGGGGCCCCTGCACTGCCCATGCCAGTGGCATGGGCAGTGCAGGGGCCCCCAGGGGCCCCACGACACCCGTTCCCGCCATCCTGTTCCTGGCGGTAAAAACCGCCAGGAACAGGGTGGCGAGAAGGGGGTCGGAATCTCCATGGCAGCGCTGCTTGCAGCGCCGCCATGGAGATTCAGCCCAGACAGGGGAAATCCGGTGGGAAACCGCTGGATCCCCTTTTCTGACCGCAGCTTTACCGCCGCGGTCAGAATGGGCAGGGAAGCCCTGCCAGCCTGTTGGCGGTGCTTCAGTCATTTTAGCCCTGGCGGTCGCCGACCGCCAGAGTTAGAATGACCCCCATAATGTTTCCAAGAGAAACAAAAAACACAAAAACATCTAGGGCGGGGTAAATTCTCAATACAGTTGTTAAAATAAAGCACAATATTGTGAAAGCAAAAAGTCTAACTTGCATTTAATACAAAATAGCAAGCAGCACAACACATAATCAAGAGAATATTGTCATTTTAACTGACCAGAGCTCTCGTCCAACAATGATCAGTTGACACATGTAATGGTAAAATGAATGGAAATGTGATCAGTTTATAAATACTTTTCTCTTTATACACATCTGTGGGGCATAAACTTGTGATGGAAATGTGTTACTTTCAGTGAAACACATCTAATGAGCAGGTAGCAAGATATTCTCAGAGAGATAATGCATGACATCCTTGAAGCAAAATACATAAATATACTGATGACTTTATTAATTTCTTAAAATTGTGCTTCTGGTTTCAACATCGAAAGTATGGCTGTGATTTACTGCGAGATGCAGGAAATGTGAAAAGTACTACCTGGAAAAAAATGGATTCTAGGTCTACAAGAGCTGTGAAACTTAGCAGATGGGTAAAGACTAAGGGGCACTCCAGATTAATAAGAAAAAACATTCATATTGGTTTATAAAACATGAGAGTGCACATTGTGACAGACAGATGTCAAATGACGTCAATATGAACCAGGGCACTCACAAGTAATCCAAGAAGTTAATCTAAAATGGAGAAGAAAGTTCGGAGTCCAACCAACACTGTGTACTGGTTGATTGAGGTTTATTCTTTGTGAGCAATGGTACATCTGTAAACAGCTGACACATGTTTCGTCACATTGACTTTCTCAAGGCTGTAGGTCAAATTGGTAGAAACAGAGGATGAAAATAAGCTTATGGTAAAGATGGTAACAGGAGATTTTACCTCAGTTCAAAGTAAAATGAAGAAAGAAGAAAGAAAAAAGGAAAAGGAGGAATAAGTGGTAAAGAAAGATTAAGATACATGCTCTCTTATAGTTAAAATTATATGTAAGTGAAAAGTCATAAATATTAGACAATCCCCGTGTGTGGTGGGAACCAGTGCGAAAAAGGAGAGAATCAAAATACTTGTATAGTAAAGAGATGGAGAATCAAAATGATGGAGGTCACACATGCAAATATTCAAAAAGCTGATACTGTGATTGTGGTGACACCATAATTTACGTGAGGAATTAGTGCAGTGAAATGGAATGTAAAAGACCTACCCAAGGCTAATAAGTATTAATAATTAATAAATGGTTTCCAAAAGTTACGATGGTCAAGTGAGTCCGTAATAGTGGTTGGAAGACTGAAATTGAAGGTCTGTGGCCTATAGTAGCTGGTTATTCAGAACAGTGGAATCCCAGTTGTCCTTCCTGCAGTACCAGTGCGGAGCAAGGCCATGATAAGCCTAAAAATATAATCAAGCAGATGAACAAAGGTCTGCGCGTAAGGGGATTTGAAACAAAATCATAAATCAATGGTAAAGCACTAATTGTATAGGACAAAAATATGGTCATGCCGTAATTTTCTCCATAATTGAATATATGTTTCAAATCGGATGTGCGAACGTTTAGGCATTAACCACCAATTTGTTGTTCTTGGATGTCAAATGACATTGATGTCAAAACAATAGGAATGCAGCATCATGGCTTTACATTGTGAATGTCCCTGAAGATATTGGATTCATTCCTGAGCGCCCAACTTCAATAGACATATGAATATGTATTTGAGCAGTACTAAAGTGCTGTGTGGAGGCTAAAACCCACCCAACACATCTCAGTTCACATACCTTTCCATCCACATGCAAATCTGACCTAAATACCTCAATCTTTGGCATTAATTTATCTTAGGTCACACACCTTACCCTCCTTCTGGTCTCTCAGTCCTTAGTAGTTACTTATCTCAGGTGGGGTCACAAACATCACCTTCCTCTTGGTCCCTCAGTATTAAGTAGAAATCTATTTCAGGTAATACGCCTTAACCTCATCCTGGTCCCTCAATCTCTAGTTGTAACCTATCTCAAGTCACAAACTTCTACCCTTCTCCTAGTCCCCTAGTATCTGTACGAAATGTATCTCATTTCACAAACAGTACTCCCTCCCTCAGTATCCAGTAGAAATCTATCAAAAGTCACAGGGTGTGATTCACAAAGGTAACATATTTTTGAATAAGTTTACACTTTTTTATTAATTTATTACTTGTTGGTATTCACATACTGCACCTTTGTAGTAATTTACAGTTTTGTAGTAACTTATTGTGAGGAAAGGGGGTGCATTATATGGTGTGGTTGTGAAAACCCACAGTGTAATACACTTACTAACCAGTTTAGAACCCTTAGGTTTTGTTTGTCAAACCTTCAGCTTATCCCTGGGTAGCTGTGGCCCTGTGCAGCAAGACTTATGCAAAGGAACAAGTGAAAGGCATTTAAAAAGCACCAAAATAATTGAAGAAATCAAAAAGACACCAAAGAAATCTGACAACTTACAAAAATATATTGTATTCTTTTTAAGAATGTATGCACTAAAACTAAAAAAAACACCAGAGGTTTCCGGAGATATGGAATGTACAAGTAACAATAAATCAAAGCATTTCACTCAACTGCAAAGAAGCATTGGCAAATTAAACACATTTGACACTTAAAACATTTTTCAAGGAAAACTTGGGCAAGCCTCAATGTGGTTGGGTAGAGTTACCTGGGGTGACCAACTCCTGCAGGCAGCTAGTTAGGGGAATAAACAAAGTCCCCAGGAACAGTTACCCCTCCCCCACCCTCCCCATCCCACTGAAGAAGCAGCATTCAAGCAGTTCAAGGCACTTTATCCACATTGAAATGGATTTCTATGGAGTAGTACTGGTGCAAGGGATGACCGATGCTGAGGAAGGTCCAAGGATGCTGTAGATGCGACGCAGTCGACAAGGCTCTGTGTGCAGGCACTGCTTAATCCACAGAGATGGTGTGGATGCCCTAGTTGCAGGGTTGATGTCCCAAAACGTCCTCTCTGGTATGACCGAAGTCCAGTTATCACTGGACTACAAGTCAACCAGTGTTGTGGTCACAGACCAATCCTTCCTGGGTTGATAGCTCATGCTCTGAGGATCCCAGTGGCTCTCCGACAAGTCTCCCGGGCTCGGTGAAATCAGGTGCAACTCTGTGCATTGGGTCTTGGTCCCTGGTGCTTCACAGTGGCAGTGGTAGTGGCATGAAGATTTTGAGCTACCAACTTACCTCAGCTGGCTTCTGCTGTTGTGTCCCTGTGCTGTGAACAGGAGGCCAGTTGGCTGTCTCTTGGCTTAATGAGCTCTGGAGACAACTTCTCCTTGCACAGGAAATGGCGGGCCCAGTTCCTCTTTTCGCTAGCCACCAGGTGCAGCAGGTGCGGTTCTCGATAGTACAGCCTCTCTTTGATGGTCCCTTGGTGCAGCAGGGCTGTCCTTCTTTAGTCCTCCTTCCAGATCAGTTGAGTTTGAGGTGCCCTACTTATGCTTAGAAAATGCCCTCAGGGTAGGATGCAGTTGGTAGCCAATAGGCTACTAGATTCTCTCCTACCTGATGACCACTTCCTGCAAAGTCGTTGCATCTGGGCATCCTAGGATTCACCATTCTGCCTACTTTGAATATCGCAGGGCCCCTCTCCTGGTGTGTGGCGCTACCTAGCCCATGAGCTGTGGTTACGAAGGGGGCTACACACCCTTGTGAAACCGGTATGGCAACTGGTTTCCCCTCCTCTCTCCTGTCCCAAGTGCCAGCCTGTCTGCCTGAACAGTGGAGTCGCCCCTCCACCAGTGTTAACTGTTAGCCCTTCAAAGGAGGCTTCTCCTTTGAAGCGCCTTTTTGGCCAACACCCATGTGGATTCCTGCAGGAGGGAGATGACACCTCCTTCTAGAGGAGGACCCTATTGTATCCTTTCCTGTGAGACATAAGCAGCTCTCCCCAGGAGGGCAGAAAGCTGTCTCAGCTACAGGACCTCATATGCACCAAGATATGGGCACGGAAGACTGAAGGCAACAAAGTGGCAACTTGTCTAAAGTTGCATACTGCAACTTGTTACATTAATTTTGACCTGCTAATCAAGTCAGGCTTAATGTAACAAGTTGTTTGATACCTTGGTTGAGCCACTTTGTTTGCACCCTTCCAGAGTTAGCACAGCTGAGGAGTCAGAGTGTAGCCCTGTACTCGCCAATTGGACAACCGAGTCTGTGTTCTCATAGTAAAAACAACAGTTCACTCATTTTACTTTCAGAACGTGTAAAATGCATGTTCTGCCCAGAAGCTATGTTGCACCCTGCCTTTATGGCTCACTAGGTCTACAATAGTGGTGACTTACACGTATGCAGGGAGGTCTGGCTTTGCCATTGCTTCAAATGGCAAAGTCAGACCAGCAGTTAAACTGCTCCAGCACCAAATAGTGGGTTGGGAGTCTCATTTTACTTGTGTCTCACCCCACGTGGCACAACCAATGATGCAATCCTTGGTGGGACCATCTAGCTTACATGCCCTAGGTATCCTGGGTACCAATTACTAGGGACTTACAGGTAAGCTAGCCCAGCAAACTAAGCAGGAGCCAATTTAACATGTCAGTTTAAAGGTGAGGGGACAGGCACTGACGTCTGATGAGCAGGCCTCAGTGCCCTCTCAGAGTTGAAAAACCAGCAGCATCAGTCCAAAAACTTGGAGGTGACCATACAAAAAGAGTAATTTCCTTACACCTGTGTTCTACGTCCAGTACTACTCATGGCCAACCACAGATACGGCAACATCCTCCCATATAAATTAATGGAGGTAGGGAGTTAAAGTAAAATCCGTTGGGAAATAATGTTAATTTTTCTTTTTCTAGCCATATAATTTAGCCCTCTGTGCCATATTATTGACTTACCCATAATTCCAGTAGTCCTGCCAGAGCCCTGACATCAAGGACATATCTTTCTCTTAACTTCTCAGCTGACCTGGTTAGAGCGGTGGTCTACCAGTAACTTAGCAGTGGACAGATTTTGCCTGATTCTAATGCCTGTGAAAATACCTAATATAGTACTATTTTCTCATGCCCATAATATTGTTTCTTTCCACATTTGCGCATCCATAAGGTCTGCTATCCCAAAAAATCCTCTTCTTCCCTAAAATCTGGCAATAAAACTGCCCTTTATTTAAAACTTCTGACTGGCACCTCTCCTTTATTCTTTCAAAGGGTCTTCTATTTCCCTTCCATCCTCTGCCTGCCTCCTCTCTCTGAGCATACCCTACTCTCACATGCATGTTCACCTTAATCTCTATTATTGTATTTCTGCAAACTGCCCACAACTCATTTACACGATCACAACCTCTCTTCCACTGAAAGTCATACTCCTGTAACCCAACAATATCTACTCTCCTCTAGCTCATCTATTAATGCCACCAAACATGTGCATGTGTCACATGCCCCCTACTAATGATCACAAATAACTCCTATTAATTTAAACCACCAGAAGAAACTGGAGTGAACGCATGGAATGGCTTGCTTGGGGACAGAGGACTATTCCCATTAGTCAATAATAACCAATGATATTGGCTAACCACTAACTGTGGATTCCAGAACAGTGCGCTGCCTGGAGTAAAGCGGTTTAACGCCTCAAGAAGGGTAGTAAGTTCTACATAAATGCAATTACAACAGTATACCCATTACATTCAACAGAGCAGACCGCCTTCCCTCCAATACACCAGTGCTGCTCCCCGATATGAAAGTTGTATGTTACCAATGTTATAAACTTACTGCTGAAAAACATATCTAAATAAATTATTTTGATCCTTTGTTGACATGTACAGAGTACGCTTATGCATATGTTTACATTGTTTACTTTAATGTCTGTTCATGTAATGATGATCAAGTTGTATGGTGTTCTTTAAACACCAACCTGTACCCTCAGAGACTTCCTGAACTAAACAAATGAGTAGCGCCTACTTCCATCCTGCTGCCCCTACCACCAAACACCTAGGCGAGAGCTGCGAAATGACACCCCTGCAGAGCTGCCCTGCAGGCCCTGGATACACGCAGTTCATCACAGGCTATCCAGTAGGTAAACCAGGGCGTGCCAACAGCCCCCTCAATCTGGAGTGGGCACAAAGGACGGGTGAAGAGAGTACAGCCGGTGTTTGAAGAACCTCTGTTCTCTGAGACTCCTGCGAAGGGGCGTATCTTACGTTGGTGCAGCAAGTGCAGTGGCACCGCGGCCCAGAGGGCTGAGGGGCCGCTGAGTCCGGATTATTGCTGTATTTCCCTGTTTAAAGAGAGGCCAGGAGGGCTCACTTCCTTTCTTGTGTTTGTGTCGTGTGGGTGTGACGCGCGCGGTGATTGCAATACACACGCGGCATAAATGAGCACACAACACCAGGCTGTCGGCTGATAACTAGGGATGGGGGATCGGTGCTCACCTGCGTTTGCACTGACTCCACCCTCTGACTTGTCTTTATTTAAGTACTTGCCCCAGGGTCATTGCATGGGGCTCACACATGAGGGGGAGTCCGGTGGACTTCGCCTCCATCCGACCATCGCATCATGGTAGTGCCCGCGACCAGTTGTGTCACTGGCGCGACACCACACCTTGCACAAAGGCCCATGACAATCTGGCTATGCTACACTGCTTCTGCAGTATGGGGCGTCACGTGGACTGAAGGGGTGTGAATATTTGAAATATGTGTGCAATGGAGACAGCGCTATTTTAAAAAGACATCCTGTGGGAAATTCCATGAACATCTAATTACCTCAGAGCAAGAACAGTGTTGCAAATGAAAACCCCGATGGACCGCTCGTGGTCGTCACTGGGAACCCGTCTCCTGTCATATTGTTTACCTCCCACCTGATTAACTCCATTGATCATTCTCCCTCCGCGTTTTCGTCTTATTGGTTGATCCAGAGAAAGGTGCCCGCTCTTCATTCCCTTCTGAGCAGTGCCTCTCTCTGATCTGCTCCAAGCCTGATACGTGTGTTGTAACGGGACACTGCCCAGGCCCCCTGCTGTCAAGGGGCGTAACAACGGCCCCCGCAGCCTCGCGGTGGGGGAGGTCCACTGGTCCCTGAGCTCCATCTTGCCCCTTCAGCTGGCCTGAGGAGGGACCCTGCATGTTTCGTTACGCCACTGCTGCTGCCAGTTAAAGCTTATACTCACTCCTTAGACACCTCTGCCATGTAGACTGAGTTGTGAGCAAGGTAACCAAACTGAAACCGTTGGTTTAGTGGCTTTAATGAAAATATGTAATTTTACCATGAGGTAATAATTAATTTGAGATATTCTGGTGTGTTTATTTTACCATTGGATAATATAGGCCTCGATCTCAAAATGGTTGTTCCTACTTGTTGCCATCTTATTCTTGCACACAGTCGTCTTTTTGTTCTTTCCATACTGCATGCAATGTATAATGGATAGTTTGTGGACAATATCTGGAACACTAAGGGGCATATTTATACTCCGTTTGCACCGAATTTGCGTTGTTTTTTTCGACGCAAATTCGACGCAAAACGAACTCCATATTTATACTTTGGCGTTAGACGCGTCTAGCGCCAAAGTTCATGGAGTTAGCGTCATTTTTTGGCGTGAACACCTTCCTTGCGTTAATGAGATGCAAGGTAGGCGTTCCCGTCTTAAAAAATGACTCCCAGGCATGTGCGTGGTATTTATACTCCCGGGCAAAAATGACGCCCGGGAGTGGGCGGGGCAAAAAACCCCGCATTTGCGCCTCTTTTTAACACCTGGGTCAGGACAGGCGTTAAGGGACCTGTGGGCTCAGAATGAGCCCAGAAGTGCCCTCCCCTGCCCCCAGGGACACCCCCTGCCACCCTTGCTCACCCCAGGAGGACACCCAAGGATGGAGGGACCCATCCCAGGGAAGAAAAGGTAAGTTGTGGTAAGTATTTTTTTTATTTTTTTTTGTGGCATAGGGGGGCCTGATTTGGGCCCCCCTACATGCCACTATGCCCAATGACCATGCCCAGGGGACAGAAGTCCCCTGGGCATGGCCATTGGGCAAGGGGGCATGACTCCTGTCTTTGCTAAGACAGGAGTCATGTTAATGGCGTCTGGGCGCCAAAATAAAATGGCGCAAATCGGGTTAAGACGATTTTTTTGCCTCAGCCTGACTTGCCCCATTTTTGGACGCCCAAACGCCATTTTTCCCTACGCCGGCGCTGCCTGGTGTACGTGTTTTTTTTTCACGCACACCAGGCAGCGCCGGTCGGCTAACGCCATTCAATAAATACGGCGCCCGCATGGTGCTTCAGAATGGCGTTAGCCGGCGCTAATTTTTTTGGCGCAAAACTGCGTTAGTGCAGTTTTGCGTCAAAAAGTATAAATATGGCCCTAAATCATTCTCTCATGTACAACATAATACTTCGTTTTCAAAGTTCGTTTTCATGCGATGTTAGCACAGTGAATGCTTTCCCAGGGCTTCACCTATTGGGACCACACTGCGATTCTCATGAGAACTCAAGCTTGAACAGAATTTGTACTAAATATAAGGTGTCACATGAGCACCAGGGATATGAACTACACTATATGAATCTGTGGGTCAGTGCAGACAAATGTGATTTTAAACTGTATTGTTCGTTCTGTAATATGATTGGGTGGGATTTTTAGGACTTTGCACATTCACACCAAATGTATGAACCTTATTGTATTTTACCCTTTAAAATGAGCCTTACCCATAGGGTTTGAGTTGATTCTCCCCTGATCCATGGAAGGTGACACTCTGTTGGTGTGATCTCTGATTTTTTAATGTTTTACTTTTTTTTCTGAACTGCATTATATTCCGTCCTGCTAGTTTATATATTACATATTAATATGAGCTCCATGCCTTTATATGACAAATGACTAACTGACTGACTCTTTACCCTGTATTAACTTTCTGTTAATGCCTTTAATTTGTCAATACACCTTCATGGTTTTCATTATGATACTTTGTTCTGAAGCCTAATGTGCTTTACATTTAATGATGAACTGTTATTTGATATTTGATTTACATGTTGACCAAGTCCAGTTCTGAAAACCCTTAGTGGATTAACCCCACACCCTGTTCATCAGTAGTGCTTATGATTGGAGACCAGGGTAAAAGTGGTGTATTCATTTTCTGGTAGCAGAAGATGGTCACAGAATGGATTTGAATGGTTATTCCTGGATCTGTGTAGGAAGCTGGTTCTGTATATACTATATCAAAATGAGATAGAGGCCCATATTTAAACTGTTTTAGCTCCGCATCTGCACCGCTTTTTGACGCAAAAGCGGCACAGACTTACAAAATACAATTGTATTTTGTAAGTTTGCACCGATTTTGCATAAAAAAATGACGCAAATGCGGCGCTAAAAAAGTATAAATATGGGCCATAGTGTGCACAGAGTCCAGGGGTTCCCCAAGAGGCTTGACTGAAGCAATAACAGATAATACTAACACTCTATTTGTGGTAGTGTGGTCGAGCAGTTAGGCTTATCAGAGGGTAGTGTTAAGCATTTGTTGTACACACACAAGCAATATGTGAAAACACACACTCAATGACAACGCCAGACCAATAGGTTTTTATATAGAAAAATATATTTTGTTAATTTATTTCTAGAACCACAAGATTCATTTGGCAGGTAAGTACATTAAATGAAAGGTACTTTGCATAGTAATATTTAGAACTTTGAATGGAATCAACAATGTACACAGTTTTCTTTAAAATGGCAAAAAGGCATTTTAAAAGTGGACACTGCAATTTTCAACAGTTCCTGGGGGAGGTAAGTAAAGTAGAGTTTTTGAGGTAAGTAACAAACTTACGGGTTCAGTCTCCAGGGCATAGATAGCCCACCATTGGGGGTTCAAGATAACCCCAAACACCTAGCACCAGCAACACAGGGCCAGTTAGGTGCAGAGGTCAAACAGGAGCCAAAATAACGTGGGCCCCTATGGATACAGGGGGTGCTCCGGTTCCGTTCTGCTTGCAGGTAAGTACCCCCGTTGTCGGAGGGCAGACCAAGGGAGTTTGAAGGAGAACTGGAGGGGCCCCAAGTAGGCACAAAAACCACACCCTCAGCGGCATAATGGCGGTCGGGTGCAGTGTGCAAACAGGGCGCCGGGTTCTCAGTAGAACTTTATGGAGGGACCCGGGGGTCACTTAGGCGCTGCAGACAGGGCACAGGGGTGCTTCTCGGGCAAGCCACCGACTGAGCAAGGGTGAGGGCCGCCTGTTGGTCGTTGCTGCACCGGTGGTCGGTTTCTCATGGGCCTGGGGGCTGCGGGTGCAGTGCTTCTATAGGCGACGGATATCTTCATCATGGGCAGTCTTGGTTTGTCTCAACTGCCCAGCTAGGGGGATGTCATGGGCCAATGTGAGGTTGAACTCTCTAAACATTTGAGGCACTACCACTCTCCCAGTGGCACCAGGTTTGGGATCTCTTGCCTCAGTGAAAAGGAGTCCATCCTCCCAATAGAGCCTGTGGGAGCCACTGACATCTCCCTTGTCCTGTTCAGCAACTTGCTGTCTCAGACCTTCAAGAGTGGGACAAGTCCTTTGTCCCTGGTACAGCTGTTCCCTTGAGGGTCCCCCTGAGCCCAACAGCTCTACCTGGTAAGGTTCCAGCTCCATGGACCCAGTTCCCTCAGGGGATAGGCATCTTCCTGGGAAGAGGGGTCCTGTTTCTTTTGCTGTAGGTTTTTATATAGAAAAATATTATTTTGTTAATTTATTTCTAGAACCACAAGATTCATTTGGCAGGTAAGTACATTAAATGAAAGGTACTTTGCATAGTAATGTTTAGAACTTTGAATGGAATCAACAATGTACACAGTTTTCTTTAAAATGGCAAAAAGGCATTTTAAAAGTTGACACTGCAATTTTCAACAGTTTCTGGGGGAGGTAAGTAAAGTAGAGTTTTTGAGGTAAGTAACAAACTTACGGGTTCAGTCTCCAGGGCATAGGTAGCCCACCGTTGGGGGTTCAAGATAACCTCAAACACCCAGCACCAGAAACACAGGGCCAGTTAGATGCAGAGGTCAAACAGGAGCCAAAATAACGTGGGCCCCTATGGAGACCGGTTCCTGTCTGCTTGCAGGTAAGTACCCACGTTGTCAGAGGGCAGACCAGGGGGGTTTGAAGGAGCACTGGAGGGGCCCCAAGTAGGCACAAAACCCACACCCTCAGCAGCACAGGGGTGGCTAGGTGCAGCGTGCAAAAAGGGCGCCAGGTTCTCAATAGAACTCTATGGAGGGACCGGGGGTCACTTAGGTGCTGCGGGTAGGGCACAGGGGGCTTTTCGGGCAAGCCACCGACTGAGCAAGGGTGAGGGCCACCTGCTGGTCGTTGCTGCACCGGTGGTCGGTTTCTCTCGGGCCTGAGGGCTGCGGGTGCAGTGCTTCTCCAGGCGACGGATATCTTCATCCTGGGAAGTCGTGGTCAGGGGAGTCCTCGGGATTCCCTTTGCAGGCATCATCGTGGGGGTCTGGAGAGGTCAGCACAAGGTGGACACGTAGTTAGAATCATCTGGGGATCCTCTCTGGCCAGTTCGTTTCTCCAGACACGAGCTGGGGGCGTCGGGTGCAGAGTAGTTTGGACTCACGCTTCTGGAGTGAGGTGAGATGGTTTCTTTGTCTTCTTGTGGACAGGTCCGCTGTCCACTGGAGTTTCTTGGTCCTCAATGATGCAGGCAGTCCCCTGGAAGTTTTTCAGGGGTCGCTGGTCCTGCAGAATGTGTTGCTTCTTCTTTTGCAGCCTTTTGAAGCAGGAGACGGACCGGTAGGGCAGGGGATTCAGTTGTTGTCTCCTTCTGTTCTCTGTGGGGTTTTCAGCTCAGCAGTCCTTCTTCTTTCTTGAGGTCATCAGGAATCTGAAGAGCTGGGCTCAGGGTCGCCCCTAAATACTAAATTGTACGGGTGTGTTAGGGTCAGGGGGCAGTAGCCAATGGCTACTGTCCCTGAGGGTGGCTACACCCTCCTTGTGCCCCCTTCCTCTGTGGAGGGGGGCACATCCCTAAACCTATTCGCCCTAATCCTCCAATGCAAGATGGAGGATTTCTCAAAGAGGGGGGTCATTCCAGCTCTGGACACCTTAGGGGTGGTCCTGGCTGAGTGGGCGACTCCTCCTTGTTTTTCTCAGTATCCCTCTGGACTTGCTGCCAAAAGTGGGGGCTCGTCTGGGGCATTGTAACACCAGGCCTGAGCCTTTGAGGCTCACCGCCAGGTGTTAAAGTTCCTGCAGGCGGAGGTGTGAAGCACCTCCACCCAGGTCAGGCTTTGATTCTGACCACAGAGTGCACAAAGGCACTCACCCCATGTGGTCAGAAACTCATCTGGAAGTGGCAGGCTGGCATAGACGATCAGCCTCACACTAGCAGTTGGGCTAACATACAGGGGGCATCTTCAATAAATCCCACAATGTCATCAGTGTGGGTTTATTGTGCTGAGAAGTTTGATTCATTTGCCTCTGTGCACTTTGCTCTACATGCTTTTTATTAGGCTTCGTACTGTTATTTTTCAAATAGCCAGTTCTACGGTGTTGTTTTTTTATTCATATCACACTGTTTTGCCTACTTCAGCACTGGAGTTCTCCATAACATATTTACTCTGTGCTTCAATCAAGGATACAGTCTGGTACATTGCCGATAGACGTGGTAAGAGTTTAGACTTGGCATTCCTGCGTAGGGACATTTGTGATCACGATGACATGTTAGTTATAAAATCACTTCCTTGTCCCAATACACGCAAGAGGGAGATTCCGACCAGGGAACCACAACTAGACGCTGACTGCCTCGTTGCAGATGCTGAACCAAGATCACAGGTCTTGCTCAGGTATGAGGGCTGATGTCTCCACAGTGATTCTAATAGGCAAGCTAGAAGCTTAACATGCTGTGCTCTAAATAGAACAAGCAGAGGGAGAGTAGAAACTGTTAGACAATATGATAGCTTTGTTCTTATGTTTTACTCTCTTGGTGACTATTTCAATCCTACTGTGTTGTATCGTTCTGGTTATTGCGGCTCACGCCTTAATATCTAAAATACAGTTGTTTTATTAAAAACATTATATAAAACTTATACTGTCTTTGTCATTTGTATATGAGATCATATTGGAAATAAGAGAGTTGGTTTGGATCTGAGTAACCACGACTTCCCTGAGAAGTTCCAAAGATGTCATGCGCTCGGCTGCCAAATCATTTCTTCCACATGGAAGAAATGAGGCACTGCTAGTTAGCCGGAGCAAAAACTGGATTTAGGGTGACAGAGTTCTTTACACGTCGGTCAGACTCAGTCCCCCACACCGTTATAGATCCTGCTACCTAGAAATCCAGTAGTCTCATTTAGAATAATGAGAGCCCACGCGACATGGCGCCGCCAACGTTTGGTCTGGCACTAATGATTGGGTCCGACTGACTCTCTTGGTCTCATATATATTTTGACTCCTCGGTTTCGTATACGGAGACGTCCGTGGGGCTGAGGGTTTCCACCGCTACGGCTATTGCTTAGTGGTTGGTTGTTCAAGCTTGAACTTTGAAAGGAAAACCCCGATATTGGTGTGCCTTCTCTGACCTGGAGCTATTTTTTTATATAAAATGGCGAATCCTAATGTAGTGAATATAGCAATTAATATGCGTCACCCGCTCACGGGACATCTGTTGACACATGGACTAACAGTCCAGGGGGGTCCAGTCACTTTTGTGGTGGACGCCCATGCAGCCTATAGAACGGAACTTTTTTATTCTTGGGTCGGATTTCCAGCAGTGGATGGGGGAACAAATACTTTTCACGAATACACTGTTGCGAATGTCCCTGGACAATACAGGGCTTACGCTTGTTTAGAAATACCTCTATCTTATCAAGAACACCATCATTGGCTTGATGGCGCCCTCCCACACACAGTAGCACAAGTTAGGTTAGGTCCGCTGAGTAATGATGGTCCTACCTGGCCTTTATTGGCTACATATACACCTCATCCTGCGGTTGCTCAATTGGCAGTGGTTGAAGTTCGTCGTTTATATACAGAATTAACGGCTACATATAGACGATTAGTTCAGTTTGTAATGCAGACACTAAATACGAATGCAGCGCATGCTGCTCCAGCGCACCCACAGGCTGTGGTTCCGGGTATTAATCCGGCCACTGTACACTCAGTTATGGGTAAGGTACCGGCTAAACGAGAGGAGACTCCATTTTGGCTGGCGCAAAAAATTAATACGCTGGAAGCAGTATTTCCCCATACGGGACCTCAGGATAAACATAGAATTTTGACGATGTGTTTGCCGTATGGGATGGTTCCTCCGGTGGACCTTTGTAATACCTGGGGCACGGTGTTTGCCGCGCTCTACACTACGGCACATGGTACACCGACATTAGCTAATTTACCGGACGTGCTTAAACAGATTCAAGATGAATATGGGGCTGCCCCTGCCTTGGATTTGGGCATGCAGTTGCTGGGCAATTTTGCCACAGTTTCTTCTATTATTTTGAGTAATCTCAAAGGAGAGGCATTAGCACTAGCAGTGCGAATGCGTCTTCGGGATGTTCCGCTGCTTAATCAGGAGCGGGAGCTTCCGAGAATAATAGCGGAAACATATTCTAGTATTGGTCGTGATAGCCTAGGGGCTAGACCGCAAAAACCCCAGTTACAGGGTAAAAATAATAAAGATAATGCTAAACAGCAACAACCTGAGGGTTCGAAAAAGCGCTGGGAAAAGAAACAGCAAACACCTAAGAAAGATGTTGGGCAGTCTCCGCAACCGGAGACCCCACAGAATAAGTATAATCTCAGGAATAGGGATACTTTGAAAACGCCTGATAGATATCAATATACTGATACACGCCAATCTCGTTCCTTTCAGGACTCCTCGGAAAAGAGAAGTGAGAGAGGTGGGCGGTCAGAGCGGAGGACGGAGTACGTGAAACCGAGACAGCATTCACAACGCTCAGCGGAGGTTTCTATTAAACAAAAGAGAAACAGCTGCAACAAAAACAGCAATTTAAAAAGAAGAAAGTGGCAGCAGTCTCAGTCAGACATGCCGCTCAAGAAGAGAGTTCTCTTGACGAACAAGACATGGGCGTTAGCACTGTTAGACAGCGCGGCAGAGGTCACAATAGTTCGCCGGAGTTTTCTAGAGCATCTGGAGGTGAAAGCAACTGATGACTTCATACAAGTCGAGACGGCGGATATGCGAGTCTCTGATCCTGATAGAGTATATAATGTGACTCTGCGATTGGAAGGGGACATTGACCGTATTATAAACGCCATTTTTTGGGACCATGTGGTAAAATCATATGATGTTCTACTGGCCGAACAGGATTGGCCACCTGACTTTGTTCGCGACTGTCCAGTTGGGGAGGAGGTTATTACACCTTCCTTCTCACCACTTGTTCCGAGAGAACTAGCGGAGTCCTATAGTAAATCATGGGCTCTAGCACAGGCTCCCGCCTTGTATAGAAATAACGTGGGGTGGGACAGACAATCACCTTATCATGTAATTCCGATAAAGGGCGAACCTCAGCCACAACCGCAGTATCCTATCAAATTTGAAGCAAGGGCATCGGTTAGAAAAATTCTTACACAATTGGAGTATCAGGGTGTAATTGAGCTCTGTGTCTCGCCGATGAATAATCCCTTGTTTCCGGTTGCTAAACCGGTCCATTCATATAGGATAGTGGTGGATTACCGACATTTGAATAGTCATACACGCACATATGAAATACAGAATTCACACAGCGCAGCGCTTATGAATAATATAGTGCGTAAAAAATACAAGACAACATTAGATATCTCGAATGGATTTTTCTGCCAGAATATAGCGCCCGAGAGTCAGGACTATACCTGTTTCAGTGCGTTTGGCTCTCAGAAAAAATGTTGTTGTTTGCCTCAGGGGTATAAAAATAGCCCAGGACTGTTTTCGGCTCGTGTAACTGAAATGCTGCATGAGTTCGACCCTGAAGCGTTATCATATGTTGATGACATATATCTGACAGATGATGAGATTCTGCAACATCTAAGGCGTGTATCGCGCATTGTTGTGGGGTTTGCTGATATTGGCTATAAGTTTAATTTTAAGAAATCAAAGATTGCCTTCCTCAGTGTCATTTTCCTGGGATATGAGCTGTCGAGTGAGGGCAAGAGCCTAGCGCCACATTTTTTGGAGAAATGTGCTTTATTGCAGCCTCCTAATACGGTTCGGAAGCTCCAGTCATTGTTGGGGTTTCTGAATTTTGGCAGAACTTACATTCCTGAATATGCGACGCGTATAAAACCCTTATACGAGTTGATTCGCCCGAATTTTTCGAGTAGATTTTGGACGATTGAACATACACACATACTGCGAGAGTTACAGAGTGATCTCTTAGCAGTTAAACACTTACACACACGGGACAATAAGACACATTTAGTCATCAGGGTGATACCTGGGGCTGTTGGATTTACTTATGTCACCTTTAATGAAGGGGAGACAGTCCCGATTGCATACAAGTCTCACTTATATTCTGCTGCAGAACAACGTTTTGCACAAACTGAGAAAATTCTCACTGCAGTACAGATGGCTGTTATTAAAGAAAGACCGCTGGCCCAGGGTCAACGCATCGTTGTTGTTTCCCCGATTCCGGCCTTAGAGGCAGTTACAAAAGCGAGTGTTCCAAATTCGAAAGCTTTACACCCGCGATGGATACAATGGGCTACGTCTTTGACAGCCACTGATGTAGATTATGTATTTGACCCTAAACTGCAGACTCAGGAATTTCTTCAATATGAGATGGAATACCCAGTTCCTGCTGGTGCGTTGCCTATTGACCAATATCAAGTGGTCATGTATACCGATGGCTCTGCGCAACCAGCGGTTGGGACTAAACAACAGTATTCTGCTGCATGTGCGGTGGTGAGCGGCACTATGGAGGGGGACGTGTTCTGCCCCCGACATACTTATACTAAAACCTTGGGAGATTGCACGGCACAGCTGGCTGAGCTCAAAGCTCTATTGTTAGCATTGGAGCACGCGGATCCCGCGACTTTAACGTTGCTGGTCTGTGACTCCTACTACTGTGTTCAGTCTTTCAATGAATATCTGCACTATTGGAAGATGAATGGGTTCAGAGATTCTAAAGGCAACACCATTAAACATAAAATGTTGTGGGGTAAGGTTGCGGATCTGAAGGAAAAGCTTCCTAGCGTCCATGTTGTGCATACACGTTGGAATACACGTTGCTGGGAATACTTTGGCTGATGAAGCCGCGAAATCGGCAGTGGCTGTCGCCACTGTGGCCGCAGTGACTCGTTCGAGTTCCAAACCAGACACAGAGATTTCGGCTGCCATAAAGGCTACGGTTGATGGCACGCCCTTTCCTAAAGGATTTCCTTCAAAATATAGTTACTGCTTGAATGGTGCGCTGAATGCTACTGTTACAATTCCAGGCATTGGTGTACGTGAAATTCCCAATAAAATTGAGAGACCTCGATTGATTTGTGCAGCACATGAGGGGGTGGCTTCTGCACATGCTGGTGTGGCTGCTACGATTTCACTTTTACAGGCTCGTTACTGGTGGCCTGGTCTCTATAAAGAGACGAAGCAATATGTCCTTTGTTGTGACGTTTGTCAACAAATTAAAGCATCGTCGGCTAGACGCCCGCAGCAGACGCCCCTTCTGATTTCAAATAAACCATTACAATGTGTGTACTTGGATCATTGTGGTCCGCTGACACCAGATAGTGCATACAAATATATATTGGTTGCTGTAGATTCGTGCTCCAGATTTGTGTGGGTATGGCCACAACGCTCGGCTGACGCTCGAACTGTTATTAAAGATTTGTGCATCTTTGTCGATACATTTGCAGTTGCGGCTTTTCATTCGGACCAGGGCCCTGCTTTTGCCTCTAAGGCATTCAGGGACACCATGGCTTTGTTGAGGGTCCAACTCCAATTCTCGTCTCCATTTCATCCTGAGGGAAATTCTGTCGTGGAGCGTTTAAATAGTGATTTAAAGCAGTCCTTAACGGCCAGAGTTATAGGTACGGGTCTTGGTTGGCTAGCCCACCTATATGGAGTACAGAGAGCACTTAATAACTTGCCTAGAAGGTCACTGGGGGGTCGTACTTCATATGAGTGCCTGTTTGGAACACAAATGTATGTTCCTGATCTAGATGGTCCTGGTGTGGAGGCGGCAGATACGCCCTTTGACATAAATGATTGTGTCACTGTTTTGCAGGATTTACAACAATTCCATGAAGATAACTCTTCTGCCAGTGCTGCCTCCTCAGGAATTAAGGATGAGCCAGTAACACCTACTGGTTGGATACCCAGGATTGGGGATCTAGTGCGTGAAAAGGTCGCAGTTAAAAAGGAATTTGGTCCTTCTTATCGAGAACCTGTCCCTGTGTTGGGGGTGAGCGGCACGAGAACTGTGATTTTACCACCGCTGTGAGGGGCCAAAGGAAATCGCTTTGTTTCCATTGATAATGTCAAGTTACAACATGTGGCCGATTCTGCACAGCAGACCAAGAGGGACACCCAGTAGTTCCGGAATCCCTCTCACTACTGGGGAAGAAGTCCAGCTGCAGGTGATTTTCACCGACACTGTTTCCTCTCCGAGCTTGGGGAGGGTGGATGATGATCTTGCGATTGTTCCATCGACGGCGATTAATATGGAATCTTTTGATCAAATTGCTGTACGTTCTACTGATGTTTCTGAACATGTGGTTTATAGTGTGCCACGGCGAGAGCCTCCATCTGCTTCTTTGTTCACAGTTGCTCCTTTTGCTAGAACTGCTTCTGGTTGCTTCAACGACACTGATAATGATGTGTCCGGCTCCTCGTCCTCGATGTCTTCTGTCCACGGTCCACGACGGCTGCTGGGTTGGCTTAAACGCACATATTTTGTTTTTCCTTGGAACTATTTTTGGCTGTTTTTGGCCGTGATGACTGTTTTATTATGGTTGGGGTTTGTGGTTACTTTTTTTCTGATAATACATGGTCATTTTCTTCCTGATCGATCTGACATTGAGCACGTGGAGACTGTGTTAAAACCGCATTTTTTGTCTCATATGGTTCGAAGAGACTTGTCCACTGTAAACATTTCTGCAATACCAGTTCCGGATGGAATTGTGTGGGATAAAGTAATGTTTGATATATATGGTCCCACTGAATTGATTCAAATACCGTATGTCCTCAAATTATCAATGAATGATATTGTTATACCTGGCATTGTTTCTGATGATTGGGATGGGAAGACAGTAGATTCTATGCTAACGGATTTGCAATATTATACTGTCTATGACGATGAAGATGCTTACCAATTTAGAGATAATCATGGTGACATGTTTTGCTACAACTATTATGGACACCATTTTATTCATAAAGCTAGTAGCCCTAAGCCCATGTTTAATTATGTGCAATGGGAACATTGCTCGACTCCTCCACAAGGGAGTTCGAAAACGTATTATGATAAATTTGCATATTTTTCTGGGCATGATCAACGGAATGCTAAGTCATACTATTTTAAAGTTACACCGTATTCTAATAAGCAAATGTTATTGACCGATAGTAAATTACTGTATTCAAATTTGTTTGTATCTAAACTTTCGGTCGAGGGGTATGAATACTGGTTTAAAACTGTTGACTTAAAAAGTGTTTGGGGTTCGAAAAATTGGCAAATGCAAGGCAGGGACACGTTATTTAGAGCATGTATTATCCCTGTGCAGATGATTTTCCTCAATGACACAGTACAACAGACTAGCTGTTTGGGCTTAGCGACAATTAGGGAGTTGACTTTGCCTAGTATACCTGTCCCTTCTAAATTAACAAATTGGCAGCACTATGTGAATGCTACTTTTAGTGACTTTACACATTGGGTCCAGAATGGTACGCTTAACACTTCATCGTTACATCCAGGCGGGTGGTTATTATGGCCTGTAGACACTAATGTGTGTCATCAACGTTTTGTCACCTCTTCAGGGGGGTTCAGGACTAGTAGGGTAGACCCTCGTTACGTATCACCAGAACATGCTGATATTATAACTACATACAGTGTGGGGAAGCTTTGTCAGCA
The DNA here is from genome assembly GCF_031143425.1 of Pleurodeles waltl. Classification (NCBI taxonomy): domain Eukaryota; kingdom Metazoa; phylum Chordata; class Amphibia; order Caudata; family Salamandridae; genus Pleurodeles; species Pleurodeles waltl. The sequence goes on along the minus strand of NC_090443.1, from coordinate 293,344,916 downwards.
ATGGTTGAAGTCATCCACACTGGATGCAGTTAAGTCACATCTCACGTTACTGTCTAATGATACTGATTTACAAGATTTTTTGTCAGGTCCCAAAGTACCACGGAAGAAAAGGTTCTTATACGAGGTTTATAATGAGATTTGGAAGCTTTCACAACAAGAGGCTGCAGCCCGGTTGAGGCAGATTGATCAGGAAAATCTGATGCAGACTTTGGGGGTCATTCCGACCCCGGCGGTCAAGGACCGCCGGGGCCGGGGATGCGGGAGCACCGCCAACAGGCTGGCGGTGCTCCTCAGGACATTCTGACCGCGGCGGTTCAACCGCAGTCAGAACAGGAAAACCGTCGGTCTCCCGCCGGTTTTCCGCTGTCCTGCAGAATCCTCCATGGCGGCGCAGCTTGCTGCGCCGCCATG